>NC_051214.1:50161458-50506458 GCF_015220715.1 Pygocentrus nattereri | reverse complement strand
GACGTCCACCTCTATAAGCTCCCTCACAGAAAGTCTTTAGATGAAATGCTTATGAACACACTGCCTGATGTCTGGAACATGTTTTACAGTCATTTCTGTTATAAACGTATTTTAATCAATTGATTTTCATCCAATCAAGGTGGAGAGATACAGACAGAGCGTTCTAATCCAAAACAGCTCCAATTAAAAACCTATTTTTTCAGACTGACCATTATTTTACCATCACCAGTGATAAACTCAGAAGATATGTGCAGGTTCCCTGGTGGTTTTGAATAGTAAATAAAACGGCTTTGTTTGCATTGTAGATTTTGAGACTCCACCACTATAAAGAAGTTTCTATGCAAATTCTGAATGATGCTGTTTTGCATCTTCACCATTAAATTAGGTAGACATTTTGAAAGATTAGCAGAGTTCCCCTTTAACTTTGACCTTGTGAATTTAAATGTAATGCATTTTAATGTTAAATGTTTAAAAACGCACCTAACCTCCTCCCTGACTGAGTAAAACTGATGTGATTGAAATGTGGAAGTCTTGGATTGCCTCCTTGTTTTTCGTCCAGGGTAGTAAAAGTCTGTGAGGTGATGTTTCACGGTGACAGTTACTGGGCACCAAACCTGTTACAACATCTTCAGGATGAGGTTTCTCTGGAAGATGCTGTAGTCGTGTCCTTCAGGAGAGGAAATAATGACAGTACTGCAGTCTATAACTCAGACTTTGCCAAATAATAACACCTAAAATACACTGCGGTGCTACTGTTTCAACCAGTCACACATTCAGAGACAAACATTTTGGTCCAGTGAAGTAGGAGATGGTTTAAGTTGGGTTGTTGACATTTAAGCAGCATATGTGTAGATTACACAGGGTTTTGTGTGATTTCCATCAAATAAAATGGGTCGTCATTGTGCCATAAAGTTACAAGAAATAACAATATACACCGGAAAAAATATAGCAACTTTCTAGCAGCACAGTTGCAAGACAGTTACTATAATTAATATGAGAGCATACAAACTATATTATTTATTTATTTATGTCTGTGTAATTACATATTGCACCATATTTTTAAAAAAACTTTATTTGTACAAGGCAACATATTGACATAATATATGTAAATTACATCATAAACACGTAAAACACAAACACATAAAAAGTCACACGAAATAATTGATTCATTTCAGTTTGTTCAAAATTATCTTTTAGAAGCCAACAGGCTAATAGGCTCCTGTAATAACAGCAATTGTTCAGCTTTAAGTTGAAGGATTTACTGAAGGATTCACTATAAAACTGAAATTTATGAAGTACAACTCCAAATCCAAAAAATCTGGGACACTGTGCAGGACATAGTGTCCATTATTTCCATAAAGAATTTCAAGGGCTCCCGAGTGGCGCAACCGTCAAAGCGTTGGCCGGTGGCTGGTTTCGCAGGTCTCGGAGGAAGCCTGTGCTGCCTTCACCCTCCTAGCATTGGTAGTATCGTGTGATTGGGGGAGTCCTAAGTAGCAGGTGGAATTGGAAATGACGAAATTGGGGAGAAAATCGGGTTAAAAAAAAAATTCAAAATTTGATTTATCAGACCACAGAACAGTTTTCCATTTTGCCTTAGCCTATTTTAAATGAGCTTTGGCCCAGAGAAGACGGCAGCGTTTCTGGATCGTGTTGACACGCGGCTTTTTCTTTGCATGATGCAGCTTTAACTTGCATTTGTAGATTGCACGGCGAACTGTGCTCATAGACAATGTTTTTAAAGTGCTCCTGAGAATCATACCTGTTTTTAATCCGGTGCCACCCGAGGACCCGAAGATCACAAGCAGCCAATACTGACCATTGGCCTTTTCTCTTGCGTACAAGGATTTCTCCAGATTCTCTGAATTTTTGATGATATTCTGTAGGGTAGATGGTGGGATATCCAAAGGCTTCGCAATTTTACGTTGAGGAACATTTTTTCTGAAATTGTTCCACAATTTTTAGATGCAGTTTTTTGCAGATCGGTGAACCTCTGCCCATCTTTGCTTCTGAGAGACTCTGCCACTCTGAAATGCTCTACACATGGAGTCATGTGAGTTAGTTGCAAATTGTTCCTCCAGCTTTTCCAGCCTTTTGTTGCCCCTGTCCCAACTTTTTTGAGATGAGTTGCTGCCATCAAGTTCTAAAAGAGTCAATGTTTTTTTTTTTTTTTTATGAAATGGTAAAATGTCTCATTTACAACATCTGATCTGTGTTCTATGTTCTATTGTGAATAAAATATGGGTGCATGAGATTCGCAAATCATCACATTCTGTTTGTATTTACATTCCACACAGCATCCCAACCTTTTTCAAATTGGGGTTATAAAAATATTTTCTTGGTTGAATTTGGTTGAATTTGTCAGCTTCTTGTTCAAATTTTCCTGTTCCACTTTAAATGGGGCAGCCTCAGGAGCTGGAATGTAACTGCTGCCCCATTTAAGGTGGAATGGGAAAAGCTAGGTAAGGTAGCTTGGTATTAGGCAGAAAGTTAGCATTAGCTGGATAGACTAATGATAATTAACTTTGCCAAAAGCACAAACCTGCAGTATTTACAGATATTAATGCAATTAATAGAATGAATTATTATTAGTCATTGACTAACTAAAGAAATAAATTAACTGCAGTGAAGGCGATCTGTTCTCTTCAGTTGAAATAATGAGGGGGTTTGATTTTCTCCTTCCTCTCAAAGATGAAAGCTTTATCTTTGATAAGGTAAAAACAAATTAAGTCACTGAAGTCAGCGATGCACTTGATGCTCAGCTCATGGCCTCTGTAAGCTGCACTTACCCAAAAATCTTCTCAGAGATGTTTATGTGCATCTTCACAGAAGTATAAACCAGCCTTTAGTGGCTGTTGCTTGGTGAACATTGACCATGAAGGTTCATGTGAGTGTGTGTTCTGCTGTCTGAGTGTCAGTGAGATGGTCACGTTCACCCCGAGGACCAATCAGCTCTAAACACCCCCCTTGACACTTTCATCAAGGTCACCCCCCCCCTCACTGAATGTAGATCAAACCACTGCAGCTTCCACATCTCCACCAATCTACTGTGGCCTCTTATATAACGCACAAGCATGACCGTCTGGAGCTCTTCAGTGGGAATTACCTCAATGACAATCTGAGCGTTAACTCATTTCTGAAGCTTTGATCAGGACTCTCAGCATTCAGTCAACAAGCATAAAGCACCAAGTGCTGATACCAAAATTAACATATTTAAAAACTGTATATTAAAAAGCACATATTTTGTTTGCATGCAGTTATTTTATTGTCTTGTAGCTCCTCATTCATACTTCCAACAGTAACATCTGCAATCCAACTGGGAAGAACGACACTGGCATGGTGAATTTATTAATATATCACTTTCATACACTGTGGTCATTACAAATGAGAAAATACAAAGATAATTCAAATTCAAATTTGAAATCAAAACATGGCTAAACGAATAGATTTTAAAACAGAAGAAATGAATTCCACTACATGGACCTCTCCAATCCCTTCATGAATCAAGCTCCCAGGGTTCTGTGTCCAATGGGTCTCATGTTCTCAGCACATTTTGTTCTCACAATGTTACCAAGGCCTTATTTTCCCAGGGCCATAGTAGAATTGTTGTAGTTTGCTGTCACTATTTATTAACTGTTGGTCAGTAATTGCAGTGGTCTTGGCCATAGCGGTGTGACCCATAGCTCTTAGGTTTGAGACTCATTAGAAATTTAGCAAGCTTCTCCAATTTACTTAATTGGTGTACCTTTGTGATGTCATTATCGTTCCGCAGTGCTGAATGTTAATGAAGGCAGATTTCTTCGCTTTGCATTCTTTAATCACCCAGGAGACTATGGCAGGAGCACAGAGCAAGAGGAAATGGAGGAAAGACAGTGAATCCAAATAGGTGGACACAGCGACTATCAACCACTTTTAGGGCTTTGTCTCAACTATTTCTTGGAGCATCGTGTAAATCAGAGACCTTAATTATTAAAACACACTCAGCATCCCTGTCCTCACTTATCGAAATAAATAATAAAAAAAAAACAATCCTAGAGTCGATTTAGCGCAATCGCAAAACTTACCAAAAACCAGGCAGGATCTGCACCTCAAATACCCGCCAACTATAGCAGCAATGACTTCATGGACTTTTTCAATGACAAAATCGAGAATATTAGACAAAAAGTTCTACCGATACCAGTGACCCACCCGTCATCGGGTTCGGCTGAAACAGCACAAACTGTGGTTATAGAAGAGAGACTGGAAACATTTTTCCCGCTTCAGCAGTCAGAACTAGAAAAAATAACATCTTCCTCAAATTCTGCAACATGCACACGACACGACTCCAACAAACTTATTTAAACAAGTTCTACCAGCTGTAATTAAACCCATTTTAACGATGATTCATTCTTCTCTTAGCCGAGGTCATGTACCCAGATCATTCAGACTAGCAGTGATTAAACCTGATAAAGAAGCCAAATCTTGACCCCAGCGAGTTGTCGAGCTACAGACCCGTTTCCAACTTATCATTTATTTCTAAGATTTTAGAAAAAGCTGTAGCCCAGAAACTCTGTTCCTGTCTACATAACAACAACATATATGAAAAATTCCAATCTGGTTTTAGGCCCCACCACAGCACAGAGACGGCTCTAGTTAAGATAACAGATGATCTTGCCTCTGATCAAGGCCACGTATCTCTGCTGGTACTGCTCAGTCTAAGTGTAGCTTTTGACTCTATAGATCATTCTATTCTCTTAGACAGACTACAAAACATGGTTGGAATTAGAGGAATAGCGTTATCCTGATTCACATCCTACCTCACTGACCGGTTTCAGTTCATACAGTTGAATAATGAATCATCTAATTATACAAAAGTTAAAAATGGAGTTCCACAGGGTTCTGTCTTAGGTCCTCTGTTATTCACATTATACATGTTACCATTAGTCTTAGTTATAAATAGACATGGAATTAGTTTCCACAGCTGTACATATCAGCCAAACCAGATGATCAATCCAGATAAAATAGAAGATTGTGTAAAGATATAAGAAACTGGATGCTGCAGAATTTCCTTCTTTTAAACCCAGATAAAACAGAAGTTCTCCTTCTTGGTCCAAAGGCTGCTCAGAATAAATGCTCAGATTTAATGTTAAATCTTACTGACTTCTCTGTAATACCTGGTCAGTAGCTAAAACTCTTGGTGTGACGATTGATTCAGATCTAACGTTTAATCAACACACAGGTAACATTACAAGGACAGCGTTTCTTCACCTCCGAAACATTTCAAAGTTAAGAAATCCGTTATCCCTACATGATGCTGAAAAATTGGTACATGCCTTGATAACTTCAGGGCCAGACTACTGTAATGCACTGTTGTCAGGAAGCTCCAGCAGGAACCTAAATAAACTTCAGTTAGTTCGGAATGCTGCAGCTGGAGTTCTCACTAAAACCAGGACATCTGACCACAGCCGCCCAGTTTTATCAGCGTTACACTGGCTTCCTGTCAAATTCCGTATTGATTATAAAATTCTCTTATTGACGTATGAAGCCCTGCATGCTCTCTCACCGGAGAACCTGCAAGATCTTATTTCCCATTATGAACCGCCTCGCTTACCCAGATCCCAGGATGCTGGTTTTCTGCTGGTTCCTAAAATTCAGAAGACTTCAATGGGGGAAGAGCTTTTTCTTACAAAGCCCCCAAATTGTGGAATAATCTCCCAGTTAATGTTCGGGACTCTGACAGCATCTCATCCTTTAAGTCTGGACTGGAAACATATTTGTTTAGTTTAGCTTTTGATAACTAGCCTCCCCTTTAGATAAAGGCAGGAGATCCAGGGGTTCGTGGACCAGAGATGGGGACTCGAGTTTGGGACTCGTACTCGAGTCGCACTTAAGTCGCATATACAGTGACTTCAGACTCGACTTAGACTTGCATTCAAAAGACTTCCAACTCGACTTGGACTCGTGAACAATCTTTTATTTGTAATGTTCTTTTGTGTTTCATTTGACAATCTCTTCTCCGCCTGTCTGTATGCTTTTCACTTCCCGCTGACGTAACGTCACGTGACTCAAATGCGCGCGCCGCAAACCATCGCAATCATGACGGCGCCGGTGAGGACGCTTGCTTCTGCTCCTCCTTTTATAAAACGTTTTGGGTACAAAAACTTCGCACAAGTGGAAAATAAAAGAGCAGCAAACGGTTCCACCACATCGAATTTTATTCGCCACCTGAAAACCCACCCAGAAAGGTGAGTCACTGCCTGAAAGGTTATTAGCATCTGCTACAAACAAGCTTAGCGTCACAGTTAGTGTGTTACTTATAACAGCCGAATGTTTACCCAGTTAGCTTGGTATTGACTGGAAAAGGAGAGGCATTTAATGTAATGTTTTGGCCTCTACATTCAGATAAAAATAAGCTGTAACGTGCAGTATTTTAAGCTATTCATGTCTGACTAATCTGACTGGATATCCCAGACATAAGGCCATCACTGAATCAATAATCCAGGGCCTTATTATTTCTTGCAACCTCCCCTTGTCTTTGATTGACAAGCCCAGCTTTAAAAACTTTATGGCAGTGGTAGAGGAGAAATACTGCCCACCAAGTCGCAGCACAGTAACCAGGCATCTAAGTGAGCTTGCAGCAGACAAAATGTCCAAGATAAAATCCAAGTTAGAGAAGACAGACACTGTTTCTGTGACTGTGGATATCTGGACTGACAGGAGCATGCGTGGCTTTTTAGGTATAACATCTCATTTTATGGAACTTGAGAAGAATGGCCCAAGACTACAGTCAGTCCTTTTAAGTTGTGAGCGTTTCACAGGGTCACACACTGGACAAAGGATAAGTGAAAAGTTTGAAGAGATATGTGACAACTTTAACATAAAACACAAATTAGATTACATCATCTCTGATAATGCTGCTAATATGAAAAAAGCTTTCACAGTTTGTTTCCCCTCTACTGTGACTGATAGTGAAGATGGTGACAATGATCTGGAAAATGGCAACTTATGGGAGGAAACGAGTGAAGAGTTCCAGGATGATGTGGAATCCATCCAGAGAAGTTGCCGGCAGCAGTGCTTACAGTGTTTTGCACATTCCCTGCAACTTGTTGTGCGAGATGGACTGAAAGAAACAAAATGTATAAACAATGCAATGGCAAAATTGACAAAATTTTGCAGTTTGCTGCATTCTACATGTAGCATGAAGGAAGCATTTGAGGCTCAATATGGAGCCAATCACAGCATCCCATCTGCTGTGTCAACAAGATGGAACTCAACGCTTCGCCTTGTGGAGGCAGTCACTGATCTGGATCTCCAAAATCTAAATTTTTTCATTTACCAGTTTAAGCTATTATACATCAGAAGTGTCATAACAGACCATTACAAATATAAAGTGATTTGGGACTTGACTTGGACTTGAGACCAAAGACTTGAGACTTGACTTGGACTTGAGATCAAAGACTTGAGACTTGACTTGGACTTGAGATCAAAGACTTGAGACTTGACTTGGACTTGCAAAAAAGGAGGCTTATGGTAAACTGAGATGTTGGTGCTGTTGACCCACCACTTCACGCGATCCCACAGGTTTGTTGACGGTGGAGTGGGGGGATCCCAGTGTCTCAGGGTTCTCTCATGTCTATGCTACCTTCTGGTTCTCTCCCTGTAGTTTATGCTGTTATAGTTAGATCTACCGGAGTCACAGGCCACACTCTGGGGGAAATCATATTTATTACAGTCAAACTCCTGAGAAGAACTCATTTAGTCTCTTTACTCTTCCTGAGATAATGACTGCCCTCCCATCCTGCTGAAGACTGACCATCAGGGCCTCCTCACCATCACCAACCTGCTCTCCTGCACATTTGTGCTGCAACACCCTCAATTACATCACTGTGCCATTCAGATGTATCAGCACTGAAAAAGGATGGGACCATTCTCAATGACCTATATTTTCAAGGCCCACTGTTCTCTGGGACATATTGCTCTGAAGGACTCTCAGGGCCCAGTGTTCTCAAGAACCTTATTAGGGTCCTGTGTTCTCAAGGCCCAATGTCCTCAGGGACCTATGTTCTCAAGACCTATGTTCTCAGGGAACTATGTTCTCAATGACCTCTGTTTTCAAAGCCCAATGTTCTCAAGCACCTATGCTCCCAGGGTCCAATGGTGTAGAGTTCCTTTGGACTTTTTAACTACCCAGGTACTTTACTGACATTTGTTGTGACCGGAGCTTAACGGAGCAGGGGCTGAGTGACTGAGTGAATATTTTTGTAATGACAGTATTAAAGCGTTATACAGTGATATGAAGGGGAGGTTCAGAGTGATCAGTGAGTTGAGAGCTTCAGTTTCTTTCTGAATAAGTAGTTTACCTGTAGTCCTGACTCTTTTCCAGATAGTATATGACCCATTGGTATTTTCATCTCACCCTCAATATGCGGTATTTTCTATTTATAATTACATGTCAGGATGTCAGGTGTTTCTCTGGGAATCTTCCCTTGTCTCCCTGGAAATAAATGGAACAAACCGTCTTTATTCTACCAAATAACTCAGCCTAAGCGGTTTGGACAGGAGCTGCACACTCGTAACGAATCGCTGATGGCGGTGTATGCTCAGCGATTCACATGGACACAGGGGATACCCCAAAACAAATAATAAGAAAAGCAAAGGTTAAAGTGATAGTTGAGCAAAAAAATCGAATTACCACAAATGTAGTCAATCAGCCACAACATGGTTGAAGCGTCTCTAGTTTTACAGTTTTATCACTGTAGCTACAAGTCTAATGTAGATAACATGTAATAGAAGCTTCTACTCCACCAATTAACATGATAATAACTGCATTTGGTGCTAACAGGGCTGCAGACGGTCATTTCTATGTTGTTTCTGTTATGAAAAAAATCATTCCTTATCAAACAAAGTTGGGGCGGTAAATACGCTGTTTGCTGTTTCTCATTTTGTAACATTATTTGAACAGCCCTCTGTAAATGTTGTGTAGACGCTCATCTTCCATGTAACCTACATTCTACTAATTGTTATGAAGTTTACCTTAATTGCCCCTAACCCTAAACCAGTGGTCATCAACCTTGGTCCTGTTTAGTTCCAAGCTGTATCCTAAGCTGCTATGCCTCCTACTTAAGTCTAATCCATCTGATCCAGCCAGTCAGAGACTTGGAAAGAGGTTGTTAGGTGGAGCAAGTGTGACAAACTGTGGTTGGAACCAAGCTCTGCAGTAGCGATGTTTCGTTTGACACTGAGGCTCCAACACATGATTCAAGCGTGTAGATGAAATCCAAAGGAAGCTCCGTATCACGGCTTGTACTATTTTCAGAGAATCACATGATCGATGTTAAAGAAGGCTTTGCTTTCTGCCCAAACATGTGACCATTTCAGTTTGCATGGAAGATTTGAAAGCCCATGTAAGTCATAAAAGCACTTTCTCCTGATTGTCGACAATTTATGATTCTTTAATTTTCTTCCTGTACATTGATCGGCTGATTCCCACATCCTTTTATACTGCAAGCCGGTTGTGGCTGGTACTGGTGTGGCAAAGCACAAAACAGTTAAATGTTATTATGGCCTTGGCATGAATATCGACTCATACAAGTGTTAAGCGAATGAAATGAACTGGAAAGAGTTTTGTTAGATCTGCATTTGTGAGTATTGAACAGCAAGTCTACATTAATGATGTGAAATTGAGCTTCATCTGAAGCAGCTTAACCAGCAAGTGCGTTTACATGCACTTAATAATCCGATTATAATCGGATTTCTATGTTGATGTTACCTGATTTTTCAAATGGTCAAGTAAACAGCACACTCTGATTTCTTAGATCAAAGTAAGACCTAGAAATCCAGTTAAAAGACTCCAGTTAAGAGAGATTTTTATCTCAGTAACCAGATTTCTCAGTGCAGGTAAGCTCTTACTCTGATTTCTTTCAGATCTCTCAGTTTGTGCATGAGCGAAAACAATAAACCTTGACCTAAGCCTAACCCTAATGTTAAACTCAACCCAAAGACTAAACTGAACCCTCACCCTGGCGTTAAGCCTAACTGTGATACTAATCTTAAGAACAATGTTGAGAAAAATGTCATGGCTGCAGTTTGAGATGCACTTGAGCTTTAAGCTTCTCCAGTTTTAAACCAGTTTTAATTAGAGGAAGTTTGCAGTTCACAGCCAGGTAAAAGAGTCTAAAATAAAAATAAAACACAATGAAAACTCAGAAAGAAAAGATAGTCACTTTATGAAAGAGCATCCATCCATCTATTTTCTAAGCCGCTTCTCCCTCAGGGTCGCTGGGGGGTGCTGGAGCCTGTCCCAGCGGTCATCAGGCAGAAGGCAGGATACACCCTGGACAGGTCGCCGGTCCATCGCAAGGCAGACAGACACAGACAATCACTCACACCCAGGGGCAATTTAGCACGTCCAATTGGCCTGACTGCATGTCTTTGGACTGTGGGGTAAACCGGAGAACCCGGAGGAACCCCACGCAGACACGGGGAGAACATGCAAACTCCACACAGAGAGGACCCCGGTCGCCCGGCCGGGGAATCGAACCCAGACCCTCCTCGCTGTGAGGCTACCCACCGTGCCACCGTGCCGCCCATGAAAGAGCATTCACGTTAAATTATTCAGAAAAAAAACACGGAACACCTTAAGTTCTCATAATAAGTGGGTCCCTTTCTTGTTAGGGGACGTCCTCAAGCCCCTCTCAGTTCAAAACCTCGCAGGCGGGCCGGTCACCTTCTGCATTAAAGCTCATTAATGAGACAATCTCCAGAAAACGACTTCACTCCAGCTGCATCTCCTCAGCAGCCAAACAGCCTCAGGACCGAAATCCTTTAACCTCCTCAAATTACAGTGCAAGCGCCGCTCTTCTGCAGGAAGCCGCAATGAGATGCTGTTATAGCAGGGAAATAAACTTAATACCCTCATCAGCTCAGGCTCAGAAAGTTCTCCCGAAGGACAAAGGAAATCACAAAGACTCTGCTGTTGCTTTCTGTTAATGAGAACTGCACGTAGGTTTCTAGATCAACACTGAACGTTTGTATCACTTGCTGCAGCTCCTTTTATCCACAATGTTATTCTCAATGCATGTCCATCACTGGTAATTACTGATCTGTACTGCTGACTCGTTAACGGTCATTACTAATACATTAGCATCTCCAGTTCAGAACGAACACTGAAGACCAGTCATTTCTGTCCATGTGATCTTTCATAGACTGTGGTATAATGTAAAATATAGTGTGGTTAAGCCAAAATGATGAGAATGTGGATTTTAATTAGCACTTAACCTTTCATTGATTTCATGTTTATGAAGCAAGCATAGAAATCTGGGTATTTTCATCTAGCCACTGCATTTCACCATTTTTAGTCAGAAATATGCTCATATAAAACTCACCACCTCAAATAAACTAAAATATAAATAGAACAAACGAAGCTCTCAGTTGGAGGCTGAACAAATATGGAACTGAGTCAGGGCTCCTTACACAACTGACCTGGTCACCCTGCAAAAGATACTATCATGTCAAGTAAAATTGTCTTAAATATAGTCATTATATGAGATGGTTGTAGATAGATAGATAGATAGATAGATAGATAGATAGATAGATAGATAGATAGATAGATAGATAGATAGATAGATAGATAGATAGATAAGCAGACAGACAGACACATAGATAGATAGATAGATAGATAGATAGATAGATAGATAGATAGATAGATAGATAGATAGATAGATAGATAGATAGATAGATAGATAGATAGATAAGCAGACAGACAGACACATAGATAGATAGATAGATAGATAGATAGATAGATAGATAGATAGATAGATAGATAGATAGATAGATAAGCAGACAGACAGACACATAGATAGATAGATAGATAGATAGATAGATAGATAGATAGATAGATAGATAGATAGATAGATAGATAAGCAGACAGACAGACACATAGATAGATAGATAGATAGATAGATAGATAGATAGATAGATAGATAGATAGATAGATAGATAGATAGAAAGATAGATAGATAGATAGATAGATAGATAGATAGATAGATAGATAAGCAGACAGACAGACACATAGATAGATAGATAGATAGATAGATAGATAGATAGATAGATAGATAGATAGATAGATAGATAGATAGATAGATAGATAGATAGATAAGCAGACAGACAGACACATAGATAGATAGATAGATAGATAGATAGATAGATAGATAGATAGATAGATAGATAGATAGATAGATAGATAGATAGATAGATAAGCAGACAGACAGACACATAGATAGATAGATAGATAGATAGATAGATAGATAGATAGATAGATAGATAGATAGATAGATAGATAGATAGATAGATAGATAGATAAGCAGACAGACAGACACATAGATAGATAGATAGATAGATAGATAGATAGATAGATAGATAGATAGATAGATAGATAGATAGATAGATAGATAGATAGATAAGCAGACAGACAGACACATAGATAGTTAGATAGATAGATAGATAGATAGATAGATAGATAGATAGATAGATAGATAGATAGATAGATAGATAGATAGATAAGCAGACAGACAGACACATAGATAGATAGATAGATAGATAGATAGATAGATAGATAGATAGATAGATAGATAAGCAGACAGACAGACACATAGATAGATAGATAGATAGATAGATAGATAGATAGATAGATAGATAGATAGATAGATAGATAGATAGATAGATAGATAAGCAGACAGACAGACACATAGATAGATAGATAGATAGATAGATAGATAGATAGATAGATAGATAGATAGATAGATAGATAGATAGATAAGCAGACAGACAGACACATAGATAGTTAGATAGATAGATAGATAGATAGATAGATAGATAGATAGATAGATAGATAGATAGATAGATAGATAGATAGATAGATAGATAGAGTAGGACTGAACTTATTGTGAACTTGTTATAAGATTATCTAGATGTGTAAATATGTATAAATTAACTAGAGAGTCCTAAAACAAGCTTACATCAAACGCAACATGAGAAATACTGGATATATCGACATCAATCATTTTACTTGTCAAGATAAGATTTTTGCAGTGCAGCATGTCATCCAGGACCTGGTAGCTCAAGACAGCATCAGCTAAGTCATAGGATGAGTTTGAAAACGTTCAGTTCTGGTTTTGGTGTTTACTGAGTTAAAATTAAAAACAAAATCAGGCAAAATTGACAGCAAACTCTTGTAGACCACAACTTAGAAAGGAATCTGTGTTTTGAACCATTTTGAAACACAGCTTTGAAGAGTATATGAGACTGTCTCACTTGTTCCATCACTAGTGAAATCATTATTATTACATTTCATCACAGCAAAGCCCAGAAATCTTGCTTGTGAATCAAACTCAGCCTTTGCTGTGTGGATGTACACAGCCTTAACCTTTTTCACAGCACCAGTCAGCTTTATGAGTTGATTTAGTCTAGAGGGGGCTTTACAGTATGAGAAATGTCACAGCTATTTCCCCAAGGCTGATAAAGCTGATAAACAAGAAAATCCAACTGAAAATCTGGGCCAAGATGCTCTGTACTCTCTGTGAGTGTTCCAGGTCATATAAACTCCATCACAGGACTGCTGAGGCAAACATGCCATGCTGCGCACTTTAACGGTTTAGAATGCCTGACAATGCAGACACACAGCTGAAGACGCTTTAAAGTGATAGTGCAGTGATAAAAATCAAATCTACACAGCTTTCCCCCTTATCTTTAATCAACAGCTAAACAAACAGACAGTGCTTGCCCTCAGCAGTGCCTCCAAACCCCGCATCCACACAAATACAGCCCCTCCCTTCAGCATTCTCCACAAAGCCCCGCCTCCAAACAAATACAGACCCTCCCTTCAGCATTCTCCACAAAGCCCCGCCTCCAAACAAATACAGACCCTCCCTTCAGCATTCTCCACAAAGCCCCGCCTCCACACAAATACAGACCCTCCCTTCAGCATTCTCCACAAAGCCCGCCTCCAAACAAATACAGACCCTCCCTTCAGCATTCTCTCCAAAGCCCCGCCTCCAAACAAATACAGACCCTCCCTTCAGCATTCTCCACAAAGCCCCGCCTCCAAACAAATACAGACCCTCACTTCAGCATTCTCTCCAAAGCCCCGCCTACAAACAAATACAGACCCTCCCTTCAGCATTCTCTCCAAAGCCCCGCCTACAAACAAATACAGACCCTCCCTTCAGCATTCTCTCCAAAGCCCCGCCTACAAACATATAAAAAATAAAAAATGATCTATATCTATAACCATATCTGACTATGTCCCAGGCATAATATCAATACACCACCAGCCCACCATCAACACCTGAGATACACTGTAAACCTATCTCTCAACTTCTTTCCTCTCTCTATCTTCTCCCTTTCCCTTTCTATCTTTCTCTGTATATATCTCATTATCTCTCTCTCTCTCTCTCTCTCTCTCTCTCTCTCTCTGTATCTCTCTCTGCCTCTCTCTCTCTATATATCTCTCTGCCTCTCTCTCTCTGTATCTCTCTCTCTTTGTCTGTATCTCTCTCTCTCTCTCTGCCTCTATCTCTCTCTCTCTCTCTGCCTCTATCTCTCTCTCTCTCTCTGCCTCTATCTCTCTCTTTGTCTGTATCTCTCTCTCTGCCTCTCTCTCTGTCTCTCTCTCTCTCTGTCTCTCTCTCTCTGTCTCTGTATCTCTCTCTCTGCCTCTCTCTCTCTCTGTATCTCTCTCTCTCTGCCTCTCTCTCTCTCTGTATCTCTCTCTCTCTCTGTCTGTATCTCTCTCTCTCTCTCTGCCTCTATCTCTCTCTTTGTCTGTATCTCTCTCTCTCTCGCTGTCTGTATCTCTCTCTCTCTGTCTCTCTCTCTCTCTGTCTCTCTCTCTCTCTCTCATGCCTGTAAACACTCACTGTATCTATAATGTGTTATCTTTAATCTCCTGATCAGTGAACGGTGAGTGGTCTGTCTCAGTGTAACAGGGTTTGTGTTCTCTGGCCATGTAAACGGAGGGAAAGCACACCGTGATCAGAGCAGCTGTATTGTTCGGCCCGGGGCTGCGGAGGCGGAGGATCTAATTTGAATGCAAATTTTCCAAGACTCTTCACTTTGAACGTTCATTTATTCAGCTTCTCGGAAGCAGAACAGTTTATTTCTCATCCCAAAACAAAGGGAGGTAATGGACACTATTCATCTAAAGGGCCTGCCGGGGCCGGCGGGGCAGGAGCTGCGGCTAATTGGAAGTGATGAAGAGGAACTGGAGAGGAAGCTTAGTGTCTGTTTAATGTGAAAGATTCAAATCTTCACTGTTTTTTATGAAGAATTATTGTAATTACATTACATTTTAAGATAATGTAACTGATTTCTAGACGTTTTCTACTTGTTTTATGTAATTTTATTAAGTACAATTATGTTACGATATAGTATTAATTTAGTATTAGTATTAATTAAGTATTAAATGCCTTTTAACGATGTTACAATACTAGCATGAGAAACATTCGATATTATGATTTCAGATCACTTCATGTGTTTCATTGTGACACAGCAGAGTCTCCTTATTTCACTTGAGCTTTATATAAAATAAGCCTTAAAATAGAGCGTGTTAGAGAATCTGCACACATATTGAGTCCATGCAGTCGTTAACAGTAGCTCAGGGAGACAAATGCGCTACAGTCTCTCATCTACTGTAAATAAAGGAGAATTATCTCTGAGAGACTCTGACCTACAGCAAGAAAGTGGGGAAAACTGGGACGCAAGAACGCACAGAGCATCAGAAATACATGATCAAAATAATAAACAATGAGTTATAAACAATGAGTCAGCCAATCATGAGAATGATTAATATGACGTTACCTCTAATAATAGCACAGCAGCAGTTCCACTTCACTGACACAGGGAGAGCCACACTTCCTGGACTTTTAAATTAGTGTGGTAAAAATCTTTGCCTCTACCGTTGTAGCACTGGAGCTACAAGGCTAATGTAGCTAATAAGTGATGGTTCTAGATAATATGCTGCTCCCGTTTTTAGCTGTGCTAATGTACTTTAGTCTATGTTTATAGAAACTCCTCTAGACCCAGGGCAGGCGGTGGGAGAAAGGAGGATGCTGAACAAGTTGGAGAACGACTCCCACCCCATGTGTGAGACTCTGGCAGCACTGGGCAGCTCCTTCAGTGACCGGCTCCTCCACCCAAAGTGTGTCCACACATACAGTATACACACATACAATATACACACATACAGTATACACACACATACAGTATACACACACATACAATATACACACATACAGTATACACACACACAATATACACACATACAGTATACACACACACATACAGTATACACACACACAATATACACACACATACAGTATACACACACATACAGTATACACACACATACAGTATACACACATACAGTATACACACACACACATACAATACACACAAATTTCCTTTATTGATTTCCTTCGGGATCAATAAAGTATCTATCTATCTATCTATCTATCTATCTATCTATCTATCTATCTATCTATCTATCTATCTATCTATCTATCACATACAATATACACACATACAGTATACACACACATACAGTATACACACACACATACAATACACACATACAGTATACACACATTCAATATACACACACAGTATACACACATTCAATATACACACACATACAGTATACACACACACATACAATATACACGCATACAGTATACACACATACAGTATACACACACACATACAATACACACATACAGTATACACACATACAATACACACACATACAGTATACACACATACAGTATACACACATACAGTATATACACACACATACAATACACACATACAATACACACATACAGTATACACACATACAATACACACACATACAATACACACACATACAGTATACACACATACAGTATACACATGCACAATATACACACATTCAGAATGCAAATATTTTTCATTGTGCAATATGTTCATAAGAGCAATGCAGATTTACTCTTATTTTATTATTATTCTTATTTTGTTGTAAATAGTCGAGATTTAACTTTAATTTTTATTATTTATAATGTTTATAATGTTTATACTGCTTCCCGTTTCTATTACCTTATCTTATCTTAAAAGTGCATCACACACAGCAAAAATCACGTAATCAAGCATATTAAGAGATTACGTGATTTAACAGATCAGTGGTGATGTAAGCGCGACGCTAACTGCGTGTAAGCCCTCGTCACTTTGAGCTACATTAGCTTCGTAGCTTCAGAAGCCCAGCTTTAGACGCCAAACATGCCTCCGCTGATCAACAATGAACAACGTAGTTTGACTTACGATCTGAAATATGTTGATATTAAATAAGTGAACTGTGCTGTCTGTGAGAAACTGGTCTACGTAAAATTGATTGGACGAAAATAAAAGAATAATCAAGTGATTCAACACGTCTGAGCAACTCTTACTGTGTACGGAGGTGATTGAATGTAAATGAATGGCATAATTAAATGAGCCCTTTTAAACCCCTTATGACACACGCAGGCTTATTATTCATTAACTACAGAGACATCAGAGCAACCTGGCTGAGCTATTCTTAGGTTGTAGAAGAGAGCAGTAAAACCCGTGCCTGCCGAAGTGTCATGGCCATTTAAAGGGTTAAGTTCAAATACAATAATGTATTTTTTTGAGTGAACATTTGGGGTAAGAAGAGGAAAACATGCCTTAGTTTTTGACAAACTACATTTTACCTGAAAGCCTTGTATCTGCAGACCATTAGTAGACTTTTGGTACAAGGTGGTATTAAAATGCTATTGTGGTATAACAGGTTTTCCATTTGGTCAACATGTAAAATCAATGTAAAGTGATATTTACTGCCCTGCTAACAAAATAAATCAGTCTCTCTGTGACTTTAGACTGGTGGAGTTCATACTGGACTACATCATAAAGGTCAAGCGTTGCCTGAGAGTTAATCAGACAGGTCTAAATATACCATCCGATGATATTTTTATCAACAGTGCTGTATGACACTGTACGACACTGTGTGACACTGTACGACACTGTGTGACACTGTACGTCACTGTATGACACTGTACGACACTGTACGTCACTGTACGACACTGTGTGACACTGTACGACACTGCGTGACACTGTACGTCACTGTATGACACTGTGTGACACTGTGACACTGTACAACATTGTACAACACTATGACACTGTGTGACACTGTACGTCACTGTATGACACTGTACGTCACTGTATGACACTGTGTGACACTGTGACACTGTACAACATTGTACAACACTATGTCACTGTGTGACACTGTACGTCACTGTATGACACTGTATAACACTGTGACACTGTACAACATTGTACAACACTATGACACTGTGTGACACTGTACGTCACTGTATGACACTGTACGACACTGTACGTCACTGTACGACACTGTGTGACACTGTACGACACTGCGTGACACTGTACGTCACTGTATGACACTGTGTGACACTGTACGTCACTGTATGACACTGTATAACACTGTGACACTGTACAACACTGTACAACACTGTATGACACTGTGACACTGTATGACACTGTACGACACTGTGACACTGTACGACACTGTATGACACTGTATAACACTGTGACACTGTACAACACTGTATGACACTGTGACACTGTATGACACTGTACGACACTGTGACACTGTACGTCACTGTATGACACTGTACGACACTGTACGTCACTGTACGACACTGTGTGACACTGTACGACACTGCGTGACGCTGTACGTCACTGTATGACACTGTGTGACACTGTACGTCACTGTATGACACTGTATGACACTGTGACACTGTACAACACTGTACAACACTGTATGACACTGTGACACTGTATGACACTGTACGACACTGTGAAACTGTACGACACTGTATGACACTGTATGACACTGTGACACTGTACAACACTGTACAACACTGTGACACTGTACAACACTGTATGACACTGTGACACTGTACGTCACTGTATGACACTGTATGACACTGTGACACTTCACGACACTGTACAACACTGTACGACACTGTATGACACTGTGCAACACTGTATGACACTGTACGACACTGTGCGACACTGTATGACACTGTACGACACTGTACGACACTGTATGACACTGTACGACACTGTGACACTGTACAACACTGTATGACACTGTGACACTGTACGTCACTGTACAACACTGTATGACACTGTGACACTGCACGACACTGTACAACACTGTACGACACTGTATGACACTGTGCAACACTGTACGACACTGTACAACACTGTATGACACTGTACGACACTGTGACACTGTACGACACTGTACGACACTGTATGACACTATACGACACTGTAACACTGTATGACACTGTACGACACTGTGACACTGTACGACACTGTACGACACTGTATGACACTGTACGACACTGTACGACACTATACGACACTGTAACACTGTACGACACTGTGACACTGTGTGACACTGTATGACACTGTGACACTGTAACACTGTATGACACTGTGACACTGTACGACACTGTGACACTGTGTGACACTGTGTGACACTGTATGACACTGTGACACTGTACGACACTGTGACACTGTACGACACTGTACGACACTGTGACACTGTACGACACTGTGACACTGTGTGACACTGTACGACACTGTGACACTGTGTGACACTGTATGACACTGTGACACTGTACGACACTGTGACACTGTACGACACTGTGACACTGTGTGACACTGTACGACACTCTATGACACTGTACGACACTGTACGACACTCTATGACACTGTATGACATTAGCCTGGTTAAAATTTGTAGACATAATTTGTCGTACAGCGACTGAAACGAACGCTTTGGCCTTCTAGGTCTCATGATTTCTGTAAAATATTTGATCTTTTTTATTTATCATAATAACAGCTGTTCCAGATTAAACACAGACGTTAGATGCTTGTAAAAACATTTCACATCTTTTAACTGAAGCTTGTAAAAACATTATCAAAAGAATATCTGGACTGGTATGTATCAATAATGTATCAAAATAATCCATTCATGCTGGAGGAATGCATGATATGAAGCAAAAGAAAACGTATTATTTCAGTTCTTTCACTATTTCACCGTCATCAACATTCCCTATAAAACTCGCGCAGGTTCACTGGTGGTTTTAGTACATTGTGGTCATGGTGACCCCTCGTTCTTATCACCACCACTTTAATGAAAAGGCTATTTTGTGGTTCACAGAAATCATTAGGACGTCTCTGAAGGCCTTGATGGTGTCATTCAGGCTGCAGAAGGACAGCTGTCCGCTCCACTCAGCCCACTTTTCCTCCGGTGCCAGGCTAATAAGGAGGTGGGAGTTGGGGGGTTTTCACTTTGCCATGTTCCTCAACAAACATGACCTTGGCATAACTTCTCCTTTAATTAACTCTGTGAACGCTGAGGCCTCGGCAGCTGCCATCTCCTCTCAGAAGAACCTCTAAGCACATCACTCTGTCTCTCTCCATCACACTCTGCCTGTCAGATGGCCCAGATGTGCATCATGAGACACCACAAGCAAATACCATAGACTACAGACAGTGAGAACACAAACAGGATTGAAGTCATAGTTACAGAGGAACACAGCACTGCAGACAAGTCAAAGTAGCTTTTAGTACAACTTACTGATTTTTCAGGAGGTAATTCTAGCGTGATTAGATATAAGATAATCCACTTGCATGACAAATCAAGTCAAAGTAAAATTGGAATCCCCACCTGACACACCAAACAAGTCCAACTGATAGTTTGCATTTAATCATTTACACGGCATTTAATCCTGTGCCAGAAAGAAATCCAGCACGATATCCAACAAAAATGAGACTAAGTAAAGGCAAAGTCAGTCATACCCGGTTTTCCCTTCCAAAAACCAACAAAAATAACTGAATACAGACCAGACGATTTTGTGCGGCTTTCCTCTTCTGTCAGCTGTTGAAATAAAACTGCTCCAATTTAACCATTTCAGCAAGACATGACATTCAGAGTCCAACACTTCAGCCTCAAAGTTCTCATCACTGATCCTGACTCGGGCTCTGGCAGTACTATTACTAATAGTCTATTACAAAAATGTGTTTTCCTCTTTAGCTAAGCCAGGGGTCAGCACACTGCTGTGATGCACCTCTACAGTCGTGGGCTGGAGGTTAGGGATTTGTAGGCTCTACAGGTAAAAGCTACACTTCATAAAACTGTAGCAGCTCAAGCTATTAGCTACAAAAAGGGCAGTTGTGGGCTGGAGGTTAGGGATCCAGCCTCGTGACCAGAAGGTCGCCGGTTCAATCCCCAGAGCCGACAGCACATGACTGAGGTGTCCTTGAGCAAGACACCTAACCCCCAACTGCTCCCCGGGCGCCGTGGATAAGGCTGCCCACTGCTCGGGGCAAGTGTGGTCACTGCCCCCTAGTGTGTGTGTGTGTATTCACTAGTGTGTATGTGGTGTTTCACTTCATGGATGGGTTAAATGCAGAGGTGGAAACACACCAAACGCTTCAACTAGACCAAGACACATGGACAGGAGTGGGAGGGGCTAACCGTGACATTTAGAGATGGACTCATTTGTGTTTATAGGCCGCTGCTCACCAGCCTTCTGGAGCAGCTTGACCACCACTGAGCTTCTTGCTGTACAGCGCTGTGCAGTCCTCACCCTCAGATCTTTCTTTTCCCACTTTTTCCTTGCCACCGTTGCCGCTGGCGACGCTCATGGGGGCTCAGACCCGGATTTTCTTTCTTTTCTTTTCTTTCTCTCTGTAATACTGATTGTTCTGTAAAGCTGCTTTATGACACCACCTGCACTATATAAATACATTTTGCCTGCTTGCTTGCTTGCTTGCTTATAGTCGCTCCAGCTGGTTTCTTGATGCGTTTAATCTGCAATTAGAAACTGTCAAACACTAAAAAGTCACAAAGCTTCCTTAAATGGCGCAGCACTGCATTCTGGCGCCTTAGGCACCATTTGAGGTGGAACAGGACAAATCGAGCAAGAAGTTGGCGAAGAGAAAGCTGACTTAAAAAATCCTCGTAAAAAATCAAATGTTGAGAGACATTTTACAAGCAATTGTTCTACTTTTGGCAAAGTTTCCTGACTGAGATACGAGAAAATAGCTGGGCTGAAGGTTAAATCAGAGCCAAGCTAGTCTGCCTTTGCCTTTGTATTATATTTTTAGCCTGTACTGCACATCAGCATACTGAGACATACTTACAGCCTAGATGGTGGAATGGACATAAAATGTTGTGGCTCCCAAGGTGGTTTCATTATTGCTGAAAGGACAGAATGGCTGTTCTTACCATTTTGGTTGCGACCCCTAAGTTAAGCCTACTAGTAAGGGGCGAGCAGCGTGCGACTGTTTGCTTGAACTGTCGGCAGCTCAGTCAGGACAGCACAATCGCCGCTCGCTCAATTAACGAACATGTTCTATTCACGTTTTGCCCGGATTGCCTGGAGCCTTTAGCGGAATTGTGGCAAAAATGTTTGTTATAGCTACACAAAAATTTGTAGGCGCTACAGGTAAAAGCTACACTTCATAAAACTGTAGCAGCTCAAGCTATTAGCTACAAAAAGGGCAGTCGTGGGCTGGAGGTTAGGGATCCAGCCTCGTGACCAGAAGGTCGCCGGTTCGATCCCCAGAGCCGACAGCACATGACTGAGGTGTCCTTGAGCAAGACACCTAACCCCCAACTGCTCCCCGGGTGCCGTGGATAGGGCTGCCCACCGCTCCGGGCAAGTGTGCTCACTGCCCCCTAGTGTGTGTGTGCTCACTAGAGTGTATGTGGTGTTTCACTTCATGGATGGGTTAGATGTGGAGGTAGAATTTCCCCGTTGTGGGACTAATAAGTGTCACTTAATCTTAAAAAGTAGCGGGCTTCTTAGCTACTCCCCCATCCCTCATTATACTGTTGTGTAGTTACATTTTCATCCACAAGGGGGAGTCATTGTCATTGTCCAAATATGCACCAACACATAATGAATGCCTGACACTTACTTTTAAATTAGCATTTTTCTTGTCTTATATTTATCATGACTGTGCAGTTTTATTTTTGTTAAAATCAGTCATAAATCATGTTTATTTATTTTTTCTCTTAATCCCTCAAAGTTAAACACAATGTATTTGTTACTATGCATTTAAAACGGATGTAAAAACAAATCTAAGAAAGTTGGGACAGTGTTACCGTGACAGACGCTGGGTTCAGAACTCGTTCAGACCACTGCTAACAATCTGGATGGGCCTGTTCTTCTTTGGCCTGGAGAACACATCATCCATTATATCCGTAAACAATCCGAAAGGTTGACTCGCCAGACCACAGTACACATTTCCACGGAGCATCAGTCCATTTCAAATGAGCTTGAGCCCAGAGAAGCTGGTGGTATTTCTGGACATTGTTCATATGTGACTTGCACTGTGCAGAGTTCAGTCTTTACCTGCATTTGTGCAACAAATGTTTGTCAAAGTATTTCCAAGACAATGTGGTGACATCCAACCCAGAAAAATGCCAACTTGTAATGCAGCTTTCCTTTACACCAAACGATTTCCCTGGATTCTCTGAATCTTTTGACAACGATGTGCTGCAGAGTGAAATATCTAAAAGTGCTTCTTGAGGAATGTTTTTCATGAACTGTTTTTTTGTCTGTTTTTCTTTTTGTGATGCATTTTTAGCAAAGTGGCCTCAAGTCATCCTCGCTAATAAAGGACTGAGCCTTTCCCGGATGCTCCTTCTATCCCCAGCATGATTGAGTCAACTGTCGAAGATGTTTATGGAACAATTTACAACATCCCTAGTCTTAAACGGTCCCCATTTTCTGGGACATCCGTTGCTATTTGTGACATTATAATGACTATGAATTCAAACCAGGCTCTTTCTATAAATGCCCTGTATGGACTGGTGAGTGAAGATTATGGTTTAGACACTCTGACACTCTTTTATTTAAAAAAAGGTGAAAAAAACTCAGTTTTCTTTGACACTGAATGTAAATGAATATAATGAGCTTCTATTCCCAGTAATTCTGGATCACTTCAAGTCAGTTCATTCATTATAAAATGTTTTACGAGTGTAAGGACCAGGAGTGCTCTAAAAAAATGAGGATTATTATGAGGATTAGCTATAAAAATGATGATATGCTAAACTGATTTATTTAATTCAAACAGAACAACAATAGTCTTATAATAATGAATAATATCTAATGAGAGTGAATGTGACTATGACGGTTTGGGAGCCAGCTGTACTGTTCTAGCTCTATTTGTCCAGAGTAATGATGTATGGATTTGCTATTGCAGACTATCAATCAATACATAACAGCAAGTGACACCGTGTTTAGTTTGTTCATTTCAAACCAGGTAATTGACTTTGGCCTTTTGTTTTCCCTCAGAAGGTCTAATCTAAAACCAAGCAGGTGCCAGACTGAATGTAATTCAGCTCTTAAAAGAAATGAAATTCCACCTTTAAAGGAATAGTTTGGGAATTTTTTTTTCCACAGCTTTCCACTTGTTTCTAATGTAGTCAATCTACCAAGACATGTTTTGAGTCCAGATTTTACTTCTTTATAACATTGCTAATAAACCGTAGACACCAATAGCCACCCACGTCCTTTCTGCATTTAAAAACTGTCAGAAAAGAAGAAAAATAAAACTGAACCAAGGAAAAAAGTTCTTGATTCGAAGTAAAATGACGTTCCGATATGGTGAGAAAATTTGACATTAATGAGATTTCTTAAAATAAGAAAAAAAAAATTATTATGGGCGGCACGGTGGCGTGGTGGGTGGCGCTGTCACCTCACAGCGAGGAGGGTCTGGGTTCGATTCCCTGGCCGGGTGACCGGGGTCCTCTCTGTGTGGAGTTTGCATGTTCTCCCCGTGTCTGCGTGGGGTTCCTCCGGGTTCTCCGGTTTCCTCCCACAGTCCAAAGACATGCAGTCGGGCCAACTGGACGTGCTAAATTGCCCCTGGGTGTGAGTGACTGTCTGTGTCTGTCTGTCTGCCCTGTGATGGACTGGCGACCTGTCCAGGGTGTATCCTGCCTTCCGCCTGAAGACCGCTGGGATAGGCTCCAGCGAGGGAGAAGCGGCTTAGAAAATGTGTGTGTATTTTATTATCTTTAAATCATTAAACATTTCATTACTTTTTTAGGGCATTACTGTTGGTGCCACAGTAATTATCTACATCTCGCATGTTCATCTTGTAGTTAAGCATTTCCCTAAAACCAAAAGAAGCTCTTCACTGTGAAAGAAGAAATAAACTTTTATGCAATGTTTTGGAATTTTAAAGATTATAAATCAATACATATGTGCAATTAAATTCTATAATAATTAGTCCAGTCTTTTTATCTCTAAAATATTGTTCATATTTAAGATTTTCTGGCTTGTTAAGGCTTCTTTGTTTACAATGTTTAAACACATCCCCAATTCACTTAAACTGCCTCCAGGACTTAATTAAGGTGGTCCAGTCTTGTCGACTTATACTGCATGTTCCTAAACCACGTCTACAGTTCTGCACAAACGTAAAGAAGACCTGGATGCAGTAGAGTGAGCTGAGAAAAGTTTGGAAAATGTATTTAGAGAAAGTATTTAAGTGACTATTGACTGTTTCAGAACAGAAAACTTGGACACCGAACGCGTCTTGGCTGATCGACGACGTCTGCGGTAAGTGGATTTTGATTATTCGCAGAAACTGTTCCTTCAAGCTGATATTTAGTGTGAAATGTTAATAGATTTAAGGCTTTCGCAAAAAGCTGTTTCATCTCTTATTAACAGGCTCAGCCTTCTGTTTTGTTTTGAATGAGAACATCAGAACGCTTATCAATAATGCGGGAAATGTCGGCTGAGACTTCAATTGAAAGAACACCTCAATATTAATGCTGAGACGGTTCATGTCCTCGAAGAAAACAACTGCCTGTGAATGTTCAATTACAGCCACTCTGGATTTCTGTTTAATACAGCAATCGGGGGCTTTTGGGGGCTTTCTCACAGTTCTGGCAACACAGGTGGCACTGAATTTACATCAAAGCATATTAACTACATTATTACAGATTACACAGCTCCTGCTTCACTGGTGAATCTGTTCATACTCTCTTAAAAAATGATGGTTCTTCAAGGGTTCTTTAGCAAAGACAGTGGTTCTAGATAGAATGTCAACATTCAAAGAACCATGTACATGTCTAAGTCATTCTTTGCATGGTGAAACTGTTCTTCAGATGGAGAATGTGTTGTATGTGGTTTTTTATAGAGAATTTTTTAAATGGTTCTACTGTGCATCAAAAAGCTTGTACCAACAGAAGAACCCGTTTTGGTGCCATTTAGAACCATATACAACACATTCTCCATCAATCTGAAGAAGCATTCTACCATGCAGTGCACCATTGAAGCATAAAATGGTTCTATGTAGAACTCAGGGTCTAGAGACTACTAGAGAACCCTTGAAGAGCCATCTTTAAGAACGTAGAGGAGGTCAGAATCTTATCTGGTCATGTCAATACAGTCAAGCTTGACATTGTAACAACAGGAGAACCATTTCAGTTGCTACATTTTCAAAAAGGTTCTAAATAGAACCATATAGCATACATTTGATCTGAAGAATCATTTCACCATGCAAAGCAACATTTAAGCATGAAATAGGATGATATAGAACTCATGGTTCTAAATAGAGCATTATCTTTACTAAAGAACCCATAAAGGACCATCTTTAAGAACGTACAGGATGTCAGAATCTTATATGACCACATCGATACAGTCAGCCGTCTCACTGTAACAGTAGCAGAACCCCTTTTGGTGCTATTTACATACAACCCCAGTTCCAGTGAAGTTGGGACGTTGTGTAAAACATAAATAAAAACAGAATACGATGATCTGCAAATCCTTTTCAACCGATATTCAACTGAATCCACTACAAAGACGAGATATTTAATGTTCAAACGGATAAACTTTATTGTTTTTTGCAAATATTCACTCATTTTGAATTTGATGCCTGCAACACGTTCCAGAGAAGTTGGGACAGGGGCGTGTTTCCCACTGAGTTACATCACCTTTCCTTTAACACTCAATAAGCGTTTGGGAACTGAGGACACTGATTGTTGAAGCTTTGTAGGTGGAATTCTTTCCCATTCCTGTAGTGTATTCAATTGAATATGGGTTGAAAAGGATTCGCAAATCATCGTCTTCTGTTTTTATTTATGTTTTACACAACGTCCCAACTTCACTGGAATTGGGGTTGTAAATGGTTCTGTTGATGGTCATGTTTCTACTGACATTGCGTTGATATAAGAAGCCTTAAACTAAAGTGATGGTTATTTGTTCCATTATAACACTTTTATACATATTATTACTTCGTCTCTGCCTTAAAAGAGCAGCCTATGGAATTTCTAGAATCCTTGCTCTCTGGGGAACGCTGTTCTTAAACTGTTGGACTGTTTGCCGATGCATATTGGTAAAGAGGTGAGCTTCGACCAACCTGGCTTCTCACTCGGCCTTTCCTGGATGCTCCACCAAATGTTTCTAAACATTTAATAACATTTATAGTCTTTAAAAAATGGTTCTTCAGCGATTCCTTAGTAAATACAATGATTCTATATGAAACCATGAACACTTAAAGAACTATTTATATGTTTAAATAATGGGTTTTATAGGGTTCTATGTAGCACCACATCTTTTTGGTGCTATATGGAACCATTTTCAAAAAGGTTCTCCATGTAAAACTCACTCTAAATCAGACTGAAGAGCCATTTCACTATGCAACGAACAATTTAAGCATGGAATCATGCTTCCCAATAGAACCATGCCCTTTAATAAAGAACTCATGAAGAACCATCTTTTTAATAGTGTGGGTAGATAAAACACAGATCCCTGTTTTCCTTTGCTTTTCTCACACTGTCACAACTTCATTAGAATTGATTAAGATTAAGTGACCCTTATTAATCCCACAACGGGGAAATTTCACCTCCTCATTTAACCCATCTGTGAAGTGAAACACCACATACACTCTAGTGAGCACACACACACACTAGGGGGCAGTGAGCACACTTGCCCAGAGCAGTGGGCAGCCCTATCCACGGCACCCGGGGAGCAGTTGGGGGTTAGGTGTCTTGCTCAAGGACACCTCAGTCATGTGCTGTCGGCTCTGGGGATCGAACCGGCGACCTTCTGGTCACAAGGCTGGATCCCTAACCTCCAGCCCACGACTGCCCCAGAATTGGGTTTGTAGATATTGAGCACCTCATTAACAAAGTGCCATTTGTTTGTCTCTTTGTGGATGTTTTTGTTCGAAAGTGAGATGTTAACGCTTCAAAGTGACAGAATTGATCAACAGTACAGCAGAATGAAATTAACCCCCCCCAAAAAGGGATTTCAGATCCTGTAATGTTAATGACTGAAGTGGAACCAAGGAAAGTAGCTGAAATACCTGAGCAGTATAATTTGAAAATATTCAGGAAAGGACAAATCCATCAGAATTTTACTGAAGTACATGGAAATAAATAAGCTGATAGTGCGTTATCATCCACCTCTCCTGATGAAGGCACATCTCTAAACAAGAACAAATGCTACATTTTCTACTTTTGCTTTTCAATGTTCACCGTCTGCTGTTTGTAGAGGAGAATCTGTGCTTTTTTAGGCAACTGCCAAAATCTGAGCCACATACACAAACACAAATAAGCAAATATATAAATAAATCAACCTCCAATGACAATTCCAGGGGCAAGTGTCAAAAAGATTAGAATATTACTGACGGAAAAGGCAGATATTTCTTCTTTTTTCTTTATGTCCTGTTTGCTGGATATTTCATACAATAAACCGACTGCTGGAGACTTCAACTGACAAGGCTAGAAAAATTAAAAGTTATACCAAAAATATAAAATCCAGAGCTGTGTTCAACGTCTTTTGAATTAAATTTGCAATAAATATATTGTGCAACAGTCAGAGGCCAATGTCTAAACAGCCATTAATTACCACTTATCAATTTTTCAGGATGTATTTCAGATGAGGTTAGATGTAAGACAGCCCACTTCCATAAGAAAGGCGGATGTCAAAATGAAATAAGCAAGTTTCCAAAACTGAAGTTCAAAAACTGATTAAAAGCTACAGAGAAAATTGGGCTCCTAACAACCACCTGGAAGACCCCATCAGATAAACAGCACTTGAAGCTTTCATCTCTGAGAGAGAGGAGAAGATCAAGCTGCTTCAGATCTGAAAGACCTGCGACACTGTGAGAAGACCACTCAGCGCTGTGGGTCTGAAAGGACGTGTGGCTGATCAAGAAGAACCTCACCGAGAAAAGGAGGCTGAATAATGGACAGACTCCAGAGTCCAGACCTCACCATCACTGAATGGGTTTGATTACTTCAGAAAATGAACAACCAGCTTCTAAGACTGAGCTTTGGAGGCGTGTCTGCAGAGAAACTGTAAGTGAGTCTCCTGAAAAGACTGGAAGCTGTAATAAATCAAGGTTATGTGTGTTCAAACTGATCTCCAGGACCCCAGAACAGACCACAGCAGACATGTTTTCAGAATATAAGCTTTAATTCGACCTCTACCGTCTAAGAAACAGGATCATGTAGAAAATCATCCAAAAGCAGTTTCAAAACGTTTACAGAGATGTTGTGCTTGGCCATGTGAATCTCAGAACTTATGAACAGTATGAACAGACTACGCGCTCTCAAATGGAATAAAATATAAATAACCCAATAAAGTAACAGGTTGAGTTGTTCTGATGTCCAGGAACTGTCCATAACCCCCAGTGAGGGGTACTCTGTCTGTTCCACAGTTCAAATTGATCTGCATCACAATGTGATGGATTTTGTTCAAATGGAGGTGTAGATGTAGACAAAGATGATGACCAGGAGGTTAAGGATGGTTCCAGCGATTCCCAGGAAGGCTAGAATGGACTCCTCCCTGCTTTCACTCTTCTGCTCTCTGGGCTCTTCATGGCCCATGGCATAGTTTAGCATTTTCCTGTGGTGGGTGAAGAGCCTCCTCCTAAAGCCAGTCTGCATAAACACGACAGATTCCTTTTAAACACGAGAAACAGAAGACGGAGTTACTGCTGAGCACAACTGGTGAGACTGACTGTCATGTGTCCTGTAGGTTTGGGAGAAACCTGATGACGGTGTGTTGGACAAGTTTCTACTGCTGATCTGAACGTTTGCTCAACTTCATACTTCTGCAGATGATTACTAACATATTCAGGTCCAGCAGTCAGACTCTGTCCTGCCTAAACTGATAATGTTGCAAATTTTGTGCTAGGCAGCAAAAGAAACGAACTGAATGTGAGTTTATATCAGTGAATATCAGTTTATATCAGTATATAAGATTCCAATGCCAGGCTGTGTTGCGCCAACATCAGAATTAGGAAGTTTATTGTCCATTTCATTGTACACTGCAAGACACTACAGAAGTACATGTGAGATATGAACAGCCACAGATATATGTAAAAGCTGCATCAGTGATAAATGACCCATTCTGCCTAAATACATATGTGTACAATAAACAAATTCTTCTATTTCCATCCATCCATCCATCCATCCATCCATCCATCCATCATCTTCTGCTTCTCCGGGGTTCGGGTCGCGGGGGCAGCATCCTAAGCAATGAGGCCCAGACCTCCCTTTCCCCAGCCACTTCCACTAGCTCTCCAAGGGGGATTCCGAGGCGCTCCCAGGCCAGCTGGGCGATACAGTCATGCCGGTGTGTCCTGGGTCTTCCCCGGGGTCTCCTCCCGGGTGGACTTGCCTGTGGACACCTCCCGAGGGAGGCGTCCAGGAGGCATCCTAACCAGATGCCCGAACCACCTCAGCTGGCTCCTCTCGACGTGAAGAAGCAGCGGCTCTACTCCGAGTCCCTCCCGGATGACCGAACTTCTCACCCTATCTCTAAGGGAGAGTCCAGCCACCCTGCGGAGGAAACTCATTTCGGCCGCTTGTATTCGCAATCTCGTTCTTTTGGTCATTACCCAAAGCTCATGTCCATAGGTGAGGGTGGGAACGTAGATCGACCGGTAAATCGAGAGCCTTGCCTTATGGCTCAGCTCTTTCTTTACCACAACAGACCGGTAAAGAGCCCGCATCACTGCTGACCCAGCACCAATCCGCCTGTCCATTTCCCGCTCCCTTGTACCATCACTCGTGAACAAGACCCCGAGACACTTGAACTCCTCCACTTGAGGCAATTCAAAGGTAATTCCACCAGTTTTTAATTAAAAGGCTCAAAAGCGGTTTGGTGTGAAACACTCTGTTCTAGGGAAACATACTGAGTCAGAATTGTTCACAGTGGTGGAACCAGACGTCCACCTCTAAAAGCTGTTACATGAAATGGTTCTGAATTCACTGCCTGATGACTGAGACGCTGTTTTCTGATAGTTTTGAAAACGTAAAATCCATTCATGATGCAAGGAAACATAAGTTTATATGTTGTGAGGCAAAATAGCCCCAAAGATGTGCAGGCTTACTGGTGGTTCTGGATGCTAAATAACATCTATAGTTGTGTTCTTGTGTTATTTGTGTAGTCGTGGTGACCCCTGGTTCCTATCACCACCACTGTAAAGACATTTGAACCATTACACACCAAGCCACACTGAATCACTACGTTTACATCTCTAACATCTAAATCATGCAGAAACGCGCAGAAATCCTTTCCACTGGAACTTTCAACAGGCGGGGTCACTATAAATGTCCTATTCTGTGTATGTTAAGACATTATGTCAATAAGTTAAGGTCATTTATTTGCTGTGATCCTACTGGCCCGGTTTATACCTTGCAGCAGTAGTTTGTCTAACTAGTCATTACATCTTTACTATCTTCTACTGTTCATGTTGTGAATATGTAGGTCTGCATATGTTTTTTTTTTAATTGCGTATTTTGCAAACTTATCTGGAAAAAGGTGCAACATTCACACTCTAATACACACACACACACACACACACACACAGGGAGAGAAGCGGCTTAGAAGGTGTGTGTGTGTGTGTGTGTGTGTGTGTGTGTGTGTGTGTGTGTGTGTATTAGGCATTCGGTACCATGTACAAGACTCAACCCAATGTAAAAACTCTCACAGGCTGACAATCTGTGCAGCCCCTTAGTAAAACACCACATCTGCTCCATCTAGTGGCCTCAACATAAAGACCCTCATTCTCAGTGAACAAAGTATGTGTTTTGGTATTTTTAGCCTTTTTTTCAAGATGAATTGTCATTGAACCAAATTACTGTTAACCTTTGTGTGGTGTTGATGTTTTTATAATAATAATAATAATACATTTTTATTTAAAAGTGCCTTTTAAGAGACACTGTACAATAGATAATAAAAGAAGAAAAAAGGTAGATAAAAATTAAGATCATATAAATACATACATAGACACATGCATAACCATAAACACAAACACATAATATCAACCATACGCTAGTTTATAAAGAAGAGTTTTCAGTCGGGATTTAAAAACATCAACAAGCTCGGGGTTCATCAGGAAGACCATTCCACAGCTTTGGACCTGCGACACTGAATGCTCTATTACCAATGGTGCTTAGCTTAAAATGTGGGACCTCAAGCAAGTGCAGGCTAGAGGACCGAAGAGTCCGCACTGGAGTATAAGATTGAAGCAGACCTCTTAGGTAAGATGGGGCAAGGTCATGCAGGGGTTTAAACACCAACACTAGTAGTTTGTTCTGTATACGGTACTTGCTTTTTACGGTACGGTTTTTGTTACTCAGTGGTCTGGTGAACCTACGTCACATCTGCTATCAATCCACATATACTTCAGGACTACAATTCCCAAGATCCATTGCAGGATCGCATGACCCAGGACACAACACCATCGACCTATCAGAGATCCAGATCACCTGAATATTGATTCCTAGCAGCTGTGTAGTTTGGTCATGTGATAATTTTGGATGGATACAAGCCCGGGCTTTAGTTCAGATCTTTGTGAAGTATTGTTTTCTCTGGAGACTTACTGAGCGCTCTTTCCTGTGTGTATTATATCCTGTGGGGGCAGTCATGAGCTGGAGGTTAGGGAACCAGCCTTGTGCTTAACCAAGGCAAACATCACAAGAAAGGGCAAGGCAAGGCAAAATCCACAAAACTGGTGAAGAGTCAAAAGAACAAAGTAGCAAACAAACCAGGCGTAGGGACCAAAAGGGAAAGTCCAAAAATCTGAGATCTGAGATCACCTCTTTTGGTCAGACTGATTTTTTGGTCTTTTGATCCAAGGCACCTTTTGGTTTGAAAGATCTGAAGCCTTGGACCAAAGAAGGAAGGTGTGAGAGCATTGTAAGTGAGGACATCGAATTTAAGGTAAGCACCATTATTGTCACTGCATTGTCTGCACCCCTGGAGCAGAGAGGGTTAAGTGCCTTGTTTAAGGGCAGAGTATTGAACCCGTAACCCTGTGATCAATTGCCCAAGGCTCTAAAATGAACCACTGAGGGTGAAGAAACATAAGTACATGATTGTAAAGAGATCTAAAGTCTATACTGCTGCTTCCTGGTAATTAAGTGATACTTTTTTTTTTATCCCACAAACAGGGAAATTCCACCTCCGCATTTAACCCATCCGCGAAGTGAAACACCACACACACACTAGTGAACACACACACTAGGGGGCAGTGAGCACACTTGCCCAGAGCGGTGGGCAGCCCTATCCACAGCGCCCGGGGAGCAGTTGGGGGTTAGGTGTCTTGCTCAAGGACACCTCAGTCATGGACTGTCGGCCCTGGGGATCGAACCGGCGACCTTCCGGTCACAGGGCCAGATCCCTAACCTCCAGCCCACGACTGCCCCCTAATTACAAATGTGGCAGAAGTGTTGTTACATAAAATGACGGAGATATATTTCTCAGCCTGCGTCAAATTAAAAGTGCCATTAATTGCAACTAATGTAATGTGGTTTATGCCACTCGTTGCAAAGTTCCAGGAAATTGTGACCCAACGTCAGAGAGCATCATAGTGCTGATGTCAGGCCAAGCTTCTGACCAATCAGAGTCCTGCTTTTAACCAGTCATGGCTAAGCTTACATTTACATTTACAGCATTTGGCTGACGCTCTTCTCCAGAGCGACTTACAATTTGATCATTTGACACAGGGAGGCCAAGGTGGTGTTAGGAGTCTTGCCCAAGGACTCTTATTGGTATAGTGTAGGGTGTTTACCCAGGTGGGGGATTGAACCCCAGTCTACAGTGTAGAAGGCAGAGGTGTTATCCACTACACCAACCTTATGACAGTGGTGGACCACTCCGGCTCATTATGAGCCACTTTGTGGCATCAATCATGTCAAAAACATCACTTTTCAGTGCTGGAAATAAACTATACTATATAAATATCACAAATATAAAGTTATATAAAAAATATAAAGTTATTATTCCAGTAAGCACTAATACAGTGGTAGTGGAGACATGAACATGAATCGGAAGTTGAACATGAGCTTCATGGGACCTTGAATGCAGGCTAAAACTATTTTTAATCTAAAAAAGTCCTTTTTCGGTATGGTGTAGAGCAGGGGTGCTCCGTCCTGGTCCTGGACAAACTACCACCCTGGAGATTTTAGACCCAACACACACTTCTGACAGTCAGAAGCTCCTGAAGGCCTTTAGTTGAAGCTAGGTTCTGCAGGGTAGATGATGTCCAGGACCAGATTCAGGCAGCCTTGGTATAGAGAGAGTGGTGCACCATTTTCTTGATAGGCTTTTTTGATTTTATAGTTGGTTGAAGCTCCTTTTCTCGTTAGCCTTTGTATTTGTAAAATAACATTACACTGTATTATATTACAGTATCACACATGGTTACAACTGCTATTATTAGTAGTAGCAGTAGTTGTAGTATTAACTGTTTTCCTTAAGAAGTTGAGTGCATACCTGATACAGCATCAGGAGAACGATGGTCCAGCCTGACTTTCAGAATTCAGCAGAAGGTCAAACCCTCAGTTCTTCTTCACCTGGTCACTCCTGCCACCTGCTGCAGTGTCCAGTCAGATACTAGTCCAGTCTCTGGTGATCCCGATCACTGCTGAAGCAGATCAATCTTGATGTATTTCAGTCCTGCACATGCTCTAAGGCATACACCTCACCTGATGAAGAGCTACTTCATTCACTCAGGTGTGTTTATGCAGTATATGTAGGACAGAGCTAATCTAGGACCAGAGGGCTGTTTTGAGAGGCAACGTGCTTAAAAATGAAGGCGACCAAAACAAGGTTCTTTGCAGAAATGTCAATGAAGAACTTTCTAATTGAGTTTCTTAAGGAAACCATCTGCTGACATGTGCTGTGTGGTCCTTTAGCACAGGCCAAGTGTGCATTATGACCAAGGCCCTGAAGTAACATTGTTTTGGTCCATTGTGTACAAAATCAGTTCCAAACTGTGTGTGAGAGGCTAATAAAAGCAGAAAGCAGTGATATAATATATGCTCATTCTGAATATTAAAATAATGCACCATACATCACACGATTTAAATGAGAAGGCAGTCTAGCACCTACACTCTGATTATGCAGCGATGCAGAATGTTTCTTGGTGTTTCTCTGGATTCCCTGAACCTTCTGATGATATTATGCACTGTAGTGGGTGAAACACCTAAAATCCTTATAGTTGCTCTTTGAGGAATGTTATTTTATTTTTTTTGCTCATGCATTTCTTTCAAGACTCATCCTCACTCGTAAATGACTCAGCCTTTCTTGGCTCCTTTTATACCCAAGCATAACTGCATCACCTGTTTTTTGAACATTTGACAATGTTGCCAGTCTTGCATTGTTCCTGTCCCAACCTTTTGGAATGTGTTGCAGGCATCAGCTTCAGAATTGAGCATATATTTACAGTGAAACAATAAAGTTGATAAGGCAAAACATTGAAGATGTCTTTGTATTGTTTTTTATAAAATGCAGGTCAAGGTGTGTCTACACATCACTGCTCTCTCTTTATGTTCAGGTGCATTTTCACCTACTGTCACAAATCATGATTGATTCTTTTTTGGTTCTTCATGACATCATTACCAAAGAACCGTGTGTGACAATTTAAGCCCAAAGTGAGGACCATCTAACAGGAACTAGACTAAATCTCCTAATACCTGTCCTAACTTTAGGATAAACCCCGACGGTATTTGAGCTTCTGTTCAAGTGTCCGTTTCTATCGTTTTCAGGCAGTTGTGTCTGGCAGCATAGTTCACTAATAGCATAATGAGGCTACATGTATTTTTACTGTAAAACTTCTGCTTCCACTGTGAGATGATTTTCTTTTCTAACTTTTTTTTTTAAATCTCAGACTCTCCAGACACCATCCCTCTTATTACATTCCTGTGTTAATGTTGATGATAAAATATCACAGTGATGGTGGTGAATAATGAGGAGAGTGTGTCTGTTTATTAGGAGGAATAACATCAGCACACTCGACTAAAGCGTTTGGGAAATGGAGACTGAAACTGTCGAACCACGACACTGATAAACAGCAGGGGGCGCTCTCACAGTATTTACAACTTTTTTTGACCTTTTTTACAGTAACTGTAGCTGTCTAACTAAATTGATTACTTTGATTATTTGTTTACATTTTAGCTATATATATATATATATATATATATATATATATATATATATATATATATATATATATATATATAATCGGTTGCTAGGAAACAGACATGACAGTTGATCGTTGGCTTTGATCAAGTGAGGTAAGACTTCCTAACTGGAGTTAAGATGCTGTAAGATATAATAAAATTCGTAAATGAAGATCAGATTTGCTTCTGTAACACAAATTTGTGAAAAATCGTATCTGGACCTGTCAGATCTTCAGACATAAGGACAGGAAGTTTCTGTAATACAGCCCCTAGACTGGATTAAGTTATCTGGCTAACAGAGAAATCCTACTAGGATACAGAACCACCAACCACAGATGCTTTGTATTTTCATATTCAACACCAGATAGGTATGAGTATCACAGCAGCTTCCTTTACCTGCATTCTGAGTGCTCCACCTGCTCCAGTTGTCTCCAGAAACAGCATAGCCGGGGGCTTTGTTTCCGAGGGTCCAGCAACAGCACCTTTAACAATTACCCGGCTGTTTGTTCTGCTCACAGATGCTCCTGAAGGTGGTCAGAGCTGCTGAAGGCGCTCCAGATCCTGCCAGGTTGTCTGCGCCTCCCCCCACAGCAGAAGAGTCGAACCCCCTCCAGGCTCCACAGTCACTGACCCGATTCTGTTAGAACAGCCAAATCCACATGAAGGGCAGCAGCGTTCCTCTAACACACTGCCTCACATAGCACTCAACACAGTTGCCAAGCAACACGCCGATGAGAGACGAAGGGCTCTGGGAAGTGAAGGCGTCTAGAAGTAGGCGCACCAGTTCAGTGTGTTTTGTTTGTTAGGGAACGAAAGTCGTAAGTTTTAAGGCCAAATTAATTAATAGTATTAATAGTAATTAACTGCATACGGCGTAATATCACAGCAGTAGAACTGTGTAACGAGGTAACGAGGGTGATATGAGCTCAGTGTATAACCACAATATTTTACACTGTCTAGACAATAATAATAATTATCCATCCATCCATCCATCCATCCATTTTCTAAGCCGCTTCTCCGCCAGGGTCGCAGGGGGATGCTGGAGCCTATATAATAATAATAATAATAATAATAATTATTATTATTATTATTATTATTATTACCACCTAATAATTACCACCTAATTACCACCTTCAGACCGCCTGCACCTGTTTTACTTAATCTTATTTATCTGTAACTTTTATTTTTGTGTTAGTTCTCCTTAGTTCTTTATCTCTTTTTACTTATTATTTATTTATTTCCTCTCATTTTATTCTAAATAGTTTTTTATCATTACTTTTTTAAATTTGTGATATTGTATTATTACCTTACTAATTTCTTATCTACTTTTGATCTTAATTTCTTATCATTTAAATCTCAAGATCTATTTTTATCTACTTTTATCTTTTATTCACTGTTATTTTAAATGTTCTTTTAATTTAAAATGATTAAATGTAGTTATTATTTTCTTTGTCATGTTAATCCCTGTTTTTGTAAATGCTCGGCTACATTGAAAATGAGGGTTGCCCTCAATGCCGTTCCGAGTCAAAATAAAGGCTGATTGATTGATTGATTGATTGATTGAATAATAATACTAATAATAACAGTAATCCTAGTTCTTTTACTACTAGGAATGGTAATAATTATTAATTACATATGAATTTAGCGTATATATAATAGTTACAGTGATGGTTTCTCTTATTGTTATTACGAATATTATTATTGAGAAGTTTTTAGGAGCTGTTTTTAGGCAAACATTCTCAGCAGAGATGAACAGCGATGCTGTGAAGGGAACCAAATCCAGGTTAGAAGAAAGAACGATGCCACAGTTCACAATAAGACGTCCAGTCTGGAGGACAAAACAGACCAAACTGTTGTTGGCAGAACGGCAGCAGATGATCGTCTGCTGAATTATTCATTAAAGCTCCTGAGATCACTAATTAAACTTCTGCAGTCATTTTCCAAACGATTCATTAAGCTGCTGTAGGCTGTTCTCCTCATGGGGATCTGCTCTGAATATCACCGATGTATCAGGACTCTGTTGAGAACACTGTGGAATACAGCGTGTTCTAGATAAACCATACGCAGTGTAATATTCAGTCTTAAAAAAGGTCGATCTTCAAGAACCACGGGCACTCAAAGAACCAGTCCCATGCCTCATGTGGTGAAACGGTTCCTCTGATTAATGGACAATGTGTTGGATTATGGTTCTACAGCATATAGCATCAAAAATGGTTCTGCCATTGGTACAAGTCTGACACTGAAACAATAGCAGAACATTTTTGGTGCTACACAAAACTATTTACAGCACATTTTCCTTCAATCTAAAGAACAATTTCACCATTTAATCATGCAAAGGATTCTTTGTGTGTCCATAGTTCTACATAGAACTAAGGAACCCTTGAAGAACCTTTTTTAACAGTATAACTGATTCTTTTACACGCTCAATGTGTAGAGCAAAAGTTTGGGTGTCCCTGGTCAAATTTTACGTTGTTGATTTTTTAAGTGTAAGGAATTTTTTTAAGCTGACCAATCAAGGCACACTGGGCTCATTCGGAGGCGGGGCTTAAAGACACAGGAGCTCTAACAGCGTTTCGGACAGAGGGTGAGTAGAGAGGCACATTATGAGAATAATAATGTTTTTGGAAGACTGAAGCTGTAAATCTATTCGAGCAGGAATAAATAAAATTATGAACAATGAAAATGAGTAATTCCATTTTAGAAAAGGAGGAATGTTGTTTCCCCTGACACGGATGCTTTCAGTTCTATAGATCAGTGGAGCTCTATGGATTTCGACAAACCCCAGGTTGTACCTGTTTGAACGGGTCGCTGGTAGAACATCAGTGTGAATCAAATCACGTGGACATTTAGGCACATGATCACGACAGCAGTGCGAGTTTCCCTCAGACTTTCCCTCCGAGCTCGGCGCAGACGTTACTGCGAGAGCAGAATGAGGATGCAGATTGTTCATTAGGAGAGCTAATGGATTTCCTAATAGATCTGATCAGACCCTGGAGTCCCGATCAATACAGCACACAGAGCACTGCGGGGAGAGGAGCCGGAGATCAGCTCAGATTAGATTACAATTAATAAATCAATAAACACAGCATTGAAAGTTAGTTATTATTACAATTAATATGTTTACACTGATACAGTTGCAGGGGAATTCCACCAATTTTCTAAAATTCCTGCATAATCCAGTGTGTGGAGTGATTCAGAGCGGTTTGGTGTGAAATGGTTGCACAAATCCCAATTAAAACAGTCCCCGATTAAAGCAGCCAGACAACATGGGACCCCCAAATACAGGGGGGGGGGGGTCTGAACATGGTCTGGACTGTACAAATACAACACTAGCCATGTTGTAGACTAGATATGTCTGTGCATAATAACAATAATAATAATAGCTTTTTACAACACTTACATTACATCTTACTACGTTCTTTCTTTCCAGATTTATTCCTGTGCCCCCACTGCAAACACACACACAGACACACACACACACACACACACACATACACATATATATATATATATATATATATACACACCAGCAAATTCAATGATTTTAAATCTAGTCCTAATATCTCTCATTTGGAGACTGCCATAACGCTCCGGTTACTAAACTCACTTCTGTGGTTTAAGTGAAGCAAATGATCTCTATATTGGCAGATAAGATTAGCTCATTGTAAGAAATAAGCTTCAATCAAACAAAATCATCTGAAAACGCATGGAGATCATTTTACCTTACACAATTATCTTAATCTCAAAATTTGAAATATTAGATATTCTGACTAAATTTAAGATAATTTCATCTGACACCTTATATTTACCTGTTTTGTAGTCTCTTAAGAATAGAACCTCATCTTTTTACTCTAGCCCCGCCCATTCAGTCTGCAGCAGTTTGGCCCCGCCCATTCAGTCTGCAGCAGTTTGGCCCCGCCCATTCCGTCTGCAGCAGTTTGGCCCCGCCCATTCAGTCTGCAGCAGTTTGGCCCTGCCCATTCAGTCTGCAGCAGTTTAGCCCCACCCATTCAGCCTACAGCAGTTTAGCCCCACCCATTCAACCTACAGCAGTTTAGCCCCACCCATTCAACCTACAGCAGTTTAGCCCCACCCATTCAACCTACAGTAGATAAGCCTGCCCTGTCACACTGAAACTCAAGAGCTTTAACATGGATTACTTTGAGAGAGGCGGAGTCCAGAGCAGCCAATCAAAACATGCTCTATTTACTTAAAGGCACAGTAACAAAACCAGCCTGTTTGTAATTCTAAGCATTAGAAAATAGTTTGTAAAATTCTCACGCAAACACAAAAAAATAGAAATAAAAAACTGCAGAACAATAAAAGAAATGCTACATAATTTTATTGTATTTTATTTGGTAAATGCTCTTATAGTATCAAATATTGCAATTTGGGAAACATTTAAAATATATTCGAAATGTGAGTCCAGGGGACAATCAAGTAATCCAAGCCAAAAAAAACAACCCAAAAAAACAAAAAACAGAGAAAACACGGAATTTAGTGAAGTTTTCCATACAGGAATGAATCTCTCTCAGTGACGCATGACCCTCATATCACTGGGGGGGCAAAGACCCAGATGACTCCAAGGCTGATAAACACTTTTAAAATATTTTATTGACAAAGTATTTATTCTTCCAAAACTACAGTTTATAATATAGTTCAGTTCATAATATTTCATAGTACATGACCTTAAATACGCAGTGCGCTACACGTGTTTCTAAAAGGATCACAGAAGTGCGGAAGCACAGCTGGAGCAGATGGAACGAGTGATACGGTGCCTTTCTGAGGAGTCTGGCGTTCTGTGGACCTCTGACATCACTTCCTGCAGGGGGCTGAGGGCAGTTTGGTCTTCAGCGGGTCAGCCTCTGTAGAAATGTGCATGTCTCTAAACCCACCACAGCTTCAGCTGGTCCTACTTGGACTCCTTCTCCGTGTCCAGCAGAGCCGATCTGATGCCCAGTTTCTCTAGTTCCTCCACCAGATCTCCACTCTGATGCATCTGCAGGAGGATATCACAGCCTCCAACAAACTCCCCATTAAAGAACACCTGAGGAATCGTCGGCCAGTTGGAGAAGGCCTTCACCCCTTTCAGAAAGAACAAGACTTGATTAATTTTAGACTCAATACATAACCAAACTTCTGCTTTTAATAATAATAATAATAATAATAATAATAATAATAATAATAATAATAATAATAATACTTGAAGGAATTTTTTTTTGGTCGCTGTTTTATTATCTGCAATATGTGCAGTTACCTCTCATGGCCACATGGTGGTACCACCTTTATAGGATATACATACAATGTATATTGTAGCAGCAATATAAAAGTGCATAAGACTGCTCTCACACTGACACACACACGTAATATTAATTTATATATATATATATATATATATATATATATATATATATATATATAAAATAAATCAATCAATCAAATATATATAATATAACCTACTGAAATGATTGTGTATCAGTACTATCAGTAATAATCAGCTGGCTGCATGTTAGAAGCGAACGCTGTCCGAGTCAGGGCTCCGTCTCCCGGAGGCCAGAACAGCTGCAAGTGTCTCGACTTGGAGAAAGTCTCAAAACAGTCAATCAAAATGTCAACAATGCATCACATGATGATCCCAAAGAGATGCTTTCAAACGAGTGATTTCAACAGTTCAGTGGACGAGAAAGTAACACGAGTTTATTTGATGGGTTAAAATTACACTCATGAAAAGGGCTCTGCTATAGTCCTGATCCAGAAGGGGAAACAGGTACTCTGTATTTTTGCTGGGCTGTGACTTCCCAAACTAGACTTCTCACAAAAGGTAGCTTTACTGTAGTTCAACACCATCCAGGACCTGGTAGCTTCTAAAGTTTCGCTTTCAGAGCAGCTTCCCGAGCGCTGCACACCAAACCTCACATCCCGGAACAACCAAACCCAGCCGCGTTTTCAGTGTGAGTGTTTTGCAGTGGCTGCCTGTCACAACAAAGCTACTGCTGCTATTGCTTCAGCACATTATGAAATATCTGAAACTGCATTTACAAATCTCAGCTTTTAATCTGAAACCGTTACAGGAGGATGATGAGCGCTGCGCGAACGTTTAGAGCAGAGTTAAGCCCAAGTGCTGAATGAAGGGGTGGTCAGTGGAGTGGACTGTCCAAATGGTTTTCACAAGCTGTAGTGAACTGGCTGACTCGGCACACCATGTGGAGGTTGGAGTGTCCTTATTCTGCAAAAGCTCAATTTTATGTTTTTTTTGCGCAGACAGCAGTGGAAATATGAATAAAGTGGGTCAAAAGGAAGCAAAACCCAGCCAAACCCCTCCAAATCACACTGAGGAACAGCCAAACCCCTCCAAATCACACTGGAGGACAACCAAACCCCTCCAAATCACACTGGGGACCAGCCAAACCCCTCCAAATCACACTGGAGGACAGCCAAACCCCTCCAAATCACACTGGGGACCAGCCAAACCCCTCCAAATCACACTGGGGACCAGCCAAACCCCTCCAAATCACACTGGGGACCAGCCAAACCCCTCCAAATCACACTGGGGAACAGCCAAACCCCTCCAAATCACACTGGGGAACAGCCAAACCCCTCCAAATCACACTGGGGAACAGCCAAACCCCTCCAAATCACACTGGGGAACAGCCAAACCCCTCCAAATCACACTGGGGAACAGCCAAACCCCTCCAAATCACACTGGGGAACAGCCAAACCCCTCCAAATCACACTGGGGAACAGCCAAACCCCTCCAAATCACACTGAGGACAGCCAAACCCCTCCAAATCACACTGAGGAAGCCAAACCCCTCCAAATCACACTGGGGAACAGCCAAACCCCTCCAAAGTACACTGGGGACCAGCCAAACCCCTCCAAATCACACTGGGGAACAACCAAACCCCTCCAAATCACACTGGGGACCAGCCAAACCCCTCCAAATCACACTGGGGACCAGCCAAACCCCTCCAAATCACACTGAGGACAGCCAAACCCCTCCAAATCACACTGAGGAAGCCAAACCCCTCCAAATCACACTGGGGAACAACCAAACCCCTCCAAATCACACTGGGGAACAGCCAAACCCCTCCAAATCACACTGGGGAACAACCAAACCCCTCCAAATCACACTGGGGACCAGCCAAACCCCTCCAAATCACACTGGGGACCAGCCAAACCCCTCCAAATCACACTGAGGAACAGCCAAACCCCTCCAAATCACACTGAGGAACAGCCAAACCCCTCCAAATCACACTGAGGAACAGCCAAACCCCTCCAAATCACACTGAGGAACAGCCAAACCCCTCCAAATCACACTGGGGACCAGCCAAACCCCTCCAAAGTACACTGGGGACCAGCCAAACCCCTCCAAATCACACTGGGGACCAGCCAAACCCCTCCACATCACACTGAGGAACAGCCAAACCCCTCCAAATCACACTGAGGAACAGCCAAACGCCTCCAAATCACACTGAGGACAACCAAACCCCTCCAAATGAAACCACACCAAACAGTCCTAAACCACGTTGAGAATAGAATAAGCTTCATTCAACGAACACTTCTGACCTAAAAGCATGCATTAATTATACAGTATGTATTTGTTTATTAATGCACAGACACTGCACATCAAATTTAGCTGGAAAACGCCACATTCCAATGTGTTCCTCGTAGGAGACGTTCACTTACACAGACTCTGAAAACGTTCAAACGTCTACACACAGCCGAAGGCAGGACAGCGAGATAGGATATTCACTCATCACCACGCGGGTTCTCCACATCTCTGCCTCCAGATCCGCCCAGCAATATGGGTTCTATCTGGTTCTCAGAGCTCCGAGGTGAACGCCCAGTCACTGCTGCTGCGCACGACTGATAAAAGCTGAACGGGCGCGCTCGCTCGTAACGTCCGCCCGCCCGACCGACACCAGGAGCCGGAGCACATTCAGACAGCTCAACTGACCGGACCCTGAGGGCAGAGCGTTTAACACCAGCTGAAGATCTCACGTCAGCTCATCAACAAACAAACCATCTTCAGGTTTCCGCTCAATGATTTGAGGAAAACATCTACTTGTAATTCTGACAGTAATTTTCTACCCTGAGCGTGGATTGGCTTTAATTACGGCTACTGTGATGTTTAAACTCATTTATGGTGGAGGCAAAACGTCGTTACACTTGCTGGGTTCACAACTTTTCCAAGGTCAAACTCTCCAGCACTTTACTGCTGTAGTAAACGACATATTTAAATACAAATACATGCACACTCAAAAAAATTCATTCACTAAACCACATTAAAAGACATGGTGTGATGCTACAACCAGCCAGCAGTGTGCTTGGTAACAGCAGGAGGATAAAATGTTCCAAAACGAGTCGGCAGTCTGTCAGTAGACTTTCCTCGCTATCTAATCTCGCCGAGTCAGGAAAAAACACCCCTCAGAAAACTTCACTTCCAGTAAGTTCTTCACTGAAAATGCCAAAAACACCCAGGTTCACCTTTGAGGTTGGCAGTCAATCAGCTCTATAAACTATTTTCACAGTATTGTGCAAATTAAAACAGAAATAGCGGCAGTTACAGCGTAAAGACAGACAGGCAGACTGCGGTCACACACTGGCTGATCTTGAGGGCCAAAGGCCAAATCAGCAGTTCTACATTAACTCCAGCGTTTAAATCCATTTACTGTTAAACAGGCTGGAACGATCAGCGGAGCCGATTTTAGCGCAAAGGAGCCTCGATTTTAGCGCAAAGGAGCCTCATTTTACCGCAAAGGAGCCTCATTTTACCGCAAAGGAGCCTCATTTTACCGCAAAGGAGCCTCATTTTAGCGCAAAGGAGCCTCATTTTAGCGCAAAGGAGCCTCATTTTAGCGCAAAGGAGCCTCATTTTAGCGCAAAGGAGGTCATTTTACCGCAAAGGAGCCTCATTTTACCACAAAGGAGGTCATTTTACCGCAAAGGAGGTCATTTTACCGCAAAGGAGCCTCATTGTACCGCAAAGGAGCCTCATTGTACCGCAAAGGAGCCTCATTGTACCGCAAAGGAGCCTCATTGTACCGCAAAGGAGCCTCATTGTACCGCAAAGGAGCCTCATTGTACCGCAAAGGAGCCTCATTGTACCGCAAAGGAGCCTCATTTTACCGCAAAGGGCCTCGATTTTACCGCAAAGGGCCTCATTTTACCGCAAAGGAGCCTCATTTTACCGCAAAGGGCCTCGATTTTACCGCAAAGGAGCCTCATTTTAGCGCAAAGGAGGTGATTTTAGCGCAAAGGAGCCTCATTTTAGCGCAAAGGAGCCTCATTTTAGCGCAAAGGAGCCTCATTTTAGCGCAAAGGAGCCTCATTTTAGCGCAAAGGAGCCTCATTTTAGCGCAAAGGAGGTCATTTTACCGCAAAGGAGGTCATTTTACCGCAAAGGAGGTCATTTTACCGCAAAGGAGCCTCATTGTACCGCAAAGGAGCCTCATTGTACCGCAAAGGAGCCTCATTGTACCGCAAAGGAGCCTCATTGTACCGCAAAGGAGCCTCATTGTACCGCAAAGGGCCTCATTTTACCGCAAAGGAGCCTCATTTTACCGCAAAGGGCCTCATTTTACCGCAAAGGAGCCTCATTTTACCGCAAAGGAGCCTCATTTTACCGCAAAGGAGCCTCATTTTACCGCAAAGGGCCTCATTTTACCGCAAAGGGCCTCATTTTACCGCAAAGGAGCCTCATTTTACTGTAAAGGAGGATTCTTTTATTTTTACTAAAAAAATCTAGTTCTACTGCGGAGGCACAGCAGGGCAGCACCAGAGCCGGCTCCCGTCAAAGAGCTAGACTGAATGCTTGTTTGCTTCCTTCCGTCCTTCAACTTAACCCAAGGCAGGACGTTAGGTGATCCTGTCCGCTGTGGTATAACGCAGCCATTTGAGAGCCGGAAGAGTCGGAGCGTTTTCAAGCAGCTGTACGAACCCTGCACTCGAGGACGTCTAAGAGACATGATGCGTCACAGGCCTTTATTCCTGACACTGTACAAGTTAGAAAAGAAAGTAAGCCCACTTTTTAAAACACCATCACAATATGAATCCAAACAGGATCAATTACGCTCCGATTAATTAAACATGCAACTGGGGTTTGATCGTATCCACTATATGGCTCAGGAAGCTTGCCGAGACCACTGTGATGAGTTACATCACAAGATATGATGAATACGGTCATACTGTCCAGCTCTGTGGAGAGACACATGCAGAGTGTTCCCACAAGAAAACATTCCAGATTTTCCACTGTTTTCCATCATCAACATTCCATATAAGCTCAGAAGACTTGTGTAGGTTCTCTGGTGGTTCTGGATGGTAAATAAAGTGTCTATATCTGTGTTGTAGTCATGGCGACGCCTGGTTCCCATCACCACCACTGTAAAGACGTCTGAACCGTCTCACACCAAACCCCCATCTCGTACACTCAAATGTTAAATTCTGGTGGACTTGCCCTTTAACGCTGAGAGATTAAAGCTACTGAATCTTCTGCAGTTTGCTGATTATCTTCGCTGGGAAAAGCAAGTTCTGAATGCTTCAAGTAATCCAGCAGCAGATGGCAGATTTGAGCCGGTCCTGGAATTGGAACGGTTTCTCCAGGTTTCTCTTCTTTACTGAAAGACACCACCGCGCCGCTGTTTCTGAAGATTTACAAACGTGAGTGACGCGCGCTGAACGACTGGTCACACCTGAACCTCAGGCAGGAATTCTGAGAAGTCCATGGAATTTCCCTTTGATGAGGCAGAAACCAGGGCCAGGCAACGGCTAAATATTATTATTAGGACAAATGACGTTACAAGGCAATACGCTTCTCTGAGCTTATCGTGTACATCATCGGTACGTGCAGTTAAACATTCCTCACTATTAACCCTCCTGTCCTGTTTCAGCTGCTCTTAAATTAGCACAAAAACATTTTTCACCTCCATATGTTTATCAACATTCTGTAGCTGTGAACAACGTCTCAAAATATCGTTTAACCTGAGTTTATAGAATTAGACACAAAATAACTGCAGTGCAAATACAAATAGAGCGAGTGAGTTGGGGGGTGTATGAGGATGAGCGAGTGAGTTGGGGGGGTGTGTATGAAGATGAGCGAGCGAGTTGGGGGGGTGTGTATGAGGATGAGCGAGCGAGTTGGGGGGTGTGTATGAAGATGAGCGAGCGAGTTGGGGGGTGTGTATGAGGATGAGCGAGCGAGTTGGGGGGTGTGTATGAGGATGAGCGAGCGAGTTGGGGGGTGTGTATGAGGATGAGCGAGCGAGTTGGGGGGTGTGTATGAGGATGAGCGAGCGAGTTGGGGGGGTGTGTATGAAGATGAGCGAGCGAGTTGGGGGGGGTGTGTATGAGGATGAGTGAGTGAGTTGGGGGGTGTGTATGAGGATGAGTGAGTGAGTTGGGGGGTGTGTATGAGGATGAGCGAGCGAGTTGGGGGGGTGTGTATGAGGATGAGCGAGCGAGTTGGGGGGTGTGTATGAGGATGAGCGAGTGAGTTGGGGGGTGTGTATGAGGATGAGTGAGTGAGTTGGGGGGTGTGTATGAGGATGAGCGAGCGAGTTGGGGGGGTGTGTATGAGGATGAGCGAGCGAGTTGGGGGGTGTGTATGAGGATGAGCGAGCGAGTTGGGGGGTGTGTATGAGGATGAGTGAGCGAGTTGGGGGGTGTGTATGAGGATGAGTGAGCGAGTTGGGGGGTGTGTATGAGGATGAGCGAGTGAGTTGGGGGGTGTGTATGAGGATGAGCGAGCGAGTTGGGGGGGTGTGTATGAGGATGAGCGAGCGAGTTGGGGGGGTGTATGAGGATGAGCGAGCGAGTTGGGGGGGTGTGTATGAAGATGAGCGAGCGAGTTGGGGGGGTGTGTATGAGGATGAGCGAGCGAGTTGGGGGGTGTGTATGAAGATGAGCGAGCGAGTTGGGGGGTGTGTATGAGGATGAGCGAGCGAGTTGGGGGGTGTGTATGAGGATGAGCGAGCGAGTTGGGGGGTGTGTATGAGGATGAGCGAGCGAGTTGGGGGGTGTGTATGAGGATGAGCGAGCGAGTTGGGGGGTGTGTATGAAGATGAGCGAGCGAGTTGGGGGGGTGTGTATGAGGATGAGCGAGCGAGTTGGGGGGGGTGTGTATGAGGATGAGTGAGTGAGTTGGGGGGTGTGTATGAGGATGAGTGAGTGAGTTGGGGGGTGTGTATGAGGATGAGCGAGCGAGTTGGGGGGTGTGTATGAAGATGAGCGAGCGAGTTGGGGGGTGTGTATGAGGATGAGCGAGCGAGTTGGGGGGTGTGTATGAAGATGAGCGAGCGAGTTGGGGGGTGTGTATGAAGATGAGCGAGCGAGTTGGGGGGTGTGTATGAGGATGAGCGAGCGAGTTGGGGGGGTGTGTATGAGGATGAGCGAGCGAGTTGGGGGGGTGTGTATGAGGATGAGCGAGCGAGTTGGGGGGGTGTGTATGAGGATGAGCGAGCGAGTTGGGGGGGTGTGTATGAGGATGAGCGAGCGAGTTGGGGGGGTGTGTATGAGGATGAGCGAGTGAGTTGGGGGGGTGTGTATGAGGATGAGCGAGCGAGTTGGGGGGGTGTGTATGAGGATGAGCGAGCGAGTTGGGGGGGTGTGTATGAGGATGAGCGAGTGAGTTGGGGGGGTGTGTATGAGGATGAGCGAGTGAGTTGGGGGGTGTGTATGAGGATGAGCGAGTGAGTTGGGGGGTGTGTATGAGGATGAGCGAGTGAGTTGGGGGGTGTGTATGAGGATGAGCGAGTGAGTTGGGGGGGTGTGTATGAGGATGAGCGAGTGAGTTGGGGGGGTGTGTATGAGGATGAGCGAGTGAGTTGGGGGGGGTGTGTATGAGGATGAGCGAGTGAGTTGGGGGGGGTGTGTATGAGGATGAGCGAGTGAGTTGGGGGGTGTGTATGAGGATGAGCGAGTGAGTTGGGGGGGTGTGTGTATGAGGATGAGCGAGTGAGTTGGGGGGGGTGTGTATGAGGATGAGCGAGTGAGTTGGGGGGGTGTGTATGAGGATGAGCGAGTGAGTTGGGGGGGTGTGTATGAGGATGAGCGAGTGAGTTGGGGGGGGTGTGTATGAGGATGAGCGAGTGAGTTGGGGGGTGTGTATGAGGATGAGTGAGTGAGTTGGGGGGGTGTGTGTATGAGGATGAGTGAGTGAGTTGGGGGGGGTGTGTATGAGGATGAGCGAGTGAGTTGGGGGGGTGTGTATGAGGATGAGCGAGTGAGTTGGGGGGTGTGTATGAGGATGAGCGAGTGAGTTGGGGGGTGTGTATGAGGATGAGCGAGTGAGTTGGGGGGTGTGTATGAGGATGAGCGAGTGAGTTGGGGGGTGTGTATGAGGATGAGCGAGTGAGTTGGGGGGGTGTGTATGAGGATGAGCGAGTGAGTTGGGGGGGTGTGTATGAGGATGAGCGAGTGAGTTGGGGGGGGTGTGTATGAGGATGAGCGAGTGAGTTGGGGGGTGTGTATGAGGATGAGTGAGTGAGTTGGGGGGGTGTGTGTATGAGGATGAGTGAGTGAGTTGGGGGGGGTGTGTATGAGGATGAGCGAGTGAGTTGGGGGGGTGTGTATGAGGATGAGCGAGTGAGTTGGGGGGGTGTGTATGAGGATGAGCGAGTGAGTTGTGGGGGTGTGTATGAGGATGAGCGAGTGAGTTGGGGGGTGTGTATGAGGATGAGCGAGTGAGTTGGGGGGGTGAGTATGAGGATGAGCGAGTGAGTTGGGGGGGTGTGTATGAGGATGAGCGAGTGAGTTGGGGGGTGTGTATGAGGATCAGCGAGTGAGTTGGGGGGTGCGTATGAGGATGAGCGAGTGAGTTGGGGGGGGGGTGTGTATGAGGATGAGCGAGTGAGTTGGGGGGTGAGTATGAGGATGAGCGAGTGAGTTGGGGGGGTGTGTATGAGGATGAGCGAGTGAGTTGGGGGGGTGTGTATGAGGATGAGCGAGTGAGTTGGGGGGGTGTGTATGAGGATGAGCGAGTGAGTTGGGGGGGTGTGTATGAGGATGAGCGAGTGAGTTGGGGGGTGTGTATGAGGATGAGTGAGTGAGTTGGGGGGGTGTGTATGAGGATGAGCGAGTGAGCTGGGGGGTGTGTATGAGGATGAGCGAGTGATTTGGGGGGTGTGTATGAGGATGAGCGATTGAGTTGGGGGGGGTGTATGAGGATGAATACTGTCTGGACACCCATTCATTTCCTATGGCGGTCACTTCTGACCAGGAACCCCACAGGAGTAACAGTTGATTGATTAAACACTCAAAATCCAGTGAAAGAGGTGATCGTCACTTTTACATGTTCGAGTGCAGAGTGTGGAGGAGATCATGAGGCCTTGAGGCCGTCAGATGTAAAACACAATATTTACAAGTGTTTTATGTTGTAAATCGGTCAGATTTGACCCGAACGCTACAGGAAGGTTAAAGGAGCAAAGCAGTCCTGTTTAACTGGGTATGATGTAGTTTATGCCTGTCGATTCTGTTTTTTCTCACTTACAACTGATTAGAAAATCTCCTAAAGCAGGCCAATGTTGTACTTTCACAAGTTCACCCAGCTCCAGCAGAAATTCAAAACCAGGTGGAGCTCCCCTTTAAATCAAGGCTCAAAGGAGTAAGCTAAATCTCACCCGTTCCACCTTAAGCTTCTGCCAAAAGCAGCTGAACAGGCCTGCGTGCCCGACCAAGAAGTCAGATCTCCAAAAGATAATCAGAAGTCAGGGGACCTGCCCTTTAACTGGGAGAAATTTAGACGCTGACTGGTGACCCGGTCCTTTAGGTCCAGGTCCAGTGGAGAGTTAAATGACACAGACTCCCCACAGGCAGCCGAGCAGGCCTGCAGGAAGAGGTCAGGCGATCTGAACTGACCTTGCCGGAGGTCCTGGTCGTCCAGCACGTTGTAAGCGGCGTAGTTGTCCACTCCGTGCATCCTGAGGATCTGGACCACGGCGTTGCTGAAGCCGCACATGGGCTGTGCAGGTGTTCCCTTCATGAAGACCACCACCTTATCTTTCTTCACCACCTCTGCCAGGTTCTTATGGACCTCAGAGGCGGAGCACATGGACCGGGACCACTGATTTAAGCCGGAGAGCGATGTCACCGCCCGGACAGCCCGAGCCGTCGATCTAAACACGCTGTTCATTTTATAAACGACGGGAATTCGATGCAAACTCACTGTTTTCCTCCGAGGCGCCACAACTGGCCCGACTTTTCAAGACGTCTCACAAGCTCCGACCCCCGCAGGCCAACGTCACCGCAGCGAGGCGCTCATTGGTCCATGCTCGTCTGTCCTCTCCTGCAATTGGCTGAACCCGCACGCCACTCTAAAGCCAACGGTCGCTTATCCGCTGATCTCCATATCATGCGGCACCGGAACCAGGCGCGGAGATTATTGATGAATCATGCAAATCGGGTTGTGTTACGCAAAGCGAGCTATTTCCGCTCATCAAGAGCACAAAAGCTGGAAAAACTAAAATAATTCAGCAGAGCTTCATTTATTCAATTAGTAAATTTCAGTTTCAGCTTTAACTATTTGCGTTGCTTTATTATAAAGCTTTCATCATATTCTTGATTAATGCCCCCGGGCTTATTTTTTTCCTTCATGTTTCCCATTTTTATTTTTTATTCTTCTACCAAGATTGTATTCTTTTTGAGGCTAGAAAATTGTAACAAAAAAATAGTTATTTTAAAAAAGGTGGCTATTTTGAGTGTTATCAAAAGTTACTCAGCTCCAATAAAAAAATAATAAAATAAATAAATAAATAAAGACAAACCCCCAAAATCTCGATAGACCCGTATTTTGTAAAAGCGCCCAGCGGCTACTTCCGGGCAGCCCCGTTTAAGTTTTTATTAAATCGTGATATTAATGCGCAGCTGCTTCTCTGCTTTAGTAGGATGTGTTCGGTAAGCAGCACCAAGTTTATATTTAGAGGCGTTTGTTATCAGGTTTCTAAACGTCCTGGTCTCTGACCCTTAAAACCCCGGTCTTCTGTGAGGTGACGTAGTTAACCTAGTTAGCTTCGTTAGCTAAAGCTAAAGCTATTCTGTCGGTGTTTTAGGGTTAAAATGTCGATATTTGTTAATCTGACGCGGGCGAGCAAGAATTAAGGACGAACGGGTTCTAGATTCAGTTATACTGCAAAACAGACGATTTACTCCTTTATAATTGTTGTGGTTTCTCGTATGCTAACTGCTGGGAGTTGTAGGTTCCGTTGTCCCTCGCGTTAGAACCCATGTTCTCCAGGTACACTAGTGAGAGGAACCTGTTCTTGCTATTGGAGCCATGGATAAAGAAACCCTGCGCTCATAAAAAGGTTCTTAAAGGGTTCTTTATTAAAGGCAGTTCACTTTAGAGCAGTGAGTTCTGTGCGGAACCATTTCGTGGTTCTTCAGACTGATGGGGAATTATCTAGAACCATTTTGAATGGTGCCCTATCGTAATATTAGAAAACCCTTTTTTTGGTGTTAATCTTATAGAGCACCCATCGGTACCGTTTAAGCATGACCTGGTTTTATAGAGCTCCTGGTTCTTGTGTACAGCAAACCGCTTTAGCTTGTAATCCAGTGTTTTTGGTATGAAATTCAGTTAAAATATATAATAATATTATTATTTTTCTGGTAAACTCTTTGCTTTTTCCCCAGATGTGCTAAAAAGGCTCTTTCATCCAGTGAAATTCTAAAATTCTTATTACTTTTTGTTAGTTCTTGAGCTGTAAAAGTTAAAAATAGTTCATGTTGTTTTCTACTTAGAAGTTAAACACTAAAAATGAAGGTGCTTGGCTCTTTAATGTGGCAGTGGTGCCGTCTATCCTTGCATGGTCCTCTCCCATCTATGGCGAGTGACCCGGCAGCACTGCCCAGACTGACGGAAGAACCGAAGGCGAGGCCTCTGGAGACGGCGAGGTCTTTCGTGCGATATTCTTCCTACACGTTTCCTCTTCGGCCCAGTTTTACCACGGCGGTAGTGGTTGGCCTGTACCGTTACCGATCTACAAACGGGCAGAGCAGACGAGCAGCTGGATATTGTCTGTGAGGATGAGCTGACCTCTCAGACACTTTGAGCTGCCACATGCTTACTGAGGCGCTCCTGCAGCTGCCTGCAGTAATGACCGCTCCCTGTGCTGACCTGTTCTCTCTCCGTTTTCTGTAGGTGGATCGGATCTCTCTGGGCTTCCTGAACCAAGTCCAAGTGGTGGAACTGTTTGTAAAGACATTCTCAGAATTATGAAAAATCTGAGGGGAAAAGAGCGGCGTGTTGTGCTGCTGAGTGACTTTAAACTAAAATGACTGTAGTTTCTGTAGTTTAGTGTTTTTATTTACCTTTTATCTTTCCAATAATCTCATTCTATCTCAGTTCTTAATCACTGGACTGTTTTAAATTTACATTTACAGCGTTTAGCAGACGTTCTTATCCAGAGCGACTTACAAGAAGAGCTCTGTCTGTCTAGAGAAAGTATCTTCACCAGTAGGTTAGAGAGAAAGACGGTCCTGAGCTCAGATACTGATAGAAACACAGTCACTGATACACAGAGAGAGAAGGAGCAGAGCTGAACACAGAACAGTGAGCCGTTCAATACAATACAGTAAACTACAATACAGTAAACTACAATACAGTGAACTACAATACAATACAGTAAACTACAATACAGTAAACTACAATACAGTGAACTACAATACAGTAAACTACAATACACAGTGCAATACACTAAAATATAATGTATAATGCAGCACAATATATTATAATCAATACTTCACTCAGTGCTGATTTAAGTGCTGTGTAAAGAGACGGTCTCCAGTCTGCGTTTGAAGACAGTGAGAGACTCGGCTGTTCGGGCAGCCAGTGGGAGTTCATTCCCCCACCTGGGCTCCAGTACAGAGAACGGTCTCCACGCTGGTCTTCCACGCACGCTGAAGGACGGCGGGTCAAGCCGAGCTGTACTCGAAGCTCGAAGGGCTCGTGGTTCAGTTCCAGAATGTTCTTTAGTTTGACCTGATTAAATTCCAGTGTCATTTCTTTTTCAATGTCTTTAATGTTGTAAATGCTCGGCTGAAAATAAAGCTTGATTGATTTAATCAGTGATTGATCGTGTGGTTGGTGAAGCACAGAGAACTCATTTGTGTGATTGTTGACTTGAGTGTTAATGTCGGGTGCAGCCTGAATACTTTCCCATGCACCTAGATTAATCAACACGCTGTCCACTTTATCAGCTCCGCTGACCGTTCAGTTCCACTCTGTAGTTCTACAGTTAGTAGTCCATCTGTTTCTCTGATCCTCTGTTACCCTGTTCTTCAGTGGTCAGGACCCCCATGGACCCTCACAGAGCAGGTACTGTTTGGGTGGTGGGTCATTCTCAGCACTGCAGTAACACTGATGTGGTGGAGGTGTGTTAGTGTGTGTTGTGCTGGTCTGTGTCCACTCACTGTCCACTCTGATACACATTCCCACCTTCTAAACTGCACTTCTAAATACACTATATTGCCAAAAGTATTACATTTCACGCATATGAAATTGAGTGAGATCCCATTCTTAATCCATAGGGTTTAATATGATCCTTTGCAGCTATAAAAGCTTGCAGATGTAAGATCAGAGATGATGGCTCATCTACTGCTGCCTTGGTCATCCTTGAGTCTATAGGTCACAGGACCCTGTTGGCTATATGATTCACACCCGGATGGATTCATATTCATATCATATGTCAGAACAAAACCTCATATCTCCAGAATGGACTTTACAGAAGAAAACCTGCTTTACTTTCAAGATGAAGAGACCCTTATTAGTCCCACAAACGGGGAAATTTCACCTCCACATTTAACCCATCCGTGAAGTGAAACACCACATACACACTAGTGAGCACACACACTAGGGGGCAGTGAGCACACTTGCCCAAAACGGTGGGCAGCCCAATCCGCAGCACCCGGGGAGCAGTTGGGGGTCAGGTGTCTTGCTCAAGGACACCTCAGTCATGGACTGTCGGCTCTGGGGATCGAACCGGCGACCTTCCGGTCACGAGGCTGGTTCCCTAACCTCCAGCCCACGACTGCCCCCAATTCAACCACCAATGATCGCACCTCAGATTAACCTCACAGGCTACGATATTGCCTCTGTGAAAGAATTTTAATGTAATTCAATAGAACCAGAAATTTTTGGCTCTCTCTTTTGGTCCATGAAATCATCAAATTATGCCAAAAATGGAGAAAAGAGGTTCTGTCCTGAGAGCAGTGATATGCATTCATGATATTTCTAAAGTGTATAGTTGAGTTTTTTAGGTTGAAAAAAAAAGGTTTTAGCTCATTTTCAATGCAGTGTTTTATTGATATGCATAAAACATTAACCACATAAAGATATATCCTGTAAAAAGGTCAGCTCAACTCAAAATGATACAGTAGCTGATTACATGGCTTTTCTTGAGTTGAATCAACTTGAGGACGCACAATTCAAATTTCTTAGTTGAGTCATAAGTTCTCTCTTTAGTTCTGCGTCTCTGTGATGTAAATAAAACAAACTTGTTTTTTTACACTCAACTTCCTCACCAGCCAAGACTCTCTCCATCACAACATCCCGCGAGACATCGAGTACACACTCATGGATGGCTGTGGCATCGCTGGGGCTCAAACTCACAACCTCCTGTTGACGGTTCAGTCCACTGCACCACTCAGGAACACATGAAGCGGCTCAGAGTTTGTGTCTACAGATGTTTCACACACTGGAGAGAATATCTGGTGTTTTGACTTTGAGGCGTGGCGTCGTCTCATGTGGGGCAGCTGTGTAATAATTCATCCCAACGTCAGGAGGCTGTGAGTTTGAATCCCAGCGAGATAAGATAAGATGCGTTTATTGTCATTGCACAGTGTACAACGAAATTGAGCAGCAATCCAGATTTAAGGAAAAACAGTCAAAAGACAACAGACGGGAGAGGTAGCAGTTGTTGTTGCACATTCCTTGGACCGCTTATAGCGTTATATAACATTGCACATCTAAGAATTATTGCACAGAAAGAATACAGATTATAGATTATAGATTATAGATTATAGATTATAGATTGCACTCTCGAAAACAAATGAATAATAAACAGAACAGCGGTGGAACTCTGGAACACTGGAACAGTGTACTGTGTCCTATGAATCAGTGCCAGTAAAGAGCTGTAGTGGAGTTCAGTCGGTTCTACTGAGCCCAGTGTTCTATAGAAAGTCCCGGTCAGTGGGTCTGGAAGTGTTCAGTTCCCGCACGGCTCTGGGGTAAAAGCTGTGTTTGAGTCTGTTTGTCCAGGATGGGATGGACCTAAAGCGTTTTCCAGAGGGCAGCAGGTCGAACAGATGATGTCCCGGGTGAAATGTGTCCTTCAGGATGTTGGCTGCCCTGCTGAGGCAGCGGGAGCTGAACAAGTCCTCCATGCAGGGCAGTGGGCAGCTGATGATCTTCTGGGCCGTGTTTATGACCCCCTGCATTGCTCCCCTCTCTGCCACTGAGCAGCTGCTGGACCATGTTGAGATGCAGTATGTCAGCACGCTCTCAATGATGGAGCGGTAGTAGGACACCAGCAGCTCCTCCTGAAGGGTGTTTTTCCTGAGAATTCTCAGGAGGTAGAGTCTCTGCTGCGCCTTCTTGACCACTGCCATGGTGTTGGTGGTCCAGGAGAGATCTTAGGAGATGTGTGTGCCCAGGAATCTGAAGGAAGGGACTCTTTCAACACAGTTCCCATTGATGTACAGTGGTGGGGGACCGCTCCTTTCCGCCGGACGTCTATAATGAGTTCTTTTGTGTTTGAGGAGTTCAGGGTGAAGTTATTTCCTGAACACCACTCAGCCAGTCTCTGGACTTCATCCCTGTAGGCGGTCTCATCTCCTCCAGAGATAAGTCCAACCACTGTCTTGTCATCCACAAACCTTACTATGGTGTTGGAGGAGTAGGTGGGGACACAGTCATAGGTGTACAGAGCATAGAGAAGCGGGCTAAGCACGCAACCCTGTGGTGCTCCGGTGCTGAGCAACACCACAGCGGTCCATTATCCGGAAACCCAGGAGGAGATGTGCTGGATAGCATTGTGTGACAGAAGGAGCGCCAGCTAGTGGAGAAACTGAGTAAAAACACATTCAGCTTAGTTTATCTAACCGAGACGCAGATCTAGAAACAGCAGCTTGGAGAATTTTTGACTCGACTAAGACCTTTGAGCTGTGTGAACTCTGGTGTCCTCAAGTCGACTCAACTCGAGAAAAGCCATAAGATCAGCTGACCTCTCGTTTTTTACAGTGTACTTTTTTGATGTCCTCTGTGATGGACAGTGGCACTAAATCTGTTTTTACATGAAATTCCTGGTTTCAGCTAACAGGAATTTTAGGCAGAGAAAATTAAAGTATAATCTCACCTGTCCTGGTCCAGTTTGGGTTAGAAGCAACAACATATAAGCTTAGCAGTGAAATACATGACTGTGATATCACTGTAACTATTTCTTTTTCTTTTTAGTTCAAATTTTTTTTGTACAGCCACTATTTTTAACCTTACTGCTAAAAGGACAACTGGACAAAGTGTATGCAGGCATTTAAGCTCAGGATCGGATCTTAATTAAATTTCCTAATTTATTAGAAAATTTCCACAATTGTGCTTTTAGCAATTAAAACATCGAAGATGAATTCATTCTGTTTCCTCTCCGTTTATACCCATGATTCATCCCTACCATGGAACAGTTGGCACCCAAAGCCGAACTGACTGGACGCCCAGGAATGACTTTGAGCAGGACTTTGATAGTTGATGAATAGGTTTTTGAAGTTGTTGCTGATGCAGTTTAGGAAACAAGACATGTGACATCGGTATAATTACTATGTAACATTCTGTGGTCCACTATAAAGTACATTACATAAAAAAATCAACAAAAAGTGTTTTTTATTTTATCTTAAAATTATATTATATACATTCTCAAAGTTTATTTTTTTCTGGGTCTCCAGAGGACATAGCTCCAGCTTCTAAGACTGAACTTTGGAGGAGTGTCTGCAGATTCTTTGAGAAACTGAAAGTGAGTCTCCTGAAAAGACTGGAAGCTGGAATAACGGTAAAGAGCGACACTTCGTCCACCTCTGGTTTTAACTCCTATATTGATACACAGAGCCTCATGAGGGGAACGTTTATCCTACAGTTACTACTGAACTCAGAAATTAGTTATTATTGATAGGGAAAGTTAGGGATATATAGGGAATTCTTAATTGTATGCACATTTGTGTGCTCTCCCACATCTAGTACACTAATGAACAAGCTCCTGTTGTGCTGGCTGAGGCGCGTCAAAGTGAGAAAAGTACAACACTAACAGCTTCAACTCTACACTGACTATAAAGAAAGCAATGATTACTGATTCTTCATGATGGATTCGTGTTTGAGCCCCTAAAGCGACGAGCCAATCACCTTTATTATTGATTAAATACCGATTCTTCGTGATTGATTTGTGTTTGAGCCCATAAAGCGACGAGCCAATCACCTTTATTATTGATTAAATACCGATTCTTCATGATGGAGTCGTGTTTGAGCCCCTAAAGTGATGAACCAATCACCTTTATTATTGATTAAATACCGATTCTTCATGATGGAGTCGTGTTTGAGCCCCTAAAGTGATGAACCAATCACATCATTACTTACCAAACTGACAGTCCTTGTTTTGCCCTTTCAGGAACGGTGGTGAAAGATAAACACAATACGGCTCGTATAAAACATGACATCGACAAAATAGATCAAATAAAAATACACAGAAATAAAAAGCATATTTTATTATTATTTATTATGGCCGCTTGACATATAGCATTTATCTCAATTACTGCCGTTTACTGGTGAAGAAATACAGCGGTAATTTCCAGCTGTGGAAACAGCTGAAGCGTTACATTTCAAACTGCTGTGTTTCCATTACTGAAACATTTAGATAGAACATTCATCCATTTTCCAAACCGCTTCTCCCTCAGGGGTGCGCGAGCCTATCCCAGCAGTCAGATACACCCTGGACAGGTCGCCAGTCCATTCCAGGGCAGACAGACAGGCAGACAGACAGACAGACAGACACAGGCAGTCACTCACACACGGGGCAATGTAGCCTGACTGCATGTCTTTGGACTGTGGGAGGAAACCGGAGAACCCAGAGGAAACCCACACAGACACGGGGAGAACATGCAAACTCCACACAGAGAGGACCCCGGTCACCTGGCTGGGGACTCAGGCCCTCCCTGCTGTGAGGCGACAGCGCTACCCACCACGCCCATCCATCCATCCATCCATCCATCCATCCATCCATCCATCCGCTTCTCCGTCAGGGTCACGGGGGGGGTGCTGGAGCCTATCCCAGCAGTCATCAGGCAGAAGGCAGGATACACCCCGGACAGGTCGCCAGTCCATCGCAGGGCGGACAGACAGACACAGACAGTCACTCACACCCAGGGGCAATTTAGCACGTCCAACTGGCCTGACTGCATGTCTTTGGACTGTGTGAGGAAACCGGAGAACCCGGAGGAACCCCACGCAGACACGGGGAGAACATGCAGACTCCACACAGAGAGGACCCCGGTCACCCGGCCGGGGAATCAAACCCAGGCCCTCCTTGCTGTGAGGAGACAGCGCTACCCACCACGCCACCGTGCCACCCCACCCACCATTAAAAAAAAAAAAGAATAACAGATGTATCATGGGAACGCTTTTTCATTTCTGAAGGTGATATGTTTCAGAATAACTGTGGCTTATATTCAGATATTTCACAGTTTGAATTAAATCAAATGCCTATTTTCAGTAAATAATCTAGTTTAGAGTTTATTAAACACGCAACAGTTTATGTTTATGGTGTAACAGCATGACGTTGCAGTGTGACACAGGTAATCACATATTGCATGAATAGAATGAAACTTACAGCTTCTTTAAGATCGCCAACGTGTACTAACATTCTTTACCTAACACAGCTTAATTAACACGTGAACTCCTAATCAACTCAGGCGCTGAATAAAGCCTGCATCACCTTCATCTTCAGTCACTAGTACGTGTGTCAGTAAATTAGTCTTGTGTTTGTTAATATCTGACTTATTCATTTGTTCCTGATTAATGACTCATTAATTTCTGATTAGTTATTCATTAGTGAATGCCGTAATTACTGACAGGTCATGTTCCTGTAATGTAAAGCGTTACCCAGTTTTTTTTCTGAGGTCAGAGTGCGCAGCGTTTATTAATTTGACAAAAGAATAGTTTCCTGTTTTGATGACTCTGGCTGTGTACTGATTTGATGTGATGTGTCTATCACAGTGAAGTGTAACTGCTTTAAGCCCTTAAACAGTTCAGGCGGTGAATCACTGTGAACAGGTACCGCAGGTATTCAGGTGAGCGCAGGCGTGTACAGGCAGGGCAGGCAGAGGGAACTGCGTGTGCACTATGCTTCACATCCAGGCACGAGGTTCACTTTTCTGCGCTGGATCAGGCCTCCTGAGTGAAATGTCCTCACCTGCAGGTCACCTGGTGGACAAGGGCTTAGAGCGTGAGAAAGTTACGTCGCCCAGGAAAGACAGAACAATCCCAAAGGGTCGAGGTAAGAGACGACACACTCAGGCAGGTTCTCTAGTGTTACAAATCAAACTATCTACTGTAGCACGGCCCGGCTGCTGGGCTGCCAACTCAGTCCTGTGATATACACTTCTATAGGGTGAATTAAAGTATATGCTCCAAAAAAAAAAAAATAAAGGAGGGAACGCTGAGAAGGGTAGATTATTTCATTAAAATTCCAGTGTATTAGCCCATAGGCTACATTCTTAAAGGGGAATTCACCAATTTTCCAAAATTCCACCATAATTGAGGGTTTGAGATGTAAACAGAGTGATTTAGAGTGGTTAGTTCAGATGTCTTTACGCTGGTGGTGATAGGAACCAGGGGTCACCATGACTACAACACAAATATAGACATTTTATTTACTGTGCAACACCACCGACACGTGTCTTCTGAGTTTTAAATGGAATGTTGATGATGGAAAATAGTGGAAAATATGAAATAATATGTTTTTTAGGGACTATTTTGCCTCATAGCGCCCTTTATATTATGTATCCCTCCAACACGAATGGATTTTAGGTCTCAAATCTATCATAAAACAGTGTCTCAGACATCAGGCAGTGAATTCATAACCACTTCATTTAATAACTTTCTGTGAGGAGCTTTTAGAGGTGGACGTCTGGTTCCTATCACCACCACTGTGAACAGTTCTGACTCAGTAAGATTCTCTAGAATGGGTTGTTTCACACCAGACTACTCTGAATCACTCTGTTCACATCTTAACTGTTTAATTATTCTGAAATTTTGAAATATCTTCCCTTTAAGAGTGAGTGTTCTGCGTTAGCTGCATAATATGGAGGTTGTAAACGAGTTAAAGGTTTTTTGGACTGTTCCTGCACTTCAAGGACCATTTAGAGCCTTCCTGTATTTGTAAGAATGTAGATCAGTTGACCTACTCCCCCAGATGGGATGAAATCCAGCCAGTACGTGTTCTCACCTGCACGCTGAGTGCATTCTTAAAGTGGTGCTTCGCCTACAAAAATATTATAATAATTATATTTAATTCTGCAGCACTTTATCTACAAGAAATAAACAGTACTTCACAAAATGTGCGCTACGAGAAAAAAGCATGAATGAAAACCCTTAAACCACATGGGAGAAAATTGAATGTACATGTTTCCTTATATTAAAAGTATACCTGCAGTATTCAGCAGGCGCTAAATATATGAAACATATGCACAAAGGTATGTTGCCTCAGAGCAAGAAGGGTCTGGGCTCGGTTACGGGGTCCTTTCTGGGTGGAGTCGGCATGTTCAGACATGGGTTTCCTCCCACAGTCCAAAGACATGCAGTCAGGCCAATTGGACGTGTTAAACTGCCCCTAAGTGTGAGTCTGTGTATATGTTTGTCTGTCTGCCCTGTGATGGCAGACAGGTGGTGGTTGGTTAGTGTAGTGGTTAACACCTCTGCCTTCTACACTGTAGACTGGGGTTCAATCCCCCACCTGGGTAAACACCCTACACTATACCAATAAGAGTCCTTGGGCAAGACTCCCAACACCACCTTCACCTCCCTGTGTAAAATGATCAAACTGTAAGTCGCTCTGGATAAGAGCGTCAGCCGAATGCCGTGAATGTAACTGGTGACCTGTTCGGGATATTTCCTGCCTTCCGCCCAATGACCCCTGGGATGGGCTCCAGCTCCCATTGCGACCCAGAAGTGTGTGTGTGTGTGTTAAATCGCTAAAACGTTAAAATTGCAATGGCAAGTTAATAAATAAGATAAAATAAGAATAAATAAAAATGTAATTAATGAAATGAAAAGAAACAAACGATCTTAAACAATAACTTGGCAATATTAGAGTAATTAAGAACAGAGCAATAACTAAAAACATACCAAAAGACTCACTTTAAAACAACTAAAATCAAGCAGAACAGCCGCAGGCTAAAGTAGAAAAATAGTAACTTTACAGGAAAAGGCAAAGACTTTCTGAATCTTTTATTCTGATTCATTTTTGAGCATTTCTGTTGGTCCATTCATCACACGAGTTTCAGATAAAGGACAAATTAACTTCAGAAAAGAGAGAAAAGCAAAAAAAAACAGAAAGCCATTTCAAAAAGTGATGATGTGTAATAATGTCAGTTTTTAATATTTACAATTATGTCAAAGACAGAAAGATATTACAAGCAAATAAAATGAGAGACACTTTGATAAATATGTGTAAATGTATTTCCCTTTGCACAGGAGAAGGCAAAACGAATACGTAAGCTTAGTTTTTAAAACCAGTCAGTAGAAACTGATTCTGAGTGCGCAAATAATTTCTGATTTTTTGGAGCAATGACTGCGTCCTGAGAGGAGCGGTTAGACTGGTGTCGGGGTTCGGGGTTAGGGGTTAGGGGTTAGGTCAGCTCATGCTCAGTGATGGCCTTTCATTCACAGCAAGCCATATTATAATGATAGCAGTCCTTTAAGTGATGAAAGCAGTCAGTAAGTGCCGAATCTCTGAACCTGCATCTCTGCTGTGAAGAGTCCGCTCTGCCTTTTAATCCGTTTGTAAATCTGTCTGCTGTGTTGGACTCCAGGAGCCAGAGAAGCGGTCCGGAAGCAGGCTTTCACACGCTGGATCAACTCGCGTTTGAAAAGAGTGAGACTTTTTTGTCTTCTTAAACAAGCTAACAGTAAAATGACCAGTGTCCATTTATCAGCTCCACTGACCATGTAGGAGCATTTTGTAGTTTTACACAATCTGTTTCTCTGCATACTATTTACCCTGTTATTCAATGGACAGGACCCCCCAGAGCAGGCATTAATTGGCTGGTGGATCATTCTCAGCACTGCAGTGACTCTGACATGGTTGCACTGGTCTGAGTGGATCAGACACAGCAGTGATGCTGGAATGCAGCAGTGATGCCAACAGCGTGGGCAGCGTCTTGTGACCATTGATGAAGGACTAGAGGATGACCAACACAAAACTGTGCAGCAGCAGATGAGCTGTCGTCTCTGACTTTACATCTACAAGGTGGACCGACAGGGTAGGAGTGTCTAATAGAGTGGACAGTGAGTCTGATCCACTCACACCAGCACAACACACACTAACACACCACCACCACCATGTCAGGGTTATTGCAGTATTGAAAATGACCCAGCGCCAAAAAATGCCAGCTCTGTGGGGGTCATGTGAGGTCTAGAGGGCGCCTGTCACGCTTTACACTGAAGTGACCATTTTGTACCGTGAGAAGTTTGAGAACCAGAATTTTGACAAATGGAAGATCAAACTTATTATTTAGTACAAGGAAAAGTTGGGGAGGTTGAAGAAAACATGAAGAATCAAAACAAAATGTGGACAGATGACGGCAGAAAGGCACCATAGGCTCTACTACGTGCTTGGAAATGGAGGGGCGATGGAGGAGGACTAGATCACACTAAACACTACACACTGCACTTTTAGGCATGATGTCTAGCTCATAAAGTCTTTAAGATTATGAAACACATCCTCTCAGTCAGGAGGGGCTGAACTGACTGAAACTGTCTGTGTGTCACTCTAACATCTGAATGAGCTGTTCTCTGTCAGTGGGACCCTCCGCTGCAGGTGGGCGATCTGTTTACAGATGTTCAGGATGGAAAGATTTTGATGGCTCTGATAGAGGAACTGTCAGGCTGTAAGATGGTGAGGCTTGATATCATCATTTTATTTATATATATGCAATGTTCATTATTATTATTATTATTATTATTTTGTTGATATTATTATTGTTATTAATAATAGTAAATATTTAAACTGACAAAAAATGATAAAACTATAAAAAAACTATATTCTATAAACTAGAATAAATCAGCTTAGATCAGCATTAGACCAGCATAAACTAGAATAAATCAGCTTAGATCAGCATTAGACCAGTATAAACTAGAATAAATCAGCTTAGATCAGCATTAGACCAGCATAAACTAGAATAAATCAGCTTAGATCAGCATTAGACCAGACTAAAATAGAATAAATCAGCTTAGATCAGCATTAGACCAGCATAAACTAGAATAAATCAGCTTAGATCAGCATTAGACCAGCCTAAACTAGAATAAATCAGCTTAGATCAGCATTAGACCAGCATAAACTAGAATAAATCAGCTTAGATCAGCATTAGACCAGCATAAACTAGAATAAAACAGCTTAGATCAGCATTAGACCAGCCTAAACTAGAATAAATCAGCTTAGATCAGCATTAGACCAGTATAAACTAGAATAAATCATCTTAGATCAGAATTAGACCAGCATAAACTAGAATAAATCATCTTAGATCAGCATTAGACCAGCCTAAACTAGAATAAATCAGCTTAGATCAGCATTAGACCAGCCTAAACTAGAATAAATCAGCTTAGATCAGCATTAGACCAGTATAAACTAGAATAAATCAGCTTAGATCAGCATTAGACCAGCCTAAACTAGAATAAAACAGCTTAGATCAGCATTAGACCAGCATAAACTAGAATAAAACAGCTTAGATCAGCATTAGACCAGCCTAAACTAGAATAAATCAGCTTAGATCAGCATAAGACCAGCCTAAACTAGAATAAATCAGCTTAGATCTGCATTAGACCAGCATAAACTAGAATAAAACAGCTTAGATCAGCATTAGACCAGACTAAACTAGAATGAAACAGCTTAGATCAGCATTAGACCAGCCTAAACTAGAATAAATCAGCTTAGATCAGCATTAGACCAGCCTAAACTAGAATAAAACAGGTTAGATCAGCATTAGACCAGTATAAACTAGAATAAAACAGCTTAGATCAGCATTAGACCAGCCTAAACTAGAATAAAACAGGTTAGATCAGCATTAGACCAGCCTAAACTAGAATAAATCAGCTTAGATCAGCATTAGACCAGCATAAACTAGAATAAATCAGCTTAGATCAGCATTAGACCAGCCTAAACTAGAATAAATCAGCTTAGATCAGCATTAGACAAGTATGAACTAGAATAAATCAGCTTAGATCAGCATTAGACCAGACTAAACTAGAATAAATCAGCTTAGATCAGCATTAGACCAGACTAAACTAGAATAAATCAGCTTAGATCAGCATTAGACAAGTATGAACTAGAATGAATCAGCTTAGATCAGCATTAGACCAGTATAAACTAGAATAAATCAGCTTAGATCAGCATTAGACCAGCATGAACTAGAATAAATCAGCTTAGATCAGCATTAGATCAGTATAAACTAGAATAAATCAGCTTAGATCAGCATTAGACCAGTATAAACTAGAATAAATCAGCTTAGATCAGCATTAGACCAGCCTAAACTAGAATAAATCAGCTTAGATCAGCATTAGACCAGCCTAAACTAGAATAAATCAGCTTAGATCAGCATTAGACCAGTATAAACTAGAATAAATCAGCTTAGATCAGCATTAGACCAGCATAAACTAGAATAAATCAGCTTAGATCAGCATTAGACGAGTATAAACTAGAATAAATCAGCTTAGATCAGCATTAGACCAGTATGAACTAGAATAAATCAGCTTAGATCAGCATTAGACCAGTATAAACTAGAATAAATCAGCTTAGATCAGCATTAGACCAGCCTAAACTAGAATAAATCAGCTTAGATCAGCATTAGACCAGCCTAAACTAGAATAAATCAGATTAGATCAGCATTAGACCAGCCTAAACTAGAATAAATCACCTTAGATCACCATTAGACCAGGATAAACTAAAATAAATCAGCTTAGATCAGCATTAGACCAGACTAAACTAGAATAAATCAGCTTAGATCAGCATTAGACCAGCCTAAACTAGAATAAATCAGCTTAGATCAGCATTAGACCAGCCTAAACTAGAATAAAACAGGTTAGATCAGCATTAGACCAGTATAAACTAGAATAAAACAGCTTAGATCAGCATTAGACCAGCCTAAACTAGAATAAAACAGGTTAGATCAGCATTAGACCAGCCTAAACTAGAATAAATCAGCTTAGATCAGCATTAGACCAGCATAAACTAGAATAAATCAGCTTAGATCAGCATTAGACCAGCCTAAACTAGAATAAATCAGCTTAGATCAGCATTAGACAAGTATGAACTAGAATAAATCAGCTTAGATCAGCATTAGACCAGACTAAACTAGAATAAATCAGCTTAGATCAGCATTAGACCAGACTAAACTAGAATAAATCAGCTTAGATCAGCATTAGACAAGTATGAACTAGAATGAATCAGCTTAGATCAGCATTAGACCAGTATAAACTAGAATAAATCAGCTTAGATCAGCATTAGACCAGCATGAACTAGAATAAATCAGCTTAGATCAGCATTAGATCAGTATAAACTAGAATAAATCAGCTTAGATCAGCATTAGACCAGTATAAACTAGAATAAATCAGCTTAGATCAGCATTAGACCAGCCTAAACTAGAATAAATCAGCTTAGATCAGCATTAGACCAGCCTAAACTAGAATAAATCAGCTTAGATCAGCATTAGACCAGTATAAACTAGAATAAATCAGCTTAGATCAGCATTAGACCAGCATAAACTAGAATAAATCAGCTTAGATCAGCATTAGACGAGTATAAACTAGAATAAATCAGCTTAGATCAGCATTAGACCAGTATGAACTAGAATAAATCAGCTTAGATCAGCATTAGACCAGTATAAACTAGAATAAATCAGCTTAGATCAGCATTAGACCAGCCTAAACTAGAATAAATCAGCTTAGATCAGCATTAGACCAGCCTAAACTAGAATAAATCAGCTTAGATCAGCATTAGACCAGCCTAAACTAGAATAAATCACCTTAGATCACCATTAGACCAGGATAAACTAAAATAAATCAGCTTAGATCAGCATTAGACCAGACTAAACTAGAATAAATCAGCTTAGATCAGCATTAGACCAGCCTAAACTAGAATAAATCAGCTTAGATCAGCATTAGACCAGCCTAAACTAGAATAAATCAGCTTAGTTCAGCATTAGACCAGTATAAACTAGAATAAATCAGCTTAGATCAGCATTAGACCAGGATAAACTAGAATAAATCAGCTTAGATCAGCATTAGACCAGCGTAAACTAGAATAAATCAGCTTAGATCAGCAATAGACCAGTATGAACTAGAATAAATCAGCTTAGATCAGCATTAGACCAGCCTAAACTAGAATAAATCAGCTTAGATCAGCATTAGACCAGCCTAAACTAGAATAAATCAGCTTAGATCAGCATTAGACCAGCCTAAACTAGAATAAATCAGCTTAGATCAGCATTAGACCAGAATAAACTAGAATAAAACAGCTTAGATCAGCATTAGACCAGTATAAATTAGAATAAATCAGATTAGATCAGCATTAGACCAGCCTAAACTAGAATAAATCAGCTTAGATCAGCATTAGACCAGCATAAACTAGAATAAATCAGCTTAGATCAGCATTAGACCAGTATAAACTAGAATAAATCAGCTTAGATCAGCATTAGACCAGTATAAACTAGAATAAATCAGCTTAGATCAGCATTAGACCAGCATAAACTAGAATAAATCAGCTTAGATCAGCATTAGACCAGCATAAACTAGAATAAATCAGCTTAGATCAGCATTAGACCAGCCTAAACTAGAATAAATCAGCTTAGATCAGCATTAGACAAGTATGAACTAGAATAAATCAGCTTAGATCAGCATTAGACCAGACTAAACTAGAATAAATCAGCTTAGATCAGCATTAGACCAGCATAAACTAGAATAAATCAGCTTAGATCAGCATTAGACCAGACTAAACTAGAATAAATCAGCTTAGATCAGCATTAGACCAGTATAAATTAGATAAATCAGATTAGATCAGCATTAGACCAGCCTAAACTAGAATAAATCAGCTTAGATCAGCATTAGACCAGCATAAACTAGAATAAATCAGCTTAGATCAGCATTAGACCAGCATAAACTAGAATAAATCATCTTAGATCAGCATTAGACCAGCCTAAAGTAGAATAAATCAGCTTAGATCAGCATTAGACCAGTATAAACTAGAATAAATCAGCTTAGATCAGCATTAGACCAGCCTAAACTAGAATAAATCAGCTTAGATCAGCATTAGACCAGCATAAACTAGAATAAATCAGCTTAGATCAGCATTAGACCAGCCTAAACTAGAATAAATCAGCTTAGATCAGCATTAGACAAGTATGAACTAGAATAAATCAGCTTAGATCAGCATTAGACCAGACTAAACTAGAATAAATCAGCTTAGATCAGCATTAGACCAGACTAAACTAGAATAAATCAGCTTAGATCAGCATTAGACAAGTATGAACTAGAATGAATCAGCTTAGATCAGCATTAGACCAGTATAAACTAGAATAAATCAGCTTAGATCAGCATTAGACCAGCATAAACTAGAATAAATCAGCTTAGATCAGCATTAGACCAGTATAAACTAGAATAAATCAGCTTAGATCAGCATTAGACCAGCCTAAACTAGAATAAATCAGTTTAGATCAGCATTAGACCAGCCTAAACTAGAATAAATCAGCTTAGACCAGCATTAGACCAGTATAAACTAGAATAAATCAGCTTAGATCAGCATTAGACCAGCATAAACTAGAATAAATCAGCTTAGATCAGCATTAGACGAGTATAAACTAGAATAAATCAGCTTAGATCAGCATTAGACCAGTATGAACTAGAATAAATCAGCTTAGATCAGCATTAGACCAGTATAAACTAGAATAAATCAGCTTAGATCAGCATTAGACCAGCCTAAACTAGAATAAATCAGTTTAGATCAGCATTAGACCAGCCTAAACTAGAATAAATCAGCTTAGATCAGCATTAGACCAGCCTAAACTAGAATAAATCACCTTAGATCACCATTAGACCAGGATAAACTAAAATAAATCAGCTTAGATCAGCATTAGACCAGACTAAACTAGAATAAATCAGCTTAGATCAGCATTAGACCAGCCTAAACTAGAATAAATCAGCTTAGATCAGCATTAGACCAGCCTAAACTAGAATAAATCAGCTTAGTTCAGCATTAGACCAGTATAAACTAGAATAAATCAGCTTAGATCAGCATTAGACCAGGATAAACTAGAATAAAACAGCTTAGATCAGCATTAGACCAGCGTAAACTAGAATAAATCAGCTTAGATCAGCATTAGACCAGTATAAACTAGAATAAATCAGCTTAGATCAGCATTAGACCAGCCTAAACTAGAATAAATCAGCTTAGATCAGCATTAGACCAGCCTAAACTAGAATAAATCAGCTTAGATCAGCATTAGACCAGCCTAAACTAGAATAAATCAGCTTAGATCAGCATTAGACCAGAATAAACTAGAATGAAACAGCTTAGATCAGCATTAGACCAGTATAAATTAGAATAAATCAGATTAGATCAGCATTAGACCAGCCTAAACTAGAATAAATCAGCTTAGATCAGCATTAGACCAGCATAAACTAGAATAAATCAGCTTAGATCAGCATTAGACCAGCATAAACTAGAATAAATCAGCTTAGATCAGCATTAGACCAGCCTAAAGTAGAATAAATCAGCTTAGATCAGCATTAGACCAGCATAAACTAGAATAAATCAGCTTAGATCAGCATTAGACCAGCCTAAACTAGAATAAATCAGCTTAGATCAGCATTAGACCAGCATAAACTAGAATAAATCAGCTTAGATCAGCATTAGACCAGCCTAAACTAGAATAAATCAGCTTAGATCAGCATTAGACAAGTATGAACTAGAATAAATCAGCTTAGATCAGCATTAGACCAGACTAAACTAGAATAAATCAGCTTAGATCAGCATTAGACCAGACTAAACTAGAATAAATCAGCTTAGATCAGCATTAGACAAGTATGAACTAGAATGAATCAGCTTAGATCAGCATTAGACCAGTATAAACTAGAATAAATCAGCTTAGATCAGCATTAGACCAGCATAAACTAGAATAAATCAGCTTAGATCAGCATTAGACCAGCCTAAACTAGAATAAATCAGCTTAGATCAGCATTAGACAAGTATGAACTAGAATAAATCAGCTTAGATCAGCATTAGACCAGACTAAACTAGAATAAATCAGCTTAGATCAGCATTAGACCAGACTAAACTAGAATAAATCAGCTTAGATCAGCATTAGACAAGTATGAACTAGAATGAATCAGCTTAGATCAGCATTAGACCAGTATAAACTAGAATAAATCAGCTTAGATCAGCATTAGACCAGCATAAACTAGAATAAATCAGCTTAGATCAGCATTAGACCAGTATAAACTAGAATAAATCAGCTTAGATCAGCATTAGACCAGCCTAAACTAGAATAAATCAGTTTAGATCAGCATTAGACCAGCCTAAACTAGAATAAATCAGCTTAGATCAGCATTAGACCAGTATAAACTAGAATAAATCAGCTTAGATCAGCATTAGACCAGCATAAACTAGAATAAATCAGCTTAGATCAGCATTAGACGAGTATAAACTAGAATAAATCAGCTTAGATCAGCATTAGACCAGTATGAACTAGAATAAATCAGCTTAGATCAGCATTAGACCAGTATAAACTAGAATAAATCAGCTTAGATCAGCATTAGACCAGCCTAAACTAGAATAAATCAGCTTAGATCAGCATTAGACCAGCCTAAACTAGAATAAATCAGCTTAGATCAGCATTAGACCAGCCTAAACTAGAATAAATCACCTTAGATCACCATTAGACCAGGATAAACTAAAATAAATCAGCTTAGATCAGCATTAGACCAGACTAAACTAGAATAAATCAGCTTAGATCAGCATTAGACCAGCCTAAACTAGAATAAATCAGCTTAGATCAGCATTAGACCAGCCTAAACTAGAATAAATCAGCTTAGTTCAGCATTAGACCAGTATAAACTAGAATAAATCAGCTTAGATCAGCATTAGACCAGGATAAACTAGAATAAAACAGCTTAGATCAGCATTAGACCAGCGAAACTAGAATAAATCATCTTAGATCAGCATTAGACCAGTATAAACTAGAATAAATCAGCTTAGATCAGCATTAGACCAGCCTAAACTAGAATAAATCAGCTTAGATCAGCATTAGACCAGCCTAAACTAGAATAAATCAGCTTAGATCAGCATTAGACCAGCCTAAACTAGAATAAATCAGCTTAGATCAGCATTAGACCAGAATAAACTAGAATGAAACAGCTTAGATCAGCATTAGACCAGTATAAATTAGAATAAATCAGATTAGATCAGCATTAGACCAGCCTAAACTAGAATAAATCAGCTTAGATCAGCATTAGACCAGCATAAACTAGAATAAATCAGCTTAGATCAGCATTAGACCAGCATAAACTAGAATAAATCAGCTTAGATCAGCATTAGACCAGCCTAAAGTAGAATAAATCAGCTTAGATCAGCATTAGACCAGTATAAACTAGAATAAATCAGCTTAGATCAGCATTAGACCAGCCTAAACTAGAATAAATCAGCTTAGATCAGCATTAGACCAGCATAAACTAGAATAAATCAGCTTAGATCAGCATTAGACCAGCCTAAACTAGAATAAATCAGCTTAGATCAGCATTAGACAAGTATGAACTAGAATAAATCAGCTTAGATCAGCATTAGACCAGACTAAACTAGAATAAATCAGCTTAGATCAGCATTAGACCAGACTAAACTAGAATAAATCAGCTTAGATCAGCATTAGACAAGTATGAACTAGAATGAATCAGCTTAGATCAGCATTAGACCAGTATAAACTAGAATAAATCAGCTTAGATCAGCATTAGACCAGCATAAACTAGAATAAATCAGCTTAGATCAGCATTAGACCAGTATAAACTAGAATAAATCAGCTTAGATCAGCATTAGACCAGCCTAAACTAGAATAAATCAGTTTAGATCAGCATTAGACCAGCCTAAACTAGAATAAATCAGCTTAGATCAGCATTAGACCAGTATAAACTAGAATAAATCAGCTTAGATCAGCATTAGACCAGCATAAACTAGAATAAATCAGCTTAGATCAGCATTAGACCAGTATAAACTAGAATAAATCAGCTTAGATCAGCATTAGACCAGTATGAACTAGAATAAATCAGCTTAGATCAGCATTAGACCAGTATAAACTAGAATAAATCAGCTTAGATCAGCATTAGACCAGCATAAACTAGAATAAATCAGCTTAGATCAGCATTAGACCAGCCTAAACTAGAATAAATCAGCTTAGATCAGCATTAGACCAGCCTAAACTAGAATAAATCACCTTAGATCACCATTAGACCAGGATAAACTAAAATAAATCAGCTTAGATCAGCATTAGACCAGACTAAACTAGAATAAATCAGCTTAGATCAGCATTAGACCAGCCTAAACTAGAATAAATCAGCTTAGATCAGCATTAGACCAGCCTAAACTAGAATAAATCAGCTTAGTTCAGCATTAGACCAGTATAAACTAGAATAAATCAGCTTAGATCAGCATTAGACCAGGATAAACTAGAATAAAACAGCTTACATCAGCATTAGACCAGCGTATACTAGAATAAATCAGCTTAGATCAGCATTAGACCAGTATAAACTAGAATAAATCAGCTTAGATCAGCATTAGACCAGCCTAAACTAGAATAAATCAGCTTAGATCAGCATTAGACCAGCCTAAACTAGAATAAATCAGCTTAGATCAGCATTAGACCAGCCTAAACTAGAATAAATCAGCTTAGATCAGCATTACACCAGAATAAACTAGAATGAAACAGCTTAGATCAGCATTAGACCAGTATAAATTAGAATAAATCAGATTAGATCAGCATTAGACCAGCCTAAAGTAGAATAAATCAGCTTAGATCAGCATTAGACCAGTATAAACTAGAATAAATCAGCTTAGATCAGCATTAGACCAGCATAAACTAGAATAAATCAGCTTAGATCAGCATTAGACCAGCATAAACTAGAATAAATCAGCTTAGATCAGCATTAGACCAGTATAAACTAGAATAAATCAGCTTAGATCAGCATTAGACCAGTATAAACTAGAATAAATCAGCTTAGATCAGCATTAGACCAGTATAAACTAGAATAAATCAGCTTAGATCAGCATTAGACCAGCCTAAACTAGAATAAATCAGCTTAGATCAGCATTAGACCAGCATAAACTAGAATAAATCAGCTTAGATCAGCATTAGACCAGGATAAACTAGAATAAATCAGCTTAGATCAGCATTAGACCAGCCTAAACTAGAATAAATCAGCTTAGATCAGCATTAGACCAGTATAAATTAGAATAAATCAGATTAGATCAGCATTAGACCAGCCTAAACTAGAATAAATCAGCTTAGATCAGCATTAGACCAGTATAAACTAGAATAAATCAGCTTAGATCAGCATTAGACCAGTATAAACTAGAATAAATCAGCTTAGATCAGCATTAGACCAGCCTAAACTAGAATAAATCAGCTTAGATCAGCATTAGACCAGCATAAACTAGAATAAATCAGCTTAGATCAGCATTAGACCAGCCTAAACTAGAATAAATCAGCTTAGATCAGCATTAGACCAGCCTAAAGTAGAATAAATCAGCTTAGATCAGCATTAGACCAGAATAAACTAGAATAAAACAGCTTAGATCAGCATTAGACCAGTATAAATTAGAATAAATCAGATTAGATCAGCATTAGACCAGCCTAAACTAGAATAAATCAGCTTAGATCAGCATTAGACCAGCATAAACTAGAATAAATCAGCTTACATCAGCATTAGACCAGCATAAACTAGAATAAATCAGCTTAGATCAGCATTAGACCAGCCTAAAGTAGAATAAATCAGCTTAGATCAGCATTAGACCAGTATAAACTAGAATAAATCAGCTTAGATCAGCATTAGACCAGCATAAACTAGAATAAATCAGCTTAGATCAGCATTAGACCAGCATAAACTAGAATAAATCAGCTTAGATCAGCATTAGACCAGCCTAAACTAGAATAAATCAGCTTAGATCAGCATTAGACCAGTATAAACTAGAATAAATCAGCTTAGATCAGCATTAGACCAGTATAAACTAGAATAAATCAGCTTAGATCAGCATTAGACCAGACTAAACTAGAATAAATCAGCTTAGATCAGCATTAGACCAGTATAAACTAGAATAAATCAGCTTAGATCAGCATCAGAACAGGATAAACTAGAATAAATCAGCTTAGATCAGCATTAGACCAGCCTAAACTAGAATAAATCAGCTTAGATCAGCATTAGACCAGCCTAAACTAGAATAAATCAGCTTAGATCAGCATTAGACCAGTATAAATTAGAATAAATCAGATTAGATCAGCATTAGACCAGCCTAAACTAGAATAAATCAGCTTAGATCAGCATTAGACCAGTATAAACTAGAATAAATCAGCTTAGATCAGCATTAGACCAGTATAAACTAGAATAAATCAGCTTAGATCAGCATTAGACCAGCCTAAACTAGAATAAATCAGCTTAGATCAGCATTAGACCAGCATAAACTAGAATAAATCAGCTTAGATCAGCATTAGACCAGCCTAAACTAGAATAAATCAGCTTAGATCAGCATTAGACCAGCCTAAAGTAGAATAAATCAGCTTAGATCAGCATTAGACCAGAATAAACTAGAATAAAACAGCTTAGATCAGCATTAGACCAGTATAAATTAGAATAAATCAGATTAGATCAGCATTAGACCAGCCTAAACTAGAATAAATCAGCTTAGATCAGCATTAGACCAGCATAAACTAGAATAAATCAGCTTAGATCAGCATTAGACCAGCATAAACTAGAATAAATCAGCTTAGATCAGCATTAGACCAGCCTAAAGTAGAATAAATCAGCTTAGATCAGCATTAGACCAGTATAAACTAGAATAAATCAGCTTAGATCAGCATTAGACCAGCATAAACTAGAATAAATCAGCTTAGATCAGCATTAGACCAGCATAAACTAGAATAAATCAGCTTAGATCAGCATTAGACCAGTATAAACTAGAATAAATCAGCTTAGATCAGCATTAGACCAGTATAAACTAGAATAAATCAGCTTAGATCAGCATTAGACCAGCCTAAACTAGAATAAATCAGCTTAGATCAGCATTAGACCAGCATAAACTAGAATAAATCAGCTTAGATCAGCATTAGACCAGGATAAACTAGAATAAATCAGCTTAGATCAGCATTAGACCAGCCTAAACTAGAATAAATCAGCTTAGATCAGCATTAGACCAGCCTAAACTAGAATAAATCAGCTTAGATCAGCATTAGACCAGTATAAATTAGAATAAATCAGATTAGATCAGCATTAGACCAGCCTAAACTAGAATAAATCAGCTTAGATCAGCATTAGACCAGCCTAAACTAGAATAAATCAGCTTAGATCAGCATTAGATCAGTATAAACTAGAATAAATCAGCTTAGATCAGCATTAGACCAGCCTAAACTAGAATAAATCAGCTTAGATCAGCATTAGACCAGAATAAACTAGAATAAATCAGCTTAGATCAGCATTAGACCAGCATAAACTAGAATAAATCAGCTTAGATCAGCATTAGACCAGCCTAAAGTAGAATAAATCAGCTTAGATCAGCATTAGACCAGTATAAACTAGAATAAATCAGTTTAGATCAGCATTAGACCAGTATAAACTAGAATAAATCAGCTTAGATCAGCATTAGACCAGCCTAAACTAGAATAAATCAGCTTAGATCAGCATTAGACCAGCCTAAACTAGAATAAATCAGCTTAGATCAGCATTAGACCAGTATAAATTAGAATAAATCAGCTTAGATCAGCATTAGACCAGCCTAAACTAGAATAAATCAGCTTAGATCAGCATTAGACCAGTATAAACTAGAATAAATCAGCTTAGATCAGCATTAGACCAGCCTAAACTAGAATAAATCAGCTTAGATCAGCATTAGACCAGTATAAATTAGAATAAATCAGCTTAGATCAGCATTAGACCAGTTTAAACTAGAATAAATCAGCTTAGATCAGCATTAGACCAGCTTAAACTAGAATAAATCAGCTTAGATCAGCATTAGACCAGCCTAAACTAGAATAAATCAGCTTAGATCAGCATTAGACCAGTATAAACTAGAATAAATCAGCTTAGCTCAGCATTAGACCAGCCTAAACTAGAATAAATCAGCTTAGATCAGCATTAGACCAGCCTAAACTAGAATAAATCAGCTTAGATCAGCATTAGACCAGCCTAAAGTAGAATAAATCAGCTTAGATCAGCATTAGACCAGTATAAACTAGAATAAATCAGCTTAGATCAGCATTAGACCAGCCTAAACTAGAATAAATCAGCTTAGATCAGCATTAGACCAGCATAAACTAGAATAAATCAGCTTAGATCAGCATTAGACCAGCCTAAACTAGAATAAATCATCTTAGATCAGCATTAGACCAGCCTAAACTAGAATAAATCAGCTTAGATCAGCATTAGACAAGTATGAACTAGAATAAATCAGCTTAGATCAGCATTAGACCAGACTAAACTAGAATAAATCAGCTTAGATCAGCATTAGACCAGACTAAACTAGAATAAATCAGCTTAGATCAGCATTAGACAAGTATGAACTAGAATGAATCAGCTTAGATCAGCATTAGACCATTATAAACTAGAATAAATCAGCTTAGATCAGCATTAGACCAGCATAAACTAGAATAAATCAGCTTAGATCAGCATTAGACCAGCATAAACTAGAATAAATCAGCTTAGATCAGCATTAGACCAGCCTAAACTAGAATAAATCAGCTTAGATCAGCATTAGACCAGTATAAACTAGAATAAATCAGCTTAGATCAGCATTAGACCAGCATAAACTAGAATAAATCAGCTTAGATCAGCATTAGACGAGTATGAACTAGAATAAATCAGCTTAGATCAGCATTAGACCAGTATGAACTAGAATAAATCAGCTTAGATCAGCATTAGACCAGTATAAACTAGAATAAATCAGCTTAGATCAGCATTAGACCAGCCTAAACTAGAATAAATCAGCTTAGATCAGCATTAGACCAGCCTAAACTAGAATAAATCAGCTTAGATCAGCATTAGACCAGCCTAAACTAGAATAAATCACCTTAGATCACCATTAGACCAGGATAAACTAAAATAAATCAGCTTAGATCAGCATTAGACCAGACTAAACTAGAATAAATCAGCTTAGATCAGCATTAGACCAGCCTAAACTAGAATAAATCAGCTTAGATCAGCATTAGACCAGCCTAAACTAGAATAAATCAGCTTAGTTCAGCATTAGACCAGAATAAACTAGAATAAATCAGCTTAGATCAGCATTAGACCAGGATAAACTAGAATAAAACAGCTTAGATCAGCATTAGACCAGCGTAAACTAGAATAAATCAGCTTAGATCAGCATTAGACCAGTGTAAACTAGAATAAATCAGCTTAGATCAGCATTAGACCAGCATAAACTAGAATAAATCAGCTTAGATCAGCATTAGACCAGCCTAAACTAGAATAAATCAGCTTAGATCAGCATTAGACCAGCATAAACTAGAATAAATCAGCTTAGATCAGCATTAGACCAGAATAAACTAGAATAAAACAGCTTAGATCAGCATTAGACCAGTATAAATTAGAATAAATCAGATTAGATCAGCATTAGACCAGCCTAAACTAGAATAAATCAGCTTAGATCAGCATTAGACCAGCATAAACTAGAATAAATCAGCTTAGATCAGCATTAGACCAGCATAAACTAGAATAAATCAGCTTAGATCAGCATTAGACCAGCCTAAAGTAGAATAAATCAGCTTAGATCAGCATTAGACCAGTATAAACTAGAATAAATCAGCTTAGATCAGCATTAGACCAGCATAAACTAGAATAAATCAGCTTAGATCAGCATTAGACCAGCCTAAACTAGAATAAATCAGCTTAGATCAGCATTAGACCAGCCTAAACTAGAATAAATCAGCTTAGATCAGCATTAGACAAGTATAAACTAGAATAAATCAGCTTAGATCAGCATTAGACCAGACTAAACTAGAATAAATCAGCTTAGATCAGCATTAGACCAGACTAAACTAGAATAAATCAGCTTAGATCAGCATTAGACCAGCATAAACTAGAATGAATCAGCTTAGATCAGCATTAGACCAGTATAAACTAGAATAAATCAGCTTAGATCAGCATTAGACCAGCATAAACTAGAATAAATCAGCTTAGATCAGCATTAGACCAGCATAAACTAGAATAAATCAGCTTAGATCAGCATTAGACCAGCCTAAACTAGAATAAATCAGCTTAGATCAGCATTAGACCAGTATAAACTAGAATAAATCAGCTTAGATCAGCATTAGACCAGCATAAACTAGAATAAATCAGCTTAGATCAGCATTAGACGAGTATGAACTAGAATAAATCAGCTTAGATCAGCATTAGACCAGTATGAACTAGAATAAATCAGCTTAGATCAGCATTAGACCAGTATAAACTAGAATAAATCAGCTTAGATCAGCATTAGACCAGCCTAAACTAGAATAAATCAGCTTAGATCAGCATTAGACCAGCCTAAACTAGAATAAATCAGCTTAGATCAGCATTAGACCAGCCTAAACTAGAATAAATCACCTTAGATCACCATTAGACCAGGATAAACTAAAATAAATCAGCTTAGATCAGCATTAGACCAGACTAAACTAGAATAAATCAGCTTAGATCAGCATTAGACCAGCCTAAACTAGAATAAATCAGCTTAGATCAGCATTAGACCAGCCTAAACTAGAATAAATCAGCTTAGTTCAGCATTAGACCAGTATAAACTAGAATAAATCAGCTTAGATCAGCATTAGACCAGGATAAACTAGAATAAAACAGCTTAGATCAGCATTAGACCAGCCTAAACTAGAATAAATCAGCTTAGATCAGCATTAGACCAGTATAAATTAGAATAAATCAGCTTAGATCAGCATTAGACCAGTATAAACTAGAATAAATCAGCTTAGCTCAGCATTAGACCAGCCTAAACTAGAATAAATCAGCTTAGATCAGCATTAGACCAGCCTAAACTAGAATAAATCAGCTTAGATCAGCATTAGACCAGCCTAAAGTAGAATAAATCAGCTTAGATCAGCATTAGACCAGTATAAACTAGAATAAATCAGCTTAGATCAGCATTAGACCAGCCTAAACTAGAATAAATCAGCTTAGATCAGCATTAGACCAGCATAAACTAGAATAAATCAGCTTAGATCAGCATTAGACCAGCCTAAACTAGAATAAATCATCTTAGATCAGCATTAGACCAGCCTAAACTAGAATAAATCAGCTTAGATCAGCATTAGACAAGTATGAACTAGAATAAATCAGCTTAGATCAGCATTAGACCAGACTAAACTAGAATAAATCAGCTTAGATCAGCATTAGACCAGCCTAAACTAGAATAAATCAGCTTAGTTCAGCATTAGACCAGCCTAAACTAGAATAAATCAGCTTAGATCAGCATTAGACAAGTATGAACTAGAATGAATCAGCTTAGATCAGCATTAGACCATTATAAACTAGAATAAATCAGCTTAGATCAGCATTAGACCAGCATAAACTAGAATAAATCAGCTTAGATCAGCATTAGACCAGCATAAACTAGAATAAATCAGCTTAGATCAGCATTAGACCAGCCTAAACTAGAATAAAACAGCTTAGATCAGCATTAGACCAGCCTAAACTAGAATAAATCAGCTTAGATCAGCATTAGACCAGTATAAATTAGAATAAATCAGCTTAGATCAGCATTAGACCAGTATAAACTAGAATAAATCAGCTTAGCTCAGCATTAGACCAGCCTAAACTAGAATAAATCAGCTTAGATCAGCATTAGACCAGCCTAAAGTAGAATAAATCAGCTTAGATCAGCATTAGACCAGTATAAACTAGAATAAATCAGCTTAGATCAGCATTAGACCAGCATAAACTAGAATAAATCAGCTTAGATCAGCATTAGACCAGCCTAAACTAGAATAAATCAGCTTAGATCAGCATTAGACCAGCCTAAACTAGAATAAATCAGCTTAGATCAGCATTAGACAAGTATAAACTAGAATAAATCAGCTTAGATCAGCATTAGACCAGACTAAACTAGAATAAATCAGCTTAGATCAGCATTAGACCAGACTAAACTAGAATAAATCAGCTTAGATCAGCATTAGACCAGCATAAACTAGAATGAATCAGCTTAGATCAGCATTAGACCAGTATAAACTAGAATAAATCAGCTTAGATCAGCATTAGACCAGCATAAACTAGAATAAATCAGCTTAGATCAGCATTAGACCAGCATAAACTAGAATAAATCAGCTTAGATCAGCATTAGACCAGCCTAAACTAGAATAAATCAGCTTAGATCAGCATTAGACCAGTATAAACTAGAATAAATCAGCTTAGATCAGCATTAGACCAGCATAAACTAGAATAAATCAGCTTAGATCAGCATTAGACCAGCATAAACTAGAATAAATCAGCTTAGATCAGCATTAGACCAGCCTAAACTAGAATAAATCAGCTTAGATCAGCATTAGACCAGCATAAACTAGAATAAATCAGATTAGATCAGCATTAGACCAGCCTAAACTAGAATAAATCAGCTTAGATCAGCATTAGACCAGTATAAACTAGAATAAATCAGCTTAGATCAGCATTAGACCAGCCTAAACTAGAATAAATCAGCTTAGATCAGCATTAGACCAGCCTAAACTAGAATAAATCAGCTTAGATCAGCATTAGACCAGTATGAACTAGAATAAATCAGCTTAGATCAGCATTAGACCAGTATAAACTAGAATAAATCAGCTTAGATCAGCATTAGACCAGCCTAAACTAGAATAAATCAGCTTAGATCAGCATTAGACCAGCCTAAACTAGAATAAATCAGCTTAGATCAGCATTAGACCAGCCTAAACTAGAATAAATCACCTTAGATCACCATTAGACCAGGATAAACTAAAATAAATCAGCTTAGATCAGCATTAGACCAGACTAAACTAGAATAAATCAGCTTAGATCAGCATTAGACCAGCCTAAACTAGAATAAATCAGCTTAGATCAGCATTAGACCAGCCTAAACTAGAATAAATCAGCTTAGTTCAGCATTAGACCAGTATAAACTAGAATAAATCAGCTTAGATCAGCATTAGACCAGGATAAACTAGAATAAAACAGCTTAGATCAGCATTAGACCAGCATAAACTAGAATAAATCAGCTTAGATCAGCATTAGACCAGTGTAAACTAGAATAAATCAGCTTAGATCAGCATTAGACCAGCATAAACTAGAATAAATCAGCTTAGATCAGCATTAGACCAGCCTAAACTAGAATAAATCAGCTTAGATCAGCATTAGACCAGCCTAAACTAGAATAAATCAGCTTAGATCAGCATTAGACCAGAATAAACTAGAATAAAACAGCTTAGATCAGCATTAGACCAGTATAAATTAGAATAAATCAGATTAGATCAGCATTAGACCAGCCTAAACTAGAATAAATCAGCTTAGATCAGCATTAGACCAGCATAAACTAGAATAAATCAGCTTAGATCAGCATTAGACCAGCATAAACTAGAATAAATCAGCTTAGATCAGCATTAGACCAGCCTAAAGTAGAATAAATCAGCTTAGATCAGCATTAGACCAGTATAAACTAGAATAAATCAGTTTAGATCAGCATTAGACCAGCATAAACTAGAATAAATCAGCTTAGATCAGCATTAGACCAGCATAAACTAGAATAAATCAGCTTAGATCAGCATTAGACCTGCCTAAACTAGAATAAATCAGCTTAGATCAGCATTAGACCAGTATAAACTAGAATAAGTCAGCTTAGATCAGCATTAGACCAGTATAAACTAGAATAAATCAGCTTATATCAGCATTAGACCAGCCTAAACTAGAATAAATCAGCTTAGATCAGCATTAGACCAGCATAAACTAGAATAAATCAGCTTAGATCAGCATTAGACCAGGATAAACTAGAATAAATCAGCTTAGATCAGCATTAGACCAGCCTAAACTAGAATAAATCAGCTTAGATCAGCATTAGACCAGCCTAAACTAGAATAAATCAGCTTAGATCAGCATTAGACCAGTATAAATTAGAATATATCAGATTAGATCAGCATTAGACCAGCCTAAACTAGAATAAATCAGCTTAGATCAGCATTAGACCAGTATAAACTAGAATAAATCAGCTTAGATCAGCATTAGACCAGTATAGACTAGAATAAATCAGCTTAGATCAGCATTAGACCAGCCTAAACTAGAATAAATCAGCTTAGATCAGCATTAGACCAGCATAAACTAGAATAAATTAGCTTAGATCAGCATTAGACCAGCATAAACTAGAATAAATCAGCTTAGATCAGCATTAGACCAGCCTAAAGTAGAATAAATCAGCTTAGATCAGCATTAGACCACTATAAACTAGAATAAATCAGCTTAGATCAGCATTAGACCAGTATAAACTAGAATAAATCAGCTTAGCTCAGCATTAGACCAGCCTAAACTAGAATAAATCAGCTTAGATCAGCATTAGACCAGCCTAAACTAGAATAAATCAGCTTAGATCAGCATTAGACCAGTATAAATTAGAATAAATCAGCTTAGATCAGCATTAGACCAGCCTAAACTAGAATAAATCAGCTTCGATCAGTATTAGACCAGCCTAAACTAGAATAAATCAGCTTAGATCAGCATTAGACCGGCCTAAACTAGAATAAATCAGCTTAGATCAGCATTAGACCAGTATAAATTAGAATAAATCAGCTTAGATCAGCATTAGACCAGTTTAAACTAGAATAAATCAGCTTAGATCAGCATTAAACCAGCTTAAACTAGAATAAATCAGCTTAGATCAGCATTAGACCAGCCTAAACTAGAATAAATCAGCTTAGATCAGCATTAGACCAGTATAAACTAGAATAAATCAGCTTAGCTCAGCATTAGACCAGCCTAAACTAGAATAAATCAGCTTAGATCAGCATTAGACCAGCCTAAACTAGAATAAATCAGCTTAGATCAGCATTAGACCAGCATAAACTAGAATAAATCAGCTTAGATCAGCATTAGACCAGCCTAAATTAGAATAAATCAGCTTAGATCAGCATTAGACCAGTATAAACTAGAATAAATCAGCTTAGATCAGCATTAGACCAGTATAAACTAGAATAAATCAGATTAGATCAGCATTAGACCAGCATAAACTAGAATAAATCAGCTTAGATCAGCATTAGACCAGCCTAAACTAGAATAAATCAGCTTAGATCAGCATTAGACCAGTATAAACTAGAATAAATCAGCTTAGATCAGCATTAGACCAGTATAAACTAGAATAAATCAGCTTAGATCAGCATTAGACCAGCCTAAACTAGAATAAATCAGCTTAGATCAGCATTAGACCAGCTTAAACTAGAATAAATCAGCTTAGATCAGCATTAGACCAGCCTAAACTAGAATAAATCAGCTTAGATCAGCATTAGACCAGTATAAACTAGAATAAATCAGCTTAGCTCAGCATTAGACCAGCCTAAACTAGAATAAAACAGGTTAGATCAGCATTAGACCAGCCTAAACTAGAATGAATCAGCTTAGATCAGCATTAGACCAGTATACATTAGAATAAATCAGCTTAGATCAGCATTAGACCAGACTAAACTAGAATAAATCAGCTTAGATCAGCATTAGACCAGCCTAAACTAGAATAAAACAGCTTAGATCAGCATTAGACCAGCCTAAACTAGAATAAATCAGCTTAGATCAGCATTAGACCAGTATAAATTAGAATAAATCAGCTTAGATCAGCATTAGACCAGTATAAACTAGAATAAATCAGCTTAGATCAGCATTAGACCAGCCTAAACTAGAATAAATCAGCTTAGATCAGCATTAGACCAGCCTAAACTAGAATAAATCAGCTTAGATCAGCATTAGACCAGTATAAATTAGAATAAATCAGCTTAGACCAGCATTAGACCAGTTTAAACTAGAATAAATCAGCTTAGATCAGCATTAGACCAGCTTAAACTAGAATAAATCAGCTTAGATCAGCATTAGACCAGCCTAAACTAGAATAAATCAGCTTAGATCAGCATTAAACCAGTATAAACTAGAATAAATCAGCTTAGCTCAGCATTAGACCAGCCTAAACTAGAATAAATCAGCTTAGATCAGCATTAGACCAGCATAAACTAGAATAAATCAGCTTAGATCAGCATTAGACCAGTATAAACTAGAATAAATCAGCTTAGATCAGCATTAGACCAGCCTAAACTAGAATAAATCATCTTAGATCAGCATTAGACCAGCATAAACTAGAATAAATCAGCTTAGCTCAGCATTAGACCAGCCTAAACTAGAATAAAACAGGTTAGCTCAGCATTAGACCAGCTTAAACTAGAATAAATCAGCTTAGATCAGCATTAGACCAGCCTAAACTAGAATAAATCAGCTTAGATCAGCATTAGACCAGTATAAATTAGAATAAATCAGCTTAGATCAGCATTAGACCAGCTTAAACTAGAATAAATCAGCTTAGATCAGCATTAGACCAGCCTAAACTAGAATAAATCAGCTTAGATCAGCATTAGACCAGTATAAACTAGAATAAATCAGCTTAGCTCAGCATTAGACCAGCCTAAACTAGAATAAATCAGCTTAGATCAGCATTAGACCAGCCTAAACTAGAATAAATCAGCTTAGATCAGCATTAGACCAGCATAAACTAGAATAAATCAGCTTAGATCAGCATTAGACCAGCCTAAATTAGAATAAATCAGCTTAGATCAGCATTAGACCAGTATAAACTAGAATAAATCAGCTTAGATCAGCATTAGACCAGTATAAACTAGAATAAATCAGCTTAGATCAGCATTAGACCAGCCTAAACTAGAATAAATCAGCTTAGATCAGCATTAGACCAGTATAAACTAGAATAAATCAGCTTAGATCAGCATTAGACCAGACTAAACTAGAATAAATCAGCTTAGATCAGCATTAGACAAGTATGAACTAGAATGAATCAGCTTAGATCAGCATTAGACCATTATAAACTAGAATAAATCAGCTTAGATCAGCATTAGACCAGCATAAACTAGAATAAATCAGCTTAGATCAGCATTAGACCAGCATAAACTAGAATAAATCAGCTTAGATCAGCATTAGACCAGCCTAAACTAGAATAAATCAGCTTAGATCAGCATTAGACCAGTATAAACTAGAATAAATCAGCTTAGATCAGCATTAGACCAGCATAAACTAGAATAAATCAGCTTAGATCAGCATTAGACGAGTATGAACTAGAATAAATCAGCTTAGATCAGCATTAGACCAGTATGAACTAGAATAAATCAGCTTAGATCAGCATTAGACCAGTATAAACTAGAATAAATCAGCTTAGATCAGCATTAGACCAGCCTAAACTAGAATAAATCAGCTTAGATCAGCATTAGACCAGCCTAAACTAGAATAAATCAGCTTAGATCAGCATTAGACCAGCCTAAACTAGAATAAATCACCTTAGATCACCATTAGACCAGGATAAACTAAAATAAATCAGCTTAGATCAGCATTAGACCAGACTAAACTAGAATAAATCAGCTTAGATCAGCATTAGACCAGCCTAAACTAGAATAAATCAGCTTAGATCAGCATTAGACCAGCCTAAACTAGAATAAATCAGCTTAGATCAGCATTAGACCAGTATAAACTAGAATAAATCAGCTTAGATCAGCATTAGACCAGGATAAACTAGAATAAAACAGCTTAGATCAGCATTAGACCAGCGTAAACTAGAATAAATCAGCTTAGATCAGCATTAGACCAGTGTAAACTAGAATAAATCAGCTTAGATCAGCATTAGACCAGCATAAACTAGAATAAATCAGCTTAGATCAGCATTAGACCAGCCTAAACTAGAATAAATCAGCTTAGATCAGCATTAGACCAGCCTAAACTAGAATAAATCAGCTTAGATCAGCATTAGACCAGAATAAACTAGAATAAAACAGCTTAGATCAGCATTAGACCAGTATAAATTAGAATAAATCAGATTAGATCAGCATTAGACCAGCCTAAACTAGAATAAATCAGCTTAGATCAGCATTAGACCAGCATAAACTAGAATAAATCAGCTTAGATCAGCATTAGACCAGCATAAACTAGAATAAATCAGCTTAGATCAGCATTAGACCAGCCTAAAGTAGAATAAATCAGCTTAGATCAGCATTAGACCAGTATAAACTAGAATAAATCAGCTTAGATCAGCATTAGACCAGCATAAACTAGAATAAATCAGCTTAGATCAGCATTAGACCAGCCTAAACTAGAATAAATCAGCTTAGATCAGCATTAGACCAGCCTAAACTAGAATAAATCAGCTTAGATCAGCATTAGACAAGTATGAACTAGAATAAATCAGCTTAGATCAGCATTAGACCAGACTAAACTAGAATAAATCAGCTTAGATCAGCATTAGACCAGACTAAACTAGAATAAATCAGCTTAGATCAGCATTAGACCAGCATAAACTAGAATGAATCAGCTTAGATCAGCATTAGACCAGTATAAACTAGAATAAATCAGCTTAGATCAGCATTAGACCAGCATAAACTAGAATAAATCAGCTTAGATCAGCATTAGACCAGCATAAACTAGAATAAATCAGCTTAGATCAGCATTAGACCAGCCTAAACTAGAATAAATCAGCTTAGATCAGCATTAGACCAGTATAAACTAGAATAAATCAGCTTAGATCAGCATTAGACCAGCATAAACTAGAATAAATCAGCTTAGATCAGCATTAGACGAGTATGAACTAGAATAAATCAGCTTAGATCAGCATTAGACCAGTATGAACTAGAATAAATCAGCTTAGATCAGCATTAGACCAGTATAAACTAGAATAAATCAGCTTAGATCAGCATTAGACCAGCATAAACTAGAATAAATCAGCTTAGATCAGCATTAGACCAGCCTAAACTAGAATAAATCAGCTTAGATCAGCATTAGACCAGCCTAAACTAGAATAAATCACCTTAGATCACCATTAGACCAGGATAAACTAAAATAAATCAGCTTAGATCAGCATTAGACCAGACTAAACTAGAATAAATCAGCTTAGATCAGCATTAGACCAGCCTAAACTAGAATAAATCAGCTTAGATCAGCATTAGACCAGCCTAAACTAGAATAAATCAGCTTAGTTCAGCATTAGACCAGTATAAACTAGAATAAATCAGCTTAGATCAGCATTAGACCAGGATAAACTAGAATAAAACAGCTTAGATCAGCATTAGACCAGCGTAAACTAGAATAAATCAGCTTAGATCAGCATTAGACCAGTGTAAACTAGAATAAATCAGCTTAGATCAGCATTAGACCAGCATAAACTAGAATAAATCAGCTTAGATCAGCATTAGACCAGCCTAAACTAGAATAAATCAGCTTAGATCAGCATTAGACCAGCCTAAACTAGAATAAATCAGCTTAGATCAGCATTAGACCAGAATAAACTAGAATAAATCAGCTTAGATCAGCATTAGACCAGTATAAACTAGAATAAATCAGATTAGATCAGCATTAGACCAGCCTAAACTAGAATAAATCAGCTTAGATCAGCATTAGACCAGCATAAACTAGAATAAATCAGCTTAGATCAGCATTAGACCAGCATAAACTAGAATAAATCAGCTTAGATCAGCATTAGACCAGCCTAAAGTAGAATAAATCAGCTTAGATCAGCATTAGACCAGTATAAACTAGAATAAATCAGTTTAGATCAGCATTAGACCAGCATAAACTAGAATAAATCAGCTTAGATCAGCATTAGACCAGCATAAACTAGAATAAATCAGCTTAGATCAGCATTAGACCTGCCTAAACTAGAATAAATCAGCTTAGATCAGCATTAGACCAGTATAAACTAGAATAAGTCAGCTTAGATCAGCATTAGACCAGTATAAACTAGAATAAATCAGCTTATATCAGCATTAGACCAGCCTAAACTAGAATAAATCAGCTTAGATCAGCATTAGACCAGCATAAACTAGAATAAATCAGCTTAGATCAGCATTAGACCAGCATAAACTAGAATAAATCAGCTTAGATCAGCATTAGACCAGCCTAAACTAGAATAAATCAGCTTAGATCAGCATTAGACCAGCCTAAACTAGAATAAATCAGCTTAGATCAGCATTAGACCAGTATAAATTAGAATAAATCAGATTAGATCAGCATTAGACCAGCCTAAACTAGAATAAATCAGCTTAGATCAGCATTAGACCAGTATAAACTAGAATAAATCAGCTTAGATCAGCATTAGACCAGTATAGACTAGAATAAATCAGCTTAGATCAGCATTAGACCAGCCTAAACTAGAATAAATCAGCTTAGATCAGCATTAGACCAGCATAAACTAGAATAAACTAGCTTAGATCAGCATTAGACCAGCATAAACTAGAATAAATCAGCTTAGATCAGCATTAGACCAGCCTAAAGTAGAATAAATCAGCTTAGATCAGCATTAGACCACTATAAACTAGAATAAATCAGCTTAGATCAGCATTAGACCAGTATAAACTAGAATAAATCAGCTTAGCTCAGCATTAGACCAGCCTAAACTAGAATAAATCAGCTTAGATCAGCATTAGACCAGCCTAAACTAGAATAAATCAGCTTAGATCAGCATTAGACCAGTATAAATTAGAATAAATCAGCTTAGATCAGCATTAGACCAGCCTAAACTAGAATAAATCAGCTTCGATCAGTATTAGACCAGCCTAAACTAGAATAAATCAGCTTAGATCAGCATTAGACCGGCCTAAACTAGAATAAATCAGCTTAGATCAGCATTAGACCAGTATAAATTAGAATAAATCAGCTTAGATCAGCATTAGACCAGTTTAAACTAGAATAAATCAGCTTAGATCAGCATTAAACCAGCTTAAACTAGAATAAATCAGCTTAGATCAGCATTAGACCAGCCTAAACTAGAATAAATCAGCTTAGATCAGCATTAGACCAGTATAAACTAGAATAAATCAGCTTAGCTCAGCATTAGACCAGCCTAAACTAGAATAAATCAGCTTAGATCAGCATTAGACCAGCCTAAACTAGAATAAATCAGCTTAGATCAGCATTAGACCAGCATAAACTAGAATAAATCAGCTTAGATCAGCATTAGACCAGCCTAAATTAGAATAAATCAGCTTAGATCAGCATTAGACCAGTATAAACTAGAATAAATCAGCTTAGATCAGCATTAGACCAGTATAAACTAGAATAAATCAGCTTAGATCAGCATTAGACCAGCCTAAACTAGAATAAATCAGCTTAGATCAGCATTAGACCAGCTTAAACTAGAATAAATCAGCTTAGATCAGCATTAGACCAGCCTAAACTAGAATAAATCAGCTTAGATCAGCATTAGACCAGTATAAACTAGAATAAATCAGCTTAGCTCAGCATTAGACCAGCCTAAACTAGAATAAAACAGGTTAGATCAGCATTAGACCAGCCTAAACTAGAATGAATCAGCTTAGATCAGCATTAGACCAGTATAAATTAGAATAAATCAGCTTAGATCAGCATTAGACCAGTTTAAACTAGAATAAATCAGCTTAGATCAGCATTAGACCAGCTTAAACTAGAATAAATCAGCTTAGATCAGCATTAGACCAGCCTAAACTAGAATAAATCAGCTTAGATCAGCATTAAACCAGTATAAACTAGAATAAATCAGCTTAGCTCAGCATTAGACCAGCCTAAACTAGAATAAATCAGCTTAGATCAGCATTAGACCAGCCTAAACTAGAATAAATCAGCTTAGATCAGCATTAGACCAGCATAAACTAGAATAAATCAGCTTAGATCAGCATTAGACCAGTATAAACTAGAATAAATCAGCTTAGATCAGCATTAGACCAGCCTAAACTAGAATAAATCATCTTAGATCAGCATTAGACCAGCATAAACTAGAATAAATCAGCTTAGCTCAGCATTAGACCAGCCTAAACTAGAATAAAACAGGTTAGCTCAGCATTAGACCAGCCTAAACTAGAATAAATCAGCTTAGATCAGCATTAGACCAGTATAAATTAGAATAAATCAGCTTAGATCAGCATTAGACCAGTTTAAACTAGAATAAATCAGCTTAGATCAGCATTAGACCAGCTTAAACTAGAATAAATCAGCTTAGATCAGCATTAGACCAGCCTGAACTAGAATAAATCAGCTTAGATCAGCATTAGACCAGTATAAATTAGAATAAATCAGCTTAGATCAGCATTAGACCAGCTTAAACTAGAATAAATCAGCTTAGATCAGCATTAGACCAGCCTAAACTAGAATAAATCAGCTTAGATCAGCATTAGACCAGTATAAACTAGAATAAATCAGCTTAGCTCAGCATTAGACCAGCCTAAACTAGAATAAATCAGCTTAGATCAGCATTAGACCAGCCTAAACTAGAATAAATCAGCTTAGATCAGCATTAGACCAGCATAAACTAGAATAAATCAGCTTAGATCAGCATTAGACCAGCCTAAATTAGAATAAATCAGCTTAGATCAGCATTAGACCCGTATAAACTAGAATAAATCAGCTTAGATCAGCATTAGACCAGTATAAACTAGAATAAATCAGCTTAGATCAGCATTAGACCAGCCTAAACTAGAATAAATCAGCTTAGATCAGCATTAGACCAGTATAAACTAGAATAAATCAGCTTAGATCAGCATTAGACCAGTATAAACTAGAATAAATCAGCTTAGATCAGCATTAGACCAGCCTAAACTAGAATAAATCAGCTTAGATCAGCATTAGACCAGCTTAAACTAGAATAAATCAGCTTAGATCAGCATTAGACCAGCCTAAACTAGAATAAATCAGCTTAGATCAGCATTAGACCAGTATAAACTAGAATAAATCAGCTTAGATCAGCATTAGACCAGACTAAACTAGAATAAATCAGCTTAGATCAGCATTAGACCAGCCTAAACTAGAATAAATCAGCTTAGATCAGCATTAGACCAGCCTAAACTAGAATAAATCAGCTTAGATCAGCATTAGACCAGTATAAATTAGAATAAATCAGCTTAGATCAGCATTAGACCAGTTTAAACTAGAATAAATCAGCTTAGATCAGCATTAGACCAGCTTAAACTAGAATAAATCAGCTTAGATCAGCATTAGACCAGCCTAAACTAGAATAAATCAGCTTAGATCAGCATTAGACCAGTATAAACTAGAATAAATCAGCTTAGCTCAGCATTAGACCAGCCTAAACTAGAATAAATCAGCTTAGATCAGCATTAGACCAGCCTAAACTAGAATAAATCAGCTTAGATCAGCATTAGACCAGCCTAAACTAGAATAAATCAGCTTAGATCAGCATTAGACCAGTATAAACTAGAATAAATCAGCTTAGATCAGCATTAGACCAGCCTAAACTAGAATAAATCATCTTAGATCAGCATTAGACCAGCATAAACTAGAATAAATCAGCTTAGCTCAGCATTAGACCAGCCTAAACTAGAATAAAACAGGTTAGCTCAGCATTAGACCAGCCTAAACTAGAATAAATCAGCTTAGATCAGCATTAGACCAGTATAAATTAGAATAAATCAGCTTAGATCAGCATTAGACCAGTTTAAACTAGAATAAATCAGCTTAGATCAGCATTAGACCAGCTTAAACTAGAATAAATCAGCTTAGATCAGCATTAGACCAGCCTAAACTAGAATAAATCAGCTTAGATCAGCATTAGACCAGTATAAATTAGAATAAATCAGCTTAGATCAGCATTAGACCAGCCTAAACTAGAATAAATCAGCTTAGATCAGCATTAGACCAGCCTAAACTAGAATAAATCAGCTTAGATCAGCATTAGACCAGTATAAATTAGAATAAATCAGCTTAGATCAGCATTAGACCAGTTTAAACTAGAATAAATCAGCTTAGATCAGCATTAGACCAGCTTAAACTAGAATAAATCAGCTTAGATCAGCATTAGACCAGCCTAAACTGGAATAAATCAGCTTAGATCAGCATTAGACCAGTATAAACTAGAATAAATCAGCTTAGCTCAGCATTAGACCAGCCTAAACTAGAATAAATCAGCTTAGATCAGCATTAGACCAGCCTAAACTAGAATAAATCAGCTTAGATCAGCATTAGACCAGCATAAACTAGAATAAATCAGCTTAGATCAGCATTAGACCAGTATAAACTAGAATAAATCAGCTTAGATCAGCATTAGACCAGCCTAAACTAGAATAAATCATCTTAGATCAGCATTAGACCAGCATAAACTAGAATAAATCAGCTTAGCTCAGCATTAGACCAGCCTAAACTAGAATAAAACAGGTTAGCTCAGCATTAGACCAGCCTAAACTAGAATAAATCAGCTTAGATCAGCATTAGACCAGTATAAATTAGAATAAATCAGCTTAGATCAGCATTAGACCAGTTTAAACTAGAATAAATCAGCTTAGATCAGCATTAGACCAGCTTAAACTAGAATAAATCAGCTTAGATCAGCATTAGACCAGCCTAAACTAGAATAAATCAGCTTAGATCAGCATTAGACCAGTATAAATTAGAATAAATCAGCTTAGATCAGCATTAGACCAGCCTAAACTAGAATAAATCAGCTTAGCTCAGCATTAGACCAGCCTAAACTAGAATAAATCAGCTTAGATCAGCATTAGACCAGCCTAAACTAGAATAAATCAGCTTAGATCAGCATTAGACCAGCATAAACTAGAATAAATCAGCTTAGATCAGCATTAGACCAGTATAAACTAGAATAAATCAGCTTAGATCAGCATTAGACCAGACTAAACTAGAATAAATCAGCTTAGATCAGCATTAGACCAGCATAAACTAGAATAAATCAGCTTAGATCAGCATTAGACCAGCCTAAACTAGAATAAATCATCTTAGATCAGCATTAGACCAGCATAAACTAGAATAAATCAGCTTAGCTCAGCATTAGACCAGCCTAAACTAGAATAAAACAGGTTAGCTCAGCATTAGACCAGCCTAAACTATCAGGAATCAGATTAATTTTAATTTTAAGCTTCTCAACAGAGAAATGATGTTAGATAATCTCACTTTTTACACTGCTGTTTTTGCAGTGCAGGCTTTGAGACGGCTGCTGCTACTGTTTGTAGCAGTGTTAGTATGTAGAGGTGTTAGTTGGGTGGTGTTGTGGAGGTTGGTAGGACTTTATGCGGAAGAGTCTTTAATCAGCTGCAGTGTGTCACTGTTCTCTCCAGCTCGACAGGTTCAGACCATCTACCCATCACATCTTCACCCTCAGCAACATTGCTAAAGTGCTGGAGTTCCTGGAGGACAGAAATGTGAGTCTGGTTTGTGTGAAATGTCCACGTCGCATATCGATGACCTCCAAGTTTGGTGTCTGAAATGTTGGACTGGTGTTTGGAAAGTATTTCAAATGTATAAAACATGTCCAAGGATTTTTCTTCCATATGACTCCAAGACTTACAGAAGAAAAGGGGACAGCTGTATAAATTTAAATTTGCATTTTTAAATAATATGTATTTTTTATTTTAGGTAAGAGTTGTAAACATAGACGCCACAGACATCGCTGAGGGACGGCCTTCGGTCATTCTCACCCTGATCTGGAATATCATCGTTTACTTTCAGGTAAAGAGCAGCATGAACAGAACAATACTCATCATCAATCATGAATCTATGATCCATTTCATTTGCGGTCATCAATATCATTATTAGGATTAAGATAAAATATTTATTTAAACTATTATTAATATACAGTATTTAAACCAGCCATTAGGGGTGTACTTAGTGTACTTCTGGTCCCAAGCCCGTATAAATGGTGAGGGTTGCGTCAGGAAGGGCATCCGGCGTAAAACTTGTGCTAAAACTATCATGCGGATCACAAATATGATGCCATACCGGATCGGTCGAGGCCCGGGTTAACAACGACCGCCTCCGGTGCTGTTGACCAGCAGGGTGCAGGTGGAAATTGGACTACTGCAGGTCGAAGACCATCAAAGAGGAGAGGAGGAAGGCGGGTTAGACGGCAGTGAGAGAGAAGGAAAGGCAGGAGTGTGGAGGTTAGAGTAGGGACTCTGAACAGAGGGACAATGACTGGTAAAGGCAGAGAGCTTGCAGACATGATGGAGAGAAGGAAGGTAGATATTCTGTGTGTTCAGGAGACCAGATGGAAAGGAAGCAAGGCCAGGAACATTGGAGGTGGATTCAAACTGTTCTATCATGGTGTAGAGAGGAAGAGAAATGGAGTAGGGATAATCCTAAAGGAACAGCTTGGGAAAGGTGTTCTGGATGTAAAGAGAGAGGATGGAGTGGGTGGAGACGGGTGTCAGGGCTGATGTGTGACAGAAGGACAGCAGCAAGAGTGAAAGGGAAGGTTTACAAGACAGCAGTGCGTCCTGCTATGATGTCTGGTTTGGAGACTGTGGCTCTGTCTAAAATACAGGAGGCTGAGCTGGAGGTGGCGGAGATGAAGATGCTGAGATTTTCGTTGGGAGTGACAAGGATGGACAAGATTAGAAATGAGCAGATCAGAGGGACAGTGAAGGTGGAGCAGTTTGGAGATAAAGCCAGAGAGGCCAGGTTGAGATGGTTTGGACATGTGTTGAGGAGGAATAGTGGAGATATTGGGCAAAGAATGTTGGAGATGGAGCTGCCGGGTAGAAGGAGAAGAGGTAGACCTCAGAGAAGGTTTATGGATGTAGTGAAGGTGGACATGGAGATGGTTGGTGTGAAAGTAGAGGAGGCAGTGGATAGGGCAAGATGGAGGCAGATGATCCGCTGTGGCGACCCCTGAAGGGAGCAGCCGAAAGAAGAAGAAGAAGATTAATATACAGTATTTATATAATACAATGGTACATAATCTTTAAAACATTTACAGTTATAGTAATAATTATTATTTTACGTTATGGTTTAAATGAAAAGGTAAAATTCAACAAATAACAGCTTTGTTACCAATTATGGAAGAAAACAGTTCTGTGTAATGACATCATATTCATGTAATTTGTGGTTTGTTCGCTGTAATAAAGTTATTCTTGTCTTTGATCTCTTTGATCAGGTCTAATCGTGATTATTTTCCTCTGACAGTTAAAGGAAGTCACAGGAAATCTAGAGAGACGCTTTTCTTCCAGTGTGTCCAGCCTAGTGTCTCTGACCGACAGTAGTGACTCGGCCCGCAGCTCTCCAGCGCCCCCCAGTGAAGACCCCTGCAGCACTCTCCCATCAAAGAGGAAAAGAACACCCGGCCGGCCCAAATACTACCGCAGCAGGTCCATCAGCACGCTGCTGAGCTGGACCCAGACCTGCACAGCACAGTAAGAGCTGAGCTGATATCTGACCTGGTGTAACACAGGTTTAACACGGTTTAACACAGTTTAACAGGGTTTAACACAGTTTAACAGGGTTTAACAGGGTTTAGCAGGGTTTAGCAGGGTTTAACACGGTTTAAAAGGGTTTAACACAGTTTAACAGGGTTTAACAGGGTTTAACACGGTTTAAAAGGGTTTAACACAGTTTAACAAGGTTTAACAGGGTTTAACACGGTTTAAAAGGGTTTAACACAGTTTAACAGGGTTTAACACGGTTTAAAAGGGTTTAACACAGTTTAACAGGGTTTAACAGGGTTTAACAGGGTTTAACACGGTTTAAAAGGGTTTAACACAGTTTAACAGGGTTTAACAGGGTTTAACACGGTTTAAAAGGGTTTAACACAGTTTAACAAGGTTTAACAGGGTTTAACACGGTTTAAAAGGGTTTAACACAGTTTAACAGGGTTTAACACGGTTTAAAAGGGTTTAACACAGTTTAACAGGGTTTAATACGGTTTAACACGGTTTAACACAGGTTTAACACGGTTTAACAGGGTTTGACGCGGTTTAACACAGGTTTAACACGGTTTAACAGGGTTTAACACAGTTTAACAGGGTTTAATATGCTTTAACACAGATCTAGCACATGCTTAACACACACTTAATACAGGTTTAACACACGTAAATGCAGGTTTAGTATGTTTTAACACAGGTTTAACTAGATTTAGCAGAAGTTTAACATGCTTTATTTTATTATGTTTAATTAGGTTTAGCACAGGTTCAGCAAACTTAAACCCAGGTTTAACATGCTTTATCACAGGTTTCATTGGGTTTAGCACATGTTTAACACACTTAAGCCCAGGTTTAACTAGGTTTAACTCAGATTAACCTTCTGGGGTCCACAAACTCGCTGACGCATCATATATATATTCTATATAGTCTATGTATAAACACAGTTTAACATGCTTCCTGAATCTGTAGAGTCGTCCTTTCCATTCCATCTCATCACGAGATCATGACTCACATCCAGAGTTACTCCTCAAAAATGTTCTTCTGTTGTTACAGGCTTGACGACAGTAGCAGAACCAATTTTAGTGCTATATAGAAACTTTTTCCAAAAGGTTTTAAAGAACTATCTACAGCACTCTGCAGTCTGAAGAACCCTTTCTCGATGGAAAGCACCCTTTAATCATGTGAAGGGTTCTTTGAGTGTTTATGGCTCTATATAGAACCATGAATCTAATAAGAGAAATAAAGGTGTTGTTTTGATATGAGATCATTTCACTTGCTAAGACTGCAGGTCTTAAAGAGGGAATCACAGGTGAGGTCAGTGTGCTCGTGAAACACAGGTGATACAGGTAGTTGCTGAAGTGGAGGAAAGAACTCTGTGTCACCCTCAGGTGGTGAACAGAGGGACTGCAGTCCTCACAGCCTGGATGGATGGATGGATGGATGGATGGATGGATGCCATTTGTTCTTAGAACTATTCTTAAGAAAATAGATTATAGAAAATAAGAGGATTCTTAAGCAGTTCTTTGAAGAATACTTTTTTTTGTAACTTTTATAAGAAATGAAGTTAAGAAAAATCACACGCTTAGGAAGATTTTCTTTCTTACAACACTTTGGTGAATCCAGCTCAAAATATATTTTGTCCTACCTACATTTTTCCTCCAAACATCGCCTTATGTTGTGAATCACAAATTCAGCTGCGAGCACTGCGAGTAAAAATACCTTAATTATCTTAAAATATCTTCTAACGAGTTGGTGGATCTGATATTTCTCAGTTTGAGGAGTTGGAGTTGGAGAGTGCTTATCAGAGGCTTCAATTTATTTCTAGACATTTTCACTTGTTTGAAGATATTATTTCTTCTATTGACAGATAATTTGCTTAGTTTAAGACATAATGACAGTTGGCATGTTACATGATACATGACAGCCAAACTGTATTACATATATTTATTTTAGATCTAAAATGATTTTAAGTAAAATTATATAATTGAAATAGCAAATTTGCTTTCATAAGAATTATTTCTTGAAAAAAAAATACGTGTCAAATTGCCACACCTATAGGATATAAGACTGTTTCTCTTGGTAAGTCTAGAAACAGGTTGAATAATCTTATTACGTCTTTGCAGTAAACTCATAATAAGATATATATTATCTTATTATTATCATATATATTAAGATATATTGGATAAATTTCAGATGCTTCCTTTCAGTAAGGCCTGATGTTTTCGCAGTGCAGGTCAACCCATATATGTTCTGTGGTTAGGTATGGTGTGGAGGTCCATGACTTTGGGAAAAGCTGGAGGAGCGGGTTGGCGCTTCTGGCGCTGGTGAAGAGTGCCAGGCCTGAGCTTGTGGACATGAAAGCAGCTCTGACCTCCAGCCCCAGAGAGAACATCACTCAGGCCTTCAGAGAAGCACAGCACGGTCTGGGAGTCCCACCACTACTGGAACCTGAGGGTAGACCATGGAACACCTTTCAATTTGGATGTTTAGCATAAAACAGGACCAGGAGTTGAGATATTTATAAAAGTATTTATTGGTTCAGTATTGATACTTTAATCATTTTAGGGTACAGGAGCTGCACATCGTCTTCTCTTCACTCCTATAAATTAAGAATAAGGAATGATAATTTATACTATTTATATGTAGATACTGAATAATAAATCTTAGGATAGTACAAGAATGGAGAGTATTAAAAATAAAAAAATAATGACTAAGTAACTATTTAAAATAGTTTTGTAATTACTGCTGATGTAACTGATGCCATTATAATCTAAAATCTGCTATAAATTATTCAGTATCTACATTGAATTATTCAGTATCCATGATGAATTATTCAGTATCTACTATGAATTATTTAGTATTTGCTATAAATTATTCAGTATCTACTATGAATTATTCAGTATCTACTATGAATTATTTAGTATTTGCTATAAATTATTCAGTATCTACTATGAATTATTCAGTATCTACTATGAATTATTCAGTATCCATGATGAATTATTCAGTATCTACTATGAATTATTTAGTATTTGCTATAAATTATTCAGTATTTACTATGAAGTATTCAGTATCTATTATACATTATCCAGTGTCTACAATTACTTATTTAGTATTTACTAAGCATGATTGAGTATGTGCTGTGAAATATTCAGTATCTACAATGAAATATTTAGGGTCAACTATGAATTATTCAGCATCTTTTATAAATTATTGAGTGTCTACAATGAATTATTCAGTATGGATTATTCATTAACTACTTTTTATTTTTTCATACCACCTCAAACTTATTTACACTAAGTTCAGTAGTAATGAGAATTCGGAATTAATGTGGACCAACATACAGACCCTTAAAGTTAAAGTGTATTAAGTGTGTGTGTACAGACCTTTAAAGTTTAATTAGATTTTAATCAACACTGTTGATTACAGTTATAATCAGTAATGTTTTTGATTCTTTTTTGACACACTAATGTATTAAATATAGAATTTGTCTTCAAATGAAGTTTTAGTTTGTTCTTTGATTCTGCTTGGATGTTTTGTTGGTGCAGATGTGATGATGCGTTCTCCAGATGAGCAGTCCATCATCACCTATGTGGCTCAGTTCCTCCAGCATTTCCCAGAGAACAGAGATGTGAGTAACTCACTGAATGTTACTAACTTTAAAACTTTAATTATAATAATAAAAATGATAAGAATAATAAAGGAAATTTGCCCTGTGGTGCTGGTCACCGTACCACACCTAGTAGCTGAGGAAATGGCAATGAGAAAGATTTAAGATGAACGTCCATAATTTGGAGATGAATGGGCTTATTTGTGTTTATAAACATTCCAGCTGGTTTCCTGAGACTATCAAACACTGAAGTCAGCTTCTCCTTCAAATTTTCTGTTCCACCTTAAATGGTGCAGCAGCTACGTTCTGGTGCCTCAGACGCTATTTAAGCTTAAACGGGAAAATTCGAACGAGAAGCTGGTAAATGAGAAGCTCTCTTCAGACTTTTTGAGAACATTTTTGTTGAAAGGACAAAATGTCTCTTCCTAACATTTGGTTTGCCAACCCCTGTGTTAGGTGGTTGCTATGGCATTCCAGGTGGTTGCTGATGGTTACTGTGGTATATCTAAAATTTCTAAAAATGTGCAAATAACAATAAATGTAAAGAATCAGAACTTTTCAGTTAAAGTCCATAAACACCTTTTATACATGTTTTAAACTAATTTGTAGAACTTGCAGAAAAGGTAAATCCACACTTCACTGTTTGATAACCACCTTGACAGAACAGCTTAATTATTTATGTCGAATGTTACATTAATTTCTAATTCATGTTGTTTATGTGCAGGTTCATGTATCAACGCTGAGTCTGGAGGAATATAACCCCAGGGGAGTTTGTAGATATTCTTCATTGTCCTGTTCTTCACTGGGAGAACCTGATTTCTCTTCGCAGCAGTTTGATATCTCCTCCTCTTACGGAGGCCCAAAGTCAGCTGGTGTATTGAATGGTGGTTCAGCAGTGGCTGAGAAATCCAGCTTCTCAAATGGACAGTTCCTCCACACTTCCATTGAGGGGCACTGTTGGACTTCCTCAGCCCAGAAGCTGAGCCTTTCAGTGAGTATGGAGGATGATGATGGAGGCCTATCAGATGGTTCAGAGGAAGGCATAAACATTCTGCCTGAGCTGGATTCAGATGAGGAAGATGCATACAAGTACATTCTAGAGCTGGATCATGAAGAATTTAAGCTTCATAATGAGCTCAAATCTAGTCCAACCATCAATTCTCAAAAAGCCCATCACATATCAAGTGATTTTCATCAAGCAGATGATGAAAGGCACCATTTAGATGGAAAGAGTCACCATTTAGGTCCATTCTTGGAGATACAGAAGCAAAGCCACCAACCCTGGTCCGAAGGCTGCAAAGAAACATCTGAGGAACATCCAAATCTCTGCACCCTGAATAACGACCTAAATATTAACACGTCCCACGACAACAAAACCTACAAAGACAAACATCACAACACAGACAGGAATGAAGGCTTTGAGTCCCGGGTTTGTGAGAGAGATAAGAGTTTGGATAAAGTCAGTACATCTTCAAGAGAAGGTGGTCTTCACAATGTTATCTCCAGTGATAGCATGGACAATCAGTCACTGTCGGCAGTGAAGAGTTTAAGAGAAAATGCACTCAGAAAGGAAGAAATACTCCATGAAATTAAGAGCCAGGAAGCTGAAGATCATCCTCAACCAGGAAACTTTATGCAACAGACTGGTTTCAGCTTCATAGTGGAGGAACTGGAGATGACTGCAACCTCAGAAACAGCAAAGTAAGTGATGAGATGTGGTATAAAACAGTTACATTAACATGTACAGAGTGTAGTTTTTATATTACATTACATTTTCAATTAATAATATTTTTAGTGTCAATTTTAGCTCATTTTGAGCTGAAAACTGTTACCAGTACATGACTGGCAAGCACAGCTTTGAACAGCAGTACACACATAAAATCATCACACTGCAAAAAGTGATTGTTGAGTAAAATGATCTTAAATAATTAGACAATAAATCTAATATTTCTACTGCTGAGATTGTTGTAATCTTAAGTTAAGATTATTTAACTTTTATTAAGTAAATTTATCTCACTATATTGGCAGATAATTTAGCTTGTTTTAAGAAATGTGCTTGAAATGAGAACTCATCTGCCAGTAGAGTGAGATCATTTGACAAAAATGATATAAAACGAGTAAATAATGTCTAGAAATAAGCTAGAAAATCCTATAATAAGTGCACATGCATCTCAAAATGGGACATTTTAGATATATTGATAGATATATTGACTAGATTTAAGATCATTTCATTTGACAAGATACTAAAAAGTACTTCACTGAAGAAAATATAGCAATTCTAAATGTTCCACAATGATTTTCAGACTCTGGGATATATGTACTTCTAAACAATGGGATCTACCTGCTCACCATGTGGCCATGAGGGACAGGGATCCAGCCTTTTGTTTTGGTAGTCACAAGAAAATGTGGGATCACATTAAAAAACAAAAAACAAACAAACAAAAAAAAACATGATAAATTTGAATAAAAAATAAAAAAGAGAAGAAATAAAAGAAGTCGCAAAAAAACTTTAAAATGTAGATACACACTAAAAAAATGGTTCTATATAGAACTATGAACATTCAAAGAACCCTTTGTGTGATTAAATGGCTCATTGCATTGCGAACGGGTTCCTTAGACTGATGGAGAATGTTCTGTAGATGGTTCTATATAGAACTTTTTGAGAAGGGTTCTATATAGCACCAAAATGAGACACCCTTTTTAGTGGCGTATAGAAACATATACAGCACATTCTCCATCAAGAGATCATACATCAATCATACAAAGGGTTTTTTGAGAGTCCATGGTCCTATAAAGATCCTAAAGATCCATCTTTTTAAGTGTGCAGATATCTTTGCAGCGACATTTTTGAAGTCTGCTTTATTGACTCGTAGCATAAACGTCCTCTCTGTTTCACAGGGATTTGAGTATCACTGTGCATGAAGACACTATAAACTCTGAGACTGAGGTGCTGCACACGGTTCTGATGCTGTGGATTCTCACCTACTGTATCTTCATGCTGCGTCAATTAGAGATTTTGGTGCTTTTTTAGGTAGAAATTACTCAAATTACTCAAAAACGAACAAGGACACTTACATGAACTTCCATCCTGTACGACCTGCATCAGTTTTGTGCTGTGTGAAGGTGTTCGAGGGCTGGACTTCTGGAACTACAGCAGGAGATACTGTAACATGAGGGAACCATTTAGGAATGACCAGTTGATTTTATTATAAGCGTAATTCCATGTCAGATTACATCCACTGCAGGCTCTATATTGTGCTTGTATTCTCCCATCTCATTAAACACTTTCAGCAGACTATTACTGCATTTGCATATTCTTATAAATCAATTTTGTATATTTTGTCTTATATGTGAACTTTATACTAACGAACTTATTAGTCGGCTCGCGTTCATCTACGCTGCTACACCTCAGATTTGCTGTTTGACTATTTAAACTTACTGTTTTTTAATTATGCATTTGAAAGCAAGCAAAATGTATTTATATAGCGCTTTTTACAACAGGTGTTGTCACAAAGCAGCTTTACAAAACAATCAGTATTACAGAGAGAAGAGAAAAGAAAAGAAAGAAAATCCAGGTCCGAGCCCCCATGAGCGTCGCCAGCGATAATCAATCTGGTTTTCTAGATTGTTCTAGTTGGCAAATTGATAAGTGATGCTTTTTTTGGTAGTATCGTGTAAGTAAACACCCTGCTAGCGTGGACTTTGTAGGATCCGTGCCAGCTCTGAGGCAGCCAGCCACTTCTAAGAAGGCTCTGTTTGTTTGGAATTTGCCTGCTGGTTCAGGGTCAGCAGAATCAATACCTTTCATCACGGGGAAAGAAAACAGATTCAGCTGGAGTTTGGACACTTGCATGAAGGTTCTCCAACGTTGGGGTGGGGTGGGGGGGGGGGGGGGTACAGAGGTGTTTTAACATGTTTCATACTGCTACCAGACACATTTCAGCCAGCCTTGCAAGCATAATTAACTTTAGAGTCTTTTATTGCCACACAACAGCAGATTTATACCTTAACTAATAACACAAGAGATGTAATGTAATAATAACTAGCTATAAACTAGTACTGTCTGAGGTGAGCTATACAGAGCTGTGCAGTGTAATGAGTGCAAACATCAATGTGAATGCAGAAAGCCAATATTGTGCAACTGCTGTCAGTTAGGGGTTGTAAATAGGTTTTACATGCATAAATATATTGCTTTAACATTAAAAGTGCATAATCTAGAAGCACTGTGAAACCTCAGGGTCTTCTAGATGTTCAGAGAAGGCTCATGATTTCTGTGAAGTGTACCTTTCTGCTTTCTGGCTGATGTTCTGGTCACTTTTGAATGTTGGTGGTCTTTCACACTCGTGGTAGCAGGAGATGGACTCTACAACCCACACAAGTGGCTCAGGTAGTGCAGCTCATCCAGGATGGCACATCAATGCGAGCTGTGGCAAGAAGGTTTGCTGTGTCTGTCAGCGTAGTGTCCAGAGACTGGAGGCCCTACCAGGAGACAGGCCAGTACACCAGGAGACGTGGAGGAGGCCGTAGGAGGGCAACAACCCAGCAGCAGGACCGCTACCTCCACCTTTGTGCACAAACGGTTAGAAACCGACTCCATGAGGATGGTATGAGCCCTCTTCACAGATGAAAGCAGGTTCACACTGAGTACATGTGACAGACGTGACAGAGTCTGGAGACGCCGTGGAGAGCGATCTGCCGCCTGCAACATCCTTCAGCATGACCGGTCTGGCAGTGGGTCAGTAATGGTGTGAGGTGGCATTTCTTTGGAGGGCCGCTCAGCCCTCCATGTGCCTGCCAGAGGTAGCCTGACTGCCATTAGGTACCGAGATGAGATCCTCAGACCCCTTGTGAGACCATATGTGGGTCGGTTGGCCCTGGGTTCCTCCTAATGCAGGACAATGCTAGACCTCATGTGGCTGGAGTATGTCAGCAGTTCCTGCAAGATGAAGGCATTGAAGCTCTGGACTGGCCCGCCCGTTCCCCAGACCTGAATCCGATTGAGCACATCGGGGACATCATGTCTCGCTCCATCCACCAACCGTTGCACCACAGACTGTCCAGGAGTTGGCGGATGCTTTAGTGCAGGTCTGGGAGGAGATCCCTCAGGAGACCATCCGCCACCTCATCAGGAGCTGCCCAGGCCTTGTAGGGAGGTCATACAGGCACGTGGAGGCCACACACAACACTGAGCCTCATTTTGACTTGTTTTAAGGACATCACATCAAAGTTGGATCAGCCTGTCGTGTGTTTTTCCACTTTAATTTTGTGTGTGACTCCAAATCCAGGCCTGGTTAATACATTTGATTTCCATTGATGATTTTTGTGAGATTTTGTTGTCAGCACATTCAACTTTGTACAGAACAAAGTCTTCAATAGAATATTTCATTCCTTCAGATCTAGGATGCGTTATTGTGTTATATATATATAAATCTTCAATGTTTGGTCCATCATCATCATCATCATCGTTGACCGCTAGTCCAGATAGGGTCGCAGTTGATTGGTCCATTTTTGTTTAACAGAATCATCACGAGTGTCATAATTAAACTCTAAGTGTTGTAGAAATTCTCTTATTTCAAGTTTGGTTAGGAACAAATGGGTTAGACTCTTGAAAGGTTCAACAGAAAATTAGCCAATCAGGATTGTTCTCTCTGTGGTTTCTAGGTTGATACAGCTCAGCAGCCCTCCCATTGGTTAGGATCTGGATCTGGACTTAAGGCGTTACACGTTACATTAACTACCGACATAATTAGGGAGTGACAGAGGAATCAACTAATCACGCTCTTATTTACAATGAGTGAGAGAAAAATGTCACTGTAGTCCTTCTGAAGGTTCTAGATATGTCACTGAGAGTTAATATGAGGCATAGTATAAGCAGATTTTAGGTACACTCTTAAAAAAGAGTACTTTGCAACATGAATGTGTTATAGATCAGAGCACTTTCATTAAAATTCAGCAGGGTCCAGTTATAGAAAATTTCCTCAAGCAAAGGTCCAGAGCATCATAATGTCCAACTTGCACTATAATTCAGTGCTGTATACCGTTTACTGAAGTAGCCTAGTAGTTTTATCAACATCTGATGTGTCCAACAACTGAATATCAAATCAAATACAGTACAATTCAGTCATATTTCAACAATATTTATTGTCAGTTTTCTCTTTTTAGATCACGTCATGTGAAGTAGTTTTCCTTTGGCTCACTTTCTTCTCCGACTTCTCCGTCACTCACTCGAGTCCGATATTTACAAAGCATGTTATTGGTCTGTGAGTTTACCGGGCTGTAAAGTGGTACCATAGAGGGTAGAAAAGCTATACTGACCAAAATAGGAGAATCCTGTCGAAATTAAATAATTCTCCATAGTTTTTTGGTTATAGGTCCAGGTCCACATAGGAGAGCGCCTGGATCCGGACTTGGACTGTGGTCTGCCTAATAGTGACCTCTGCTATAGATGGTTCTATATTGAACCTTTTAAAAAAGGGTTCTGTATAGCACCCAAGGGTTCAGCTAATGTTGCATGTTTGACACCACATAAATACAATAACCCTTTTAGGTGCTATATAGAATAACAAAAAGGTTCTATATAGAATTATATTTAGCACATTCTCCATTAACCTGAAGAGCCCTGATGCAAAGAACTTTTGTTTGTAACAGACATTATCATGTGTCTGAGCTTGTATCAGTGTCACACTGGCTGTGTTTACATGCAAAGATTTCTGCCAATCCAATTGAATACAATCAGATTACAGATCCAGACTGAGGTGTTTCTGCTCACTCTGCTCAACAGTCTGATGAAAATCTTTGTTTACGTGCCCACTACAAGTAACCCGATGCGGTAACACTTTATTTGAAGGCTACCTACATAAGGGCTTTATGACGCATTCATAAGCACTGAATAATGTGTTTATGAAGCACTACTTGAACATTTATTAAATGCTTATGTTGGTTCTCGCAACCTGACATAAGATGTTTTATGAAATAAATGACATTGTACTGACATAATAAGAATAAACATATTTACAGCACTAAACATTTAAAACACTATACATAATTGCATCTTATCCATGCCATGGAGCGAAGACAGGGTGGTTTCCAGGCATATTTAACCTGATATTAATACAATGTCATCTTAAGAATGCTGACATAAATAGTTCTGTATAGTGTTTTAAATGTTTAGTGCTGTAAATATGTTCAATGTTTATTCTTATTATGTCAGTACAATGTCATTTATTTCATAAAACATCTTATGTCAGGTTGCGAGAACCGACATAAGCACTTAATAAATGTTCAAGTAGTGCTTCATAAACACATTATTCAGTGCTTATGAATGTGTTATGAAGCCCTTATGTAGGTAGCCTTCAAATAAAGTGTTACCCCCGATGCAGAATGACGCTTGCGTGGAGCAGCGCTGAGAGTGAACGTTACCATGACAGCGAACATCACGTGAGGTCCAGTCGGGGTGAGATGAGCAGCAGTGAGCAGTGCTTGTGTTTTTAATGGCTTTAAACTGACGCCAGGCTCCTAGAAACGTCCTTCACATGAACTTATAAAGGAAGACGTCGTGCTCTGAGACACAGAAGCTGGCCGTCCGCCCCGCCGCCGTCTTTTAAAGCTCGGAGTATGAACCTCGTCTCCTCTGCAGACCAGTTTCTGCTCCGCCGTGTTGACCGGTATAAGCCTCTCGCTGTGACACGCCGCACATGCGCAGAGCATACTTACACATTCCGATAGGGAATGTAATCGGATTCAGGCGTTTACGCGGATATTATTCTTCTATTTAATGGATTATTTACAGGATTACCCACCTCGGTCAATCGGATAGAAATTGTATTCCGAATGGCCTCAATTGGATTAGTCTATTCCGATTGAGGTGTTTACACGGACGTATTATATTCCGATTGCGCTATTAGTCGGATTATTAACAGATTATCAGGCTGCATGTAAACGTGGCTAGTGACTGCTGTTTAAACTCGTAACAACACTATCAAAAATATGGTTCTTCAAGGGTTCCTTAGTGAAGAAAATGGTTCTATTTAGAATCATAAATACTCAAAGAACCCTCTGCATGATTAAAATTGCTAACAATATTCCTGTGAATTGCTCTTAGCTTAGTGCTAACATGCTAGTAGTAATTATAGCGATTTAAAGCATTTGTTTTTAGTCAAACGGCTTATTTTGGTGAGAAACTCAGATCAGTTTAAGCTCTTTTTCTTGATACTGATGGGAGATCACATTAGCTTCAGCCATCCACCGTGAGCACTGGTGTCCCCCCGACTGTGATAAATGGTGTGTGGTACTTAAAAGAGAATTCTACACTTTTTTTCACCAATTCACCCTCATTTGCTGTGAAGGTAACAATGTAAGTCATGTGGAGTGTTTTGAAGAAAAAGTGATCCCTTCTGAATTAATTAGCCAGCTTCTATTTTTTTATGTGAGCTCTGACAGGAATCATTTACAGTTCAAAGCAATTTTGTTTGTTATCAAAACCACCAGTGAACCTACATGTGACATCTGAGTTACGTTATCCTTATTATTTTACGTGATACTTTTTTAATCCCACAAACAGGAGAATTCCACCTTTTAACCATCTGTGAAGTGAAACACCACATACACACTAGTGAACACACACACTAGGCGGCAGTGAGCACACTTGCCCAGAGCGGTGGGCAGCCCAATCCACAGCACCCGGGGAGCAGTTGGGGGTTAGGTGTCTTGCTCAAGGACACCTCAGTCATGTGCTGTTGGCTCTGGGGATCGAACCGGCGACCTTCCGGTCACGAGGCTGGATCCCTAACCTCCAGCCCACGACTGCCCCCAAACTCCACACAGAAAGGCCCAACCAGGAATCGAACCGGGGACCTTCTTGTGAGGCAACAATGCTACCCACTGCGCCACCGTGCTGCCCTTTTGTGCAATAAGGTTAATTGTAGCCACTTTTAGAGGCTTTAAACACTCTGAACCTGCAGTTCCTGTCATCGCCATCTGACATTTTCATCAAAAATCTAAATCTAAATGACTTTTTTTTTGCTTTTAGAAGTTAAAAAAGGGGTGGAGCTCCATTCTCTCCATGTCGAGGCCTTGTATAGAACCTGATAGAGCATCAAAGAGAAGCCTGGGTTCCTATCTCTACAGGACACAGTGATAAACAAGACTGATTACTCTCTATACAGTTTAACAGATGGTGATCAGACCAACTGACCAGCTGCAGGGTTTTAATTACGGAAATTAAAAGCAGCTGTAAACGTTTAATAAGCAAGACCATCAACAGCACACAGAGAGACACTCGGACAGAAGCTGCGAGTCCGACATTGAAGGTTGAAGCAGCTCTGAGACAATAAAGCACAGATCATTTTTATAAAGACTCTAGTGAACATTCACAGATGATGTTTCTGTGGGAACAGGGGAACATGACCCTAAGCATGTTATACTGGAACCCAGTTAACCATATTAAATATCCGTGCTACACTTCACCCCACATTAGGTTGTGTCCCCCTCACTCCTACATGTTTGCAAAGCTTGGGTGCCCCAGTCAGATCAAATGTTTTGTTGACTTAAGTGAAAATAAATAAACACATCATCTCCCTGGACCACACTTGAATATGATATTGTTCTGCAATTGTTAGTACACAAGTTCTACAGGGAGATTCATTCGAAAGAGGCCTTGAATATTCTGGTGTAACTCCTGTTAGAATGAAGCAATTTGAACCCAAAAAAAAAAAACACGACATACTTTGACGTGTGTGTAATTGCATTACATGCGACGCTGGAAGTGATCTGTGTTTTCTGCCAGACACATGAAGGGGTACAGGGGAACACCGCACCTGGAAGTTGCAACTGGAGGTTATGTCCAGTGCCTACCTCATCGCTCTAACGCCGGGGCATCCCGGCTTGTTTGAAGCTCCATATTCTGAGGAGCATTTTGTTTTGTTTTTTTAGATTAAATTCTGTAAATAAACAGTAACTGTATATTACAATGTGCAGAAGTGTGTTCTCTGTAGAGGATGTGTGACTGATTTCCACTTACAATCAACACATACATGGAATTTGACCAGGGGTGCACAGACCTTTATTTCATATACTGAGCCCCGTTTGGAAGGTTTCCAGTGAAAGAAGCACATGTACACTGTATCTTTATGAATGGTGATGTTTGCTCCTTCTTATCTCAGCTCAATGTACTTTACAGGAGCGACTGATCAATTTTACAAAGAGCTCGTAGAGTATGTCAATACAGAGTGATAACAGCCCCACTGCCCCCCACGACCCCCCATGCCCCTCCACTGCACCTCAGTGCTCTTCACTGCCCCTTACAGCCCTCCACTGCCCCTCACTGCTCCTCACTACCTGCCACTCCTCGCCCTCACCACCTGCGATGCCCCCACTGCCCCTCACTACCAGCACAGCCCCTTAAATGCCGTTCCCTACCCACACTGTCCCGCTACTGCTTATTACCCCTTACTACCCACACTGCCTCTCATTTCTCTTTATTACAGGCACTGCCCCCTCGTTGCCACTCCTTGCCCCTCACTATCTGTATCTCCCCCATTGCCTCTCACTACCTGCACAGCCCCCATTGCCCCTCACTACCCGCCACTCACTGTCCTTCACTGCCCCTCATTGCCTTTTGCAACTAACACTGGCCCCCATTGCCACTCCTTGCCCCTCACTACATGCACTGATCCCACTGCCCCTCACTTTCTGCATTGCCCCTCACTACTTGCACTGATCCTACTGCCCCTCACTATCTGCACTGCCCCTACCACCCTCCAAAGCCCCTACACTGCCCCTTACTGCCCCTCACGGCCCGCACTGCCCCTCACTGCCCCCACTGCTCCTCACTAAATAATTGTTTGTTCAAGCTTTTTGCTGAACACAGGCCGTTAGATCTCCTTTACATTTAGATCAGTCAAATGTGCTAAACGTGCATGAAACGTTTTCCATACATAAGTTCTATATAAGGCTTCTGCCCCTCACCACTTATCACCCCTGACTGCCCTCACTGCCCTCCACTTCACTTAGGAATGCATCAGCACCATATACTAAACATCACTTAGCTATATTAATTAATGTTAGTTAGTCAACAAGTAATGGGAAATTTTACTGAAGCACATAGAAAACTAAACTAAACTGTCACTGGGGTGGAAATCAATGGTACGTCTTCAGGTTCCTTAGGTAGGGAACATTATTGTACCACATCACATTGAAATTGTGTTTTAATGAAAAATTGCATGTTTTAAAGTTGTATTGACCCCGACCACTGTTTTGTCTTCAGCCATTTTATTTTAGTGTTTAATTTAAAAATATTTGGTTTTTAAAAATGATTTTTTTTAGATAGAACATATTTAAAGTACACATTAAAACCACTGCTGTACCTTCAAGAGTACATTCACACTGTTTGTTCCATGATGAAAAAAAATGATTTGCATCATCTTTTTAAGTTGGGATTGTATCGCGGCTTCATTAAGAAACTTTTTAAAGGATTACTGAACACTGATGAGAACTTGATGCTTAAGAAAATCTGAGCAAATGAATGTTTCATAGACTTTCCTGGATCAGATATTTTGTTTGAAAACTCCAGAGCTAAAATCTGCTGCCTCAGCAGCTCTAGGACATGTTGCATCACTGAATGTTGTGCGAGTGTAAATCATGACCGATTGGTTTCAGAGAATGTGGTGTTGGTTCATTGGTTAATGTTTAAAGGTTGGGGTCAGGTGATATTAAGGAGCTATAAAAGGGTAGGACTTCATTCAGGCAGTCTCCTGTGGACAGGGCACTGGTGGTGAGTAGCTAAATATAAATATATATACATTTGACACGGGTGATTTATTCCTCAAGGCAGACGCTGGTCAGATAATATTTATATCGTAGACAAGATTTTTTTTTATTTTTTTATATTATAACACAATGCCATCTGGGTCATCTCTGTGCCAATTTAGTTCAAACCCATTTAAATCACTTAATCAGATTAATTTATACAACCAAACACAATTTTAAAACTGAGCTTCAAAGAGTTTTGCAGTTATGAATTTTTAAAGACAAACTCTTGAGGTCAAAAATCACATGAGTAGCATTTTAAATACTGAAGCTATCTGCTCAGACATTGTTGCCATATGATTATACTGAAATGAAATGTATAAATATATCAACAAATTCTCCAACAAGTTCACTAATCAGAGGTTTGTCATTTTCTTTACTCATCCACCTTTGCACAAATTTTTAAGCCTAAATTCAAAATGAATGAGCACAAACTTTACAAAGACATGATCATCTGATATATTCATTTAACATTTTATCCACCATCTCCCATCACACCAATATAATAATAATAATAATAATAATAATAATAATAATAATAATAATAATAATCCTCTCAATGTTCTTATGAGGTTTTCTTTCAAGATAGAAAATACTTTCTGAGAGCTTCTGCAAAAGATTTAGAATATTAAATTTCCCGCAACTAGATAAATGGAGCATTATAAAGGTTTATGGGAAATAATAAGATTAGTTTAATTATTTTACTATTTTATTTTTATTGTGCAGCTTAACCAAATAAGTAATAATTAAAAAAAAACATTTAAATCATGAAAGAGCAATTTTTTTTATGTTACTGAGAATTGTATAACTGTATAACAGTCCGATGCAAAATAAGATTAGCCCCTTTTGAGATATTATTGTATGAAAAACGTGTATGAACTTTTGTAAGGTCATAGTGTCAAATTTCAGTGTCATTTCAAATGTTGCATGAAAAAATGTAATAATTCATATTTATTTTTGCAAATTTATTTGAATGAAATTAAATCAGAAAGATTAAATATTTTATGCTTGGGCCTAAAAAGTACATAATTTAAGAAATGAGAGAGCTATCAACATTGGACAAATTGAAAAATTTTCACAAAAATTTCATTTCGTCAGGTATCAGCATTCAGGAAGCACTTAAGTGCAATAATTTAACAAATTCAAAAGACTTTATTAAAACCTATTTTTAAATTGCTGCATGACGAAGCAGCCAGACAATGTTTTGTTTTACTATATAACCTTGTATTGGTATAATGACCATAAAAAACCTAAAAAAATATATAATAAAAACATATAATAAAAACATTTATTAAAAAATAAATAAAAAATATGCTGAGTAAAGCCACAGACACACTATGTGACTTTCAAAGTTGTCAGATGTTCAATCTACACAACTTGCCATCTTGTAATCGGGAATCTTGACGTCGTCCTGGTTTAGTCACTACAGGGGTCTCACATTACAAGATCTTTCTCCAAGACGAAGCTCCACCAGTCTGTCTGCTCTCCAAACTACTACAAACTTGCATAGCTCCTCCCCCAGGTTTCCCCTCCCTCCTGTCTTGTGGTTTCATTGGTTTTAACCCGGGGCTACATTCACTGATGGTGGCATTCGGGTAACAACATGATTCACACTGCTGGATTTGGACACTGACAGGTCCACAACTTCAGCTTGTTAGATATCGGTCAGGTCTCTGCAAGGGGTCAGCGAATCTCTTGGCAAGCATCTTTGAATGAGTTCTATGACTTGCCAGCCCTAAATTGGTGTTGAAACACGTCTTTGTCTTATTTTGAGAATATTTCATTAAATCAGAAATTTCAATTTTCCATGAATCTGTGTTTTTTATGCTGCTGTTAAAAGCTGCCATATTCATTCTGGCTATTCCTTAATATCTTACACAATATAAATGTAAATATTTGAATTTCTAAATTCCAATCATCTGGATAAAAAACAAGATATTTTTACATAATAAATAACACTGGAATAAAAAAAATCTTGAAAAGCAGCTCATCGCTTTTTCTCATCTTGTCACATAAAATGATCTTAAATATAGTCAATAAATCTAATATTCCTCCTGCTATGATTGTTATAAGCATGATTCAAGATTATTTATCTTCTAACTATAAAATTACAACTAGGTTGGCAGATAATTTTGCTTGTTTTAAGACATGTGCTTAAAACCAGCAAAATGATCTGCCAGTATAGTGAGATAATTTTACTTAAATAAATTACCTTAAACAAGTAATAATGTCTAGAAATAAGCTAGATAATTTTATAAGTGCACAACCATCTGAAAATGGGAAATATTAGATATTTTGACTCGATTTAAGATCATTTACCTAGACAAGATTTCTTTTTGCAGTAAAACATTCTGAGGCGTTCTGAGAATTCATTTCATTAAAGCTTTATTCAGGATATTTCTTATAGTAGGACCTCAATCTGAACATAAATTTGATTGTAATTTAATTTTCTGCATTATTATTTTACAAGGTTCTTGACATTCCTGATGTTCTACACATGTTTCTGTCATTTTAGATTTCTACAGCTTTGTTCATCATTCTGGACTCTTATGTTTCTTGTGCTCTTTTATGAAGACTAAACACTGTAGTATGCGTCTGTAATGTGTATTTAAATCAGCACCAACCTTTCTTCCAGGAGATAAAATGAGTGGAAAGATCTCTTGCTGTTTCCTGGTTTCCCTCCTGTTGGCAGTGGTCTGGGCGGCTCCTCAGGGAACCCATGACCATTCAGCAGATCACCATCAACACCTCCACCATGGCAAGGATGAACCTCACCCCAGCCACGATGGAGCAGGTGACTTGTCCCACAAACTTGCCCCCCACAATGCTGACTTTGCCTTCTCCCTCTACAAGAAGCTGGCTGCCCATCCTGAAGCTCAAGGAAAGAACATCTTCTTCTCTCCACTGAGCATCTCCATGGCTCTGTCCATGCTGGCCCTGGGAGCCAAAGGTGAAACCCACTCACAGATCTTCAGCTCCCTGGGCTACAGCGCTCTCACTCCTGATCAGGTCAATGAAGGTTATGAGCACCTTCTTCACATGCTGAGCCACAGCCAGGACACCATGCTGCTGGAGGCAGGAAGTGCTGTAGCTGTCAGAGAAGGCTTCAAACCTGTAGACAAGTTTCTAAAGGATGCTCAGCATTACTACCAAGGAGAGGCCCTCAGTGTGGACTTCTCCAAACCTGAAGTCGCTGTGCAAGAAGTCAACAAGTACATCGCCAAGAAGACCAAAGATATGATCACTGACATGGTCAAGACCCTGGACCAGGACACTGTGATGATGCTCATCAACTACATGTATTTCAGAGGTACAGTAGACAACTAAACATTCCATCAGAAATGGGTTCTGTTTTTGAAACATGAGATTTGAAACATGATTTCTGGTGATAGCATTAACAAGGCCTAAATTTCATCCTCTAAGGTAAATGGGAAAAGCCTTTTGAAGTGGAACACACCCACAAAGCTGACTTCCACGTGGATGAGAAGACCAAGGTGTCTGTGGACATGATGAAGAGAACTGGCCGATACGACTTCTACAACGACCGAGACAATTCTACCTCCATCATCATGGTGCCCTACAAAGGCAACACCTCCATGATGATCATTCTTCCTGCAGAGGGAAAGATGGAAGAGTTGGAGAAAGGCATCTGCAAGGAGCATCTCAAGGAATGGACTTCCAAACTCTTCAGAAGGTAGTAAACTAATTGCTTTTGGTTTAAAACAACTTCCCAGCCACACAAATTGTCATATTGGAAAGATTTAGATTCTTCAACTGTAATAACTGCAGACTGATTATTTAGCGAATGTTATTTGCATGCAAAACTGATTTTTAACACACTACATTTTCTGCAAATGTTGCGGCATGAGTAAAAATTTGGACACCCTACTAACACACCCTGTGGCTTTTGGTAGACAGGTTTTTATTTTATTCTTTCTAGTCTTGTTTTAGGAATTCTCGCCAACTATTTTCTTGCAGAATACTTTAATTCTGCAATGTTCTTGGACTGTCTTGCATACACTGCATGGGCTTTCAATGATGTTCAAGTCAGTGGACTGTAAGGGCCATTCCCAAAGTGTCTGCTTGCATTTGTAGAAGTAGTTTATGGCAGATTTTGAGGTATTTTTTGGATCTCTGTCCTGTTGTTGAGCCACTCTTATATATATATATATATATATATATATATATATATATATATAACATTATATTTTTGTTTGCATACAGTGACCATCTAATCACAAACATTTTTGCAATCTTTCCTATTTTCCAGCTCTGTGGATCTCTTCATGCCCAAGTACTCCATCTCTGCATCCTCCTGTCTTGCGGGAACTCTGAAGGAAATGGGAATAGTCGATGCATTCTCAGACAGTGCAGACTTCTCAGGAATTAGTGAGGAGGCCAAAGTGAAAGCTTCCAAGGTATGTGAAGAAATCCAAACACTGCCAAAACTGCAATCTCAGTGTTAGTAAGTACAATAAAAATGTGTTTTTCTGACAGAAAACATCAGATGAAATTCTGAGTTTATTTTTCTAAGAGCAGTTCTAAAGCTTGAAGTGTGTTGTTATTGTGAGGAGGCATTTTTTTGAGAGAATCATACAACAAAGGGTTCTTTTAGCAATGACCCTGTTGTCATAAAAGAAGGACTTTTGGTTCCCTGAGAACCAATTTTAACGGGCAATCCCTTAAAGATCTATTTTTATGAATGAAATTCTTTTTTTTTTTGGAAAATCTAATTTACAAATGACTTCTTCAGACATGGTTCTTAAAGGACCCATCTGCTGAGGTTGAAATTTCTCAGGAAACCAAAAGTCCTTCTTCTACACTATTGGAAATAAGCCTACTTTGCAGGTACATGATTCATTCATTGAGGTACAAACAATGTACCCTCAAAGGTAGAACAGTGGTTTTAAGGTCCAATACATGAGTATTACAGACCTTACATGAGTTTTTCCTAGAGGAAAAGTAGGTATTTGTACCTTTTCATAACCTAATGTTTTAAAACAGAACAATAAAATAAAAAGCCTGGAGACGAGACGGGGTGTGTGGAGTCAACAGAGTTTAGAAAATATCATTTCAATGGATTCTGGTTCAGTTATGTTCCCTGACTAAAGGTACTGGGATGTACTCCTGAGGGTACCACCACAGTGAGAAGAGGGGTACTGCCCCAGTGACAGTGTTGTACCTTTTTTTCTGAGAGTGTATGGCAGTTCTCAGATTTGTCTTCCATGACCCCTAGACAGTCTACATTTTTGCTGTATCCCAAGGTATTGCTGGGTTTGACTAAAATTATGGACAACATAATTTTAATTTTAATTTTAAAACCCTGAGGGTCAGTCAGAGAACCACTGCCATAGAAGAAAAATCTTTCCATGGATGAAAACTTGAGGATCCTGCAAAGAACCCTTTTATTTTTACAAGTGTGATTTGAACCTTAGACTTAAACATCAGTGAAATGCATCCATACCCTTCCCATTAGTTTTAGACTTGAGCATGCTTGTGTACCAATACATGGGAGATGAATGTTCAAAGGTTTCAAACACATTGCACAAATACAGTGGATTCACCAAAGCTGTTGGTAAACATGGGACAAGTAAAGCAAATAGGCAAAACAAAGTAGCCTGTAAGAGATGTACAAAGTTCTTTCCAATCTTAACATAGGATGGTGGTTGATAAATGTAATAAACCATGATTAGAAAAAGACCCACAACTCTTTCTCAGGTTCTTTAGACTTTGGAAAGAAATTCACCTCCAACTTCCCCACAGGTCCTCCATCAGGCCGTCCTCAAAGTTGATGAGAAGGGCACTGAAGCAGCTGCTGCCACCACCATAGAGATCATGCCCATGTCTCTGCCAGACACCATGAACCTCAACAGACCCTTCCTGGTCTTCATTGTGGAGGACAGCACCAAGAGCATCCTCTTCATGGGCAAGATAACCGATCCCACCGCATAGAGGCAGCCAACTCCCACCCACACTGCAAGCAATATGAAGGAACTGGCCTCATGTCATTTATCGGCAAATTGAGTTCGGTCTTCGTGTCACTTGTCAGTCAGAAGGTAAAATGTTCTGCAGGACTCACAGAAGAACTCCATTCAGCTGAAATGAAGCACAAATGCATTCTGTCTCAGTCCAGTTCCTTAACACGCATAGTAAAAAAAAAAAGAATAAAAAGTTGTTTTCCTTTTTTAACCTGTACATTACATTGGTTTTTGTTTTTGTTGCCAAACTGAATAAAACTATGTATGTGGAACCGAATGACTCACGTGCAGATACTTTAAAAATGCTAATAAAACCATAAAATATATTAATTTAAAAGATACAGCATTGTCACTGTTGGTCAATTTAATAACTCACTTTGAATGTTGTCAATTAAACATAAGCAAGTATTACATGCTTAATTCAAGAGTACAGACTTATTCAATTATTTTGGAATTAAGATTTATTTGCTGATAAATTCTATGAAGTAATTAAACCTAAAGTAATTTCTTGTGAAGATATTGCCTCAAGCTATGTTTATCGTTTTGGGCATCTCTGGCATTTCTTCATTTCTTTTTACAGCCTAATGTTATTTATTATTGATATTAGTTTTAGTATTAATATTATCTGTTCTGTTTAAAAAAAAATATATATATATAAAAGTTTTAATTTAAAAAAAGTTGAGCTGCCTTAAAATTGAGTTATTTGGAAGTTAGTAAGGCATAAAACAGATTCTTGTTCTGTTAACTTATTCAAAATGTATTTAACTCAAAATTTTAAGGCAGCTTTTTTTAAGTAAATACAACTTTTTACTACGTGTGAAGTTGAGTAGAGTAGTACAGTATCAAATCACTTTAGTGAACATAACTGTATACATTATTTAAGTTTGGTAGAACTATGAAATTTCTACAACTGAGCAAGTACACTGTTAACCCAGATTTTATATCTAATTAAACTGTTTAGTTACAATGTACATAAATTATTTGTTTTATTTCATTACTATAAAAGTTTAGTATATTGTACTAATTCGATCGCATGTTTAAATTACTGAATCATTTTAAACTAAATAAACGTAAAGCCTTACGTTTTAATATATTAATGTAAGGTGTTGTTACTAGTCCTGGTCACTAGGTGGCAGTATACATACTACGCATTGTTTCTCTTTATTATTACTGTTTACTGAGGAAGACACAGTATTGTGTGATTCCTTGAGGGTGAGACATGCTGACTGTGCTCTGTGATTAATCCTAATTAATCATTTAATCAATTAATAGTACATTTTAAATGATAGAAACTGTGAATGTTAGTTGAGACTTTCATTGAGGGTAAGTTAGAAGTGGGAAAAACTGCTTAATTGACAGTATTGTGTGCTTCCTTGAAGATATGCCAAGCTGCTGTTTGAGCCTGACTATAAAACAGCGCCACCAGGTGATCACACCACATTCCTGCACTTCCTGGTCCCTTTCATTACCACCAAATCACAACGCAGAGCTCAGCTGGGGAGCCATGTAAAGAAAAGGGTTACATCTTTGGTGCCGTGACCCGGATGTGGTGTGAAGATCAGTGTGGACTCATCCTTTGCAGACAGCATTGTTTCGGATGAACTGAATATCCTTTTTTTTTTCCTTCTTTTTTTCACAGCCCATTCGTGTTATTTTGCTAAGGGTTGGACTGTGTTTCATTAGTATTCTAGTACTTTTCTGATGTCTAAATAATAGTGTGTAGGCAGATATTGTGAGTAAAAAAAAAAAAACTCAATCAAAATAAAACAATGCAAGGTACTTCTCAAGGAACCCCATCCAGACTAGCTTCCGCAAATGAGCCACTGCCCAATACTCCCTGTTTGTCATTTGACTCGGCTAAAGTCCTCCACAGCTGAGGTCATCAGAGGATTGACCCTGTAGTAGTGGAGTTAGACATAGAGGGAGATGGCACAACTGCTTGCCAGTCTGTGAGACCAAAACTTCCACTTTGACAGCTACCAAACTTCACAAAACCCTCCCACTCATTCAAGTCCAGGGTCGATGCTCTCACAGTATGTTGCTGTTCCTGTGTCCCCTCAGCCAGCTACTCCTGATAACCACCCTGATGACTAGAACCTCCACGCTCACCCTTCTCCATACACACCTAAAAATCAGTGTCCAGCACCACCACATGGTCTCATGAGTGTGCCTGTTATAACACAGTATGCACCTCAGTATGGTTTCACACAGACACATCAAGTGAAGGGTGTGCTGGTGTTTAGTGGCCATGTAGACAGTAGGATGCTTATAGATGATTGGGTAAGGGATATGCAGTACCTTCTAGATGCTGGTGGTCTGCCCCCTCATTTTGCCTTTGCGACGTGGTGTGACACCTGAGTGGGGAAGCGACGAAGCTTGTGCTGAACTTGCCAGCCCATGAGCAGACACCAACCAGAGCCTCTGAAGAACCAAGACAGGAATATAGCGATACTCAGACATCTGTGGAACCCCTTGCAGACTTTTATGAGCAAAGTCAGAAACCTAGTGAGTCACCTTGCTCATATGCTATTGTTTTGGAGGCCACTCTGAGGGCAGCTGAGGACTCACAGAATGAAGGTTTACCCTTTCCAGGCTGTGATGTCAAGTTCATTCGTCTGTTCTTCCGGGAAGCTGAGTAATGAAGAAGCCTATTTTAGGCTAGCAGCAATGAAGTCAAGAATATCTTCATTCAAAGAACTCCAGGCAGAATTACATAGTCTAGTCAGAGAAGGAAAAAGCTTCCAGACCCAAACCAAACTCAAGAAATAGCCAGCCAGGTTGGAGAGAACAGAGGATGGAGCCTAGCCAAAAGTCAAAGCCAGAGATCAGTAACAAACACAACTCAAATTTGTCAGAACTCACTGAGCTGGTGAAAAAGCTGGCTTTAAGCCAAGAAGACTAACTTGGTAGGAGGCCAAGTTAGCCAAGCCTAGAAATCTAGTAGTGGAACAATGTCAGCCTCAAGCATCAATTAAGAGTAAGCCCAATTTAATTTGTCATTGCTGTGGTTAACCTGGTCATGGTGCACCTACTGCAGGGCTATTTGGCCAGCACAAGAACAGGGCCAGGCAGTGAATGATGTGGAGGCAGGAAGTCTGCCTTTAAACGCCTAGAACCTGTGGTCGTTGGGGCAACCATGGGTTGTCAAGGAAGTCCCCTTGATGATTATGCTACCGACACTAAAAATCGTAAAGGAAAAATCGTTTTGGAAAGCACATCCCCAGCTTGGTTTGCAAACCCTCTGATGTCCCAATAGAAGGAGCAGCAGGCCAGCAGGTGCCCCATTATGGTGTGCTGGACATTAACCTCCACTTCCTCAACACTACATTTAACAATGTGCCAGCTTTTGTTGTTCCAGAAACCGAGTATAGAATGCGTGTCCCCCTGCTTATTGGTACCAATGTGATTCATGCTTCTAAGGAGCGTTTCCAAGACTCACGTGGTAAACAGTTCCTTTCAAAGGTGAAGCAAACTAACCCAGAATGGTACTCAGTATTAATGGACGTCCATCCATTTTCTAAGCCGCTTCTCCGTCAGGGTCGCGGGGGTGCTGGAGCCTATCCCAGCAGTCTTCGGGCGAAAGGCAGGAGACACCCTGGACAGGTCACCAGTCCATCACAGGGCAGACAGACAGACACAGACAGTCACTCACACCCTCACATGTCCAATTGGCCTGACTGGTGGGCTCAGGCACGGTTCAGTTGTACTTGTGCACAGTACGCATGTAATTGTAGTGTAATTGCTAACCATGCATGGAACTCAAACATGACGTCAGTGATGCTGCCTCTACATGCGATTAACAGAACAAAGCTACAAGGCATGTCGGAGAGCTGTGTATCAACATGGTTAGTGTAGTGGTTAACACCTCTGCCTTCTACACTGTAGACTGGGGTTCAATCCCCACCAGAGCAAACACCCACATTGACAACAGATGCACATATAACGCAATGTTTTGTTTGTTTTGGTTTAATCATTTAATTATTGATTTTTCTTTAAAGAAATGTGACATGTTCTGGCAAAAGGCGAGGTCACCTTCACCCAAAGTGGGAGAGGGTGTAAGGTGTTGTTACTAGTCCTGGTCACTAGGTGACAGTACACACTCTATGTTTCTCTTTATTGTTGCTGTTTATTGAGGAAGACACAATATTGTGTGCTTCCTTGAAGGTGAGAGATGCTGACTGTGCTCTGTGATTAATCCTTATTAATCATTTAAAAATATCTAACATCCATCAAAGTTTTGGACAGATTACCACTGGACGACCTGTTATGTTCCGTTAGTTGTCATTAGTACATATTTTCGTGCTATTTTTGTGGGTTTTTTTTGTAAATATTGCAAGCGAAAAGAAGTTGGTGTAAAACTATTTGCTAAGCTCATGAATTTTGTCAGTTTTAGTTTAATGTGACCTGCTTTACATGTAGGCTTGGGAATTTAAACTGTTTGAGAAGTATATGTATTTTTTTTTAATTTTATTTAATGAGAGCGGCGATGCCACTGAGTGCTATGTACATTTTAAATGGAAGAAACTGGGAATGTTAGCTGAGACTTTCATTGAGGGTAAGTTAGAAGTGGGAAAAACTGCTTAATTGACAGTATTGTGTGCTACTTTGAAGATATGCCAAGCTGCTGTCTGAGCCTGACAATAAAACAGCGCCACCAGGTGATCACACCACATTCCTGCGCTTCCTGGTCCCTTTCATTACCGCCAAATCACAACGCAGAGCTCAGCTGGGGAGCCATGTAGAGAAAAGTTAAAATGTTAACTGAAAAACCGAGGAGGGAAAAAAACGAAAGCTTTTTTTAATGTGAAAGCCCGGCATCTCTTCAGAAGGTCTGCGTCTCTTCAGCTTCTTCTGGCAAGACAGGGAATGTTCGAGTTCGAGAGGCTGATATTTAAGGTTTGTTCTAACAAGTGAGAGATATTTTCACCGGATTTTCATCCTTTCATCCTTGCTTTAACCAAGCGGTGTTATTTTCAACTCTTACCAACAGTAGTAGCTAGCTAACAGACTGGCTGGAGACTTTTAGCTGCTAGGTAGCTAGTTAACACTAACAGATTCGACTGACGTTTCCCTCTCGTTGACTGTCTGAAGACTTTTAACGACAGACGTTTCAGACATTTTCACCCATAACGTTGACTAACAGACTGTCTGGAGACTTTTAGCTAGCACTAACATTAAGCTAACAGGTTCAACATGTATTTTGACCAGTTACTAGCGGTAATAATGGAATAGAATTAACAACCATTTGTCTCTGTGTTTGTTTTGCACACTGTGAAATTAGACTTCTGCATTTAACCCCTCCGTGCAATGAAACACCCACATACACACACACACACTAGGGGGCTGTGAGCACACTTGCCCGGAGCAGTGGGCAGCCCTATCCACAGCACCCGGGGAGCAATTGGGGGTTAGGTGTCTTGCTCAAGGGTACTTCAGTCATGGACTGTCAGTGCTGGGGATCGAACTAGAGCAGCCTATGTACGGAGAGAGTGTCCTCTGGTTAGCCCCATAGAATATACTGTGGAAAAGGGTCAGAAACCAGTTGCATATGTCCTAATTATTCAGATGCTCCAGAAGTTGTGGCAGTCGTGAGCTGGAGGTCAGGGAACCAGCCTTGTGACCAAAAGGTCGCTGGTTCGATCCCCAGAGCCGACAGCACATGACTGAGGTGTCCCTGAGCAAGACGCCTAACCCCCAACTGCTGCAGATTAGACTGCCCACCACTCTGGGCAAGTGTGCTCACTGCCCCCTAGTGTGTATGTGGTGTTTCACTTCACGGATGGGTTAAATGCGGAGGTGAAATTTCCCTGTTGTGGGACTAATAAGGGTCACTTAAACTTAAGTTGCTTAACAAAACTGATATATTGAACAAAGCCATGTCAGAAAAAAATTCATTTCCCACAAGAATACAGATCAAATGTAAACAGACTGCACTTTAATGAAAACACTTTTTTTTTGCCAAGGATGAATTCTCAATTGCTCTTGTCATCTACATAGACGACTTTGAAGTTGCTAATCCTCTCGGAACGTCAAAGCTGAAACATAAAATGTGTGCAGTATATTGGCTCATTGCAAACATACCTGCAAAACACAGGTCAACCCTCAACTCGATCTGGCTCTGCTCTGTAATACCTCCATTGTCAAAGAGCATGGTTCTGAATAAGTGCTTCAGCCACTTATCTATGATCTAGAGTTGATAGAACAAAATGGAGTTTATCTGGAGGAACTAGGTGCATGTGTAAAAGGCACAGTCCAGTATGTTGCTGCTGATAATCTTGGTGTCCACTCTCTTGCAGGATTCTTGGAGAGCTTCACAGTTAACAAATTCTGTAGATTCTGCTTGGCAAGCAAGAGTGACATTCAACAGCACGAGGTACGTTCTGGTTTCTTTAAACTCCAAACTAGCAAGTGCAGGAAGTGAGAAAGGACCCAGAACTGAGTAAGACTTATGGTATGAATGACATATGGTATGCCCTTTAACTGAAAATCTCACGTTAGTACTGGTTGTTAGTACTGGTTACCCACCTGATATCCTACATGATATCTTGGAAGGCATTGTTCCAAGTGAGTCATCCTTGTGTCTTACGGACTTGATAGTGAAGAGGTATTTCACTCTAGATATTCTAAATCAGACCATCAAGTACTTTAGTTACATATTTACTGACAAAACAGACCAACCTCAGATTATTGGAAAAGGATTTTCCAATAAAAGGACAATTGGTGGAAATGCTCATGAGAATTGGTGCCTCATAAGGCTCCTTCCATTTCTTATTGGCCAATGTGTCCCCGAAGGTGACAACACATGGGAAATTCTACTGATTTTTAATGATATTATTGAACTGGCTGTGGCACCAAGACATACTGAAGAGACACTGCATTTCCTGGACTGTAAAATAGCAGAGCACAGTGAGCTGCTGCAGACAACATTTACAGATTTTCATTTGAAGCCAAAGCATCACTATTTAGAACATTATCCTCAGCATGTAAGGAGGTTTGGTCCCCTGTCTGAGGTATGGACAATGCGCTTTGAAGGAAAGCATAGGTTTTTTAGGAAGGCAATTTGTGATGCTTAGAATTTCAAAAATGTTGCCATGACACTTTCACCAAACACCAGAAAGCACTCAGTTACTATCTTGACTGTAGCTAATTTTTTAGGCCATCAATTGAGATTACAAAGGCTACCCCGGCTTTGCTCACTTGTTTCCCTTTGAATGGTCAGCAGGTAATCACTCAAAACTTTCCAAAGCCAGGGTCAGTTCTTGTTGCATCTTCTGTCTGTGTAGATGGAATCAAGTGTCATTCAGGCATGATACTCTCTACTGACTCATCCTCAGGTCTCACAGGATTTGCCCAGATTGAAAAGATTCTTGCAGAAACTCAGAAATTCAGTTTGTCTGCCACAGGATGACAGCATCCTGTGAGCACTTGAGATCTTACCAACTTCTCTATAGTGACACCACCTCTATGTATGTGGTCAAACTGTCAGAGTTGAATGATGTCCTTCCGTTATCAGCATACAGGGTACAAGGAAAACTTATGGTTACACTGAAAAGATATGTTATTTGCTAAATACCTTCTTACATCTTCCCCAGATGGCCATCACCATGAGGGTTAATGTCTCTGAGGGAGATATAAGAAAGCTGACAATGCCAACGCGACCTGACACATTGGAAGATTTGATTGGTTGGCTCAAACGCACTCTACACAGCAAACCACAGCTTCTCGGTACAATACCAATATCCTGACTTCAACAACGAACTCTGTAACCTTACAGATGTTTCTGAACTCCCAGAGAAGCCAACCATCAAAATCATCCCTATGATTGAGCTTGTGTCAATAACTGCAACAGCTGAATCAATTAGTGACACAAGCAGTCTTGCAGACACTGATATCCTATCTGTGTCCTCTCTGGAGAGAGGTCATCATTGGCCAGAGGTCTTTGACATTTCCCAAATTTTCTGTAGATGTGGAGTACAGACTTCGTCAGGGTAACTTATTATATCTCAGGGATGCAGTCTGCCTTAAAGTGAGACGATGTATGCATTTAAAGCATACCCAACACAACAAGATTTTGCAACAAGACGGTTGCAAAAGCTTTAGTACAAGCACAGCTATGCTTTACAGAATCAGGATCACCTTCTGGCTGGGATGGACAGAAGAACAGATTCAAGTTTAAAATGGATAATTACAGAACCAAAATCCTCCAGGTGGGTTGACTTGACGTCTCCATCAATGCTGGTACAGTGAGGAAAATAAGTATTTGAACACCCTGCGACTTTACAAGTTCTCCCACTTAGAAATCATGTATGATTTTTAAATAATTTATTTGTGTGTTACTGCTGCAAATAAGTATTTGAACACCTGTCAATCAGCAATAATTCTGGCCCTCAAAGACCCGTTAGTCTGCCTCCACTCCACTAATTATTTTAAATTAGAAGCACCTGTTTGAGGTCGTTAGCTGCATTAAGACACCTGTCCACCCCACACAATCGGTAAGACTCCAACTACTAACATGGCTAAGACCACAGAGCTGTCCAAAGACACCAGAGACAAAATTGTAGACCTCCACAAGGCTGGAAAGGGCTACAGCCAAGCAGCTTGGTGAAAAAAGATCAACTGTTGGAGCAATTATTAGAAAATGGAAGAAGCTAAACATGCCTGTCAATCTCCCTCGGACTGGGGCTCCATGCAAGATCTCACCTCGTGGCGTATCAATGATCCTAAGAAAGGTGAGGAATCAGCCCTGAACTACATGGGAGGAGCTGGTCAATGACCTGAAGAGAGCTGGCACCACTGTTTCCAAGGTTACTGTGGGTAATACACTAAGACGTCATAGTTTAAAGTCATGCATGGCTTAAATCAGCACACATCCAGGCCCGTCTGAAGTTTGCCCATGACCATTTGGATGATCCAGAGGAGTCATGGGAGAAAGTTCTGTGGTCAGATGAGACCAAAATAGAACTTTTTGGTCTTAATTCCACTCACCGTGTTTGGAGGACGAAGAATGATGAGCACCATCCCAAAAACACCATCCCTACTGTGAAGCATGGGGGTGGAAGCGTCATGCTTTGGGGGTGTTCTTCTGCACATGGGACAGGACGACTGCACTGTATTAAGGAGAGGATGACCGGGGCCATGTATTGCGAGATTTTGGGGAACAACCTCCTTCCCTCAGTTAGAGCATTGAAGATTGGGTCGTGGCTGGGTCTTCCAACATGACAATGACCCAAAGCACACAGTCAGGATAACCAAGGAGTGGCTCCGTAAGAAGCATATCAAGGTTCTGGAGTGGCCTAGCCAGTCTCCAGACCTAAACCCTATAGAAAGTCTTTGGAGGGAGCTCAAAGTCTGTGTTTCTCAGCGACAGCCCAGAAACCTGGCCGATCTGGAGAAGATGTGTGTGGAGGAATGGGCCAACATCCCTGCTGCAGTGCAAACCTGGTGAAAAACTACAGGAAACGTTTGACCTCTGTAACTGCAAACAAAGGCTACTGTACCAAATATTAACATCGATTTTCACAGGTGTTCAAATACTTATTTGCAGCAGTAACACACAAATTTATCAAAAAATCATACATTGTGATTTCCGGATTTTTTTTTTAGATTACGTCTCTCACAGTGGACGTGCACCTAAGACGAAAATTTCAGACCCCTCCATGATTTCTAAGTGGGAGAACTTGCAAAGTCGCAGGGTGTTCAGATACTTATTTTCCTCACTGTAAGTGTGGAAAGCACACTACAAATGGAGACCCTCCCAACAAAGACATCAAGAAGCCAAGGAAGGGGCAAATAAATGATCTACCTGAATATCCAGAAGGGATGGATGACCACAACCTTGAAGGAGCTCGTCAGATTCTGGTCAATGAAATGATGAAGACAAAGGCAAATGGATCTCTTGGAAAAAAAGTGGACGTGACATTTGCTCTTTGGTCCAGGACAAGCCTGCCATCAGCCACATGGTACATCATTGGCCAGCCCTTTTCACAGAAATCAGGTTGGTTTGATTTAAATATTTGCAGAAAGGGATTACGGTATTTTGTATTCTGAATGTTCAGTATGTAATTTCCTGTAGCAGATGTTTAATTCTGCTTGCACTAGCTTATGCGTTTGTTAATGCTTTGTGAGAGTTATAGAAAAGGACGATTTAACCTCAGGCATGTACATAGTTTGCTTTGTGTTATGTTTCAGGTGCACTGTGAGTTCACCAGGGTAGTGGGGAAAAATCTGACAGCTTCTTTGGTGCACTTGATGATATCGCTCCAAAACTGATTGACCTCTTCAGAAAGAAGAAAGGACTTACCAGCTCGCTTTTGGCTGAGCTTTTACGGCAGACAAAGGCAATTTGTCCTATTTATCCTTCTCTTCCATTGGTCTCACTTCCTCTTCTTTTCTCTTTCTTTTTCATGTTTCCTTTTGTGCAATTTTCTTAATGCTTTTTTTACTTCATATCTTCTCATTTTCCTGTGCACTGTTTTATCCCTCTTCTTCTGTCCTTTCGCCACATCTGTTTTCATCTCATCTCTTTGTGTTATTGCTTTGATGACTACACAAAAGTAACCTTTTGCTGTGTTCTACATTATATCCACTACCTTGCAGACGACTGAGCCAACAGACAGCAGGTACCGTTTTTAGTTTTTTACATTCTTGTTAAAGCTTTATCTTTTCTGGAATTCTGTTCCAGAATGTTCTTTGTGACAACATCCGTTGTAAAAAGCGCTATACAAATAAATTTGATACCGTTGTCTTCAGGGGCTGCCAGTCATCTTGGGGGATGATCCTTCTAACGTCAAGATATGCTCCATAAGCAACTGAATTTGTTGTAAGTTTTTTCTTTCCCAGTTTTTGGGTGTTCTCTCTGGTTGCCTTGTACCATGGCCGAGCATTCCCCTCTCGCCTGTTGGCCTGCGCCCACATTGTGTTTAGCATTCTGGGCCCACGATTTGGACTGCTTATTTGGAGTTGTTTCCAGCATTCACATTTACGGCATTTGGCTGACGCTCTTATCCAGAGTGATTTACACTTTGATCATTTTTACATAGGGAGGCCAAGGTAGTGTTAGGAGTCTTGCCCAAGGACTCTTATTGGTATAGTGTAGGGTGTTTACCCAGGTGGGGGATTGAACCCCAGTCTAGAGTGTAGAAGGCAGAGGTGTTACCCACTACACTAACCATGTTGATACACAGCTCTCTCACATGCCTTGTAGCTTTGTTCTGTTAATCGCATGTATAAGAACATTTTTAGAGGCAGCATCACTGACGTCATGTTTGAGTTCCATGCATGGTTAGCAATTACACTACAATTACATGCGTACTGTGCTCAAGTAAAACTGAACCGTGCCTGAGCCCACCTCTTCAAGCGGATAAGGGCGCGGTTCTGAGTGATCAGACTAGTCAAACGAACCATGCTTTTGAGGGGGTGGGGGGGGGGGGGGGCCACTTGTCTTCAGTATTAATATAGTCTGTTTTATGGCCAAACATTTTTAACATTTTTACATATTAATCTTCTTATTGATCTGTCATTTGTTCATAGACAGATCATAAACGAAAGCTCTATTACATTTTTAAATGAGCAAAAACCTCAAATTAACATAATAGTAATGTGTTCTCACGTTACCACTGAGAGATGATGGAGTTAAAAAGTGTGGCTTCTTGCTGTGGCAGTACAAATGAAAAGGAACATAATTACTGACTTTAAAGGAATAGTTCACTCAAAAATCTGATTTACATGGCTTTTCCACTTCCTATTGTACACTATTACATAGTTTTCAGACAGCATGAAGCAATACTGAGATTTTAGTTTATAAAAGTGGTGATTTGAGGCAGGTTTATCAATAAGTCAAGTAAGTTTCTTTTTCTTTGTTAGGATGTAACTGACGAGGACTCCTACAGTCAAATTCCAGTGGGACTCCTTTGTGTTGATCTGGAGAATCCTCAGCACAACCCATCCAAAGTGGGGATCATCTTTGTGGTGATGGATGACCTAACCAGCCTGCCTCAGGCCTTCTGCCTGCTTTTCGGCCTGATCTATGCCCTCCACTTAGACTACCCTAAGGGCATGAAAAACACATTTTACTTTATTCAGCAGGTAATGCTCAACCTGGGTAGTCGTGAGCTGGCACCCAATATTCAAACCTTAATAAAATCAGCTTGCTGTGTGAAACTGGGTTTAGGACAGTTACTGTACCACAGACTGAGTGCTTTGTTCACACTATGGATCTGTTGCACTGTTTATCAATGTATGCCTTAAATTTAAAAGTGTAAAAGTTTTTACTGTTAGTGTTCAAATCAACACCCTGAACTCGCTTCAGTGTTTGAGATGAGAGGAGTAGAGAAATGTGGCTTTATTTTGTTAATATTTTGTTACTATTACCTGTTTGTGTTTAATATAATACACTGTTGAGCTTTATGATTGGTCATACCTCTGATTTATGAGGGTGTTTGTTTGTTTGTTTGTTTGTTTATTTATTTATTTAGAATCTGGAGAGGTGGAGGTTTGCACTGGAGAGGAGAGGAATGAAGGTCAGTAGAGACAAGACGGAATACATGTGTGTGAATGAGAGGGAGGCAGGTGGAAAGGTGAAGATGCAAGGAGTAGAGGTCGTGAAGGTGGATGACTTCAAATATCTTGGGTCAACCATCCAGAGCAATGGATAGTGTAGAAAAGAGGTGAGGAAGAGGGTGCAGGCAGGATGGAGTGGGTGGAGACGGGTGTCAGGGCTGATGTGTGACAGAAGGACAGCAGCAAGAGTGAAAGGGAAGGTCTACAAGACAGCAGTGCGTCCTGCTATGATGGACGGTTTGGAGACTGTGGCTCTGTCTAAAAGACAGGAGGCTGAGCTGGAGGTGGCGGAGATGAAGATGCTGAGATTTTCGTTGGGAGTGACCAGGATGGACAAGATTAGAAATGAGCAGATCAGAGGGACGGTGAAGGTGGAGCAGTTTGGAGATAAAGCCAGATGATCCGCTGTGGCGACCCCTAAAGGGAGCAGCCGAAAGAAGAAGAAGTAGTGTGATTTACTCAGGCTTTGTGATTGGTCATACATCTGACATGTTTATTTCTTTTTGGAACGTAATATTTGATTCCATTTTATTCTTTAACATTTTTTCATTAATGCCTTTTTGTGTTTAATACACATCAGGACAATGATGTTCCATCGACCATTATTCTATGTTTCATGCTGTACTTTCGTATTAATACATCTGAACTGCAATAAAAACAACAAATATTATTCTTGTTTTTTCATTAATATGTCTAATTTGATATTTTAGTTGAATGAACTTAAAGAAATCATGATAAATCAAATGGTATTATCTTGGACTTAAGATACTAAGTAAGATACGTTGTGACTGGTTTAACAAAAAGAAAATTACTAAATCAACTTGAGATTCACAGCTTGAAGTTTTAAGTTGTATTAACTCAAGTTTTCAGGAGACATTACTTACATTTTTTAAGGCAACCGGTTTCCTCAAATTTAAGTAAATTCAACTTATCCAGGTTTACAGTGTACAGAAAAAATAGGTAGTTGCATAAAACATTAAAAAGTTTACTGCAATATTTACCAGTAAAAATAAATAAATAAATAATAGCACTGATTCAGAAAGAAATAAAATGATCTCAAGCACAGAGAAAGTTGTGTAAGAGTCGTGAAATTAAAGGAAGCTGTGCATTTCATTTAACACTGTAAAACATCTTAATGAAAGACTTACACTAACACAATATATTATATATTTTTATTATAGTATATATATTAAATACTATAGAAATTAAGCATAAATGTTTACATTTAAATGATTTGCTTATTGAAATCAAAATTCAGAAGACGTCGCGTTTGCACCACAGTTTTCCTTCTTTTTCTGTCTGATTCAGTTTCATAAATGCAGAAATTGAAATTTGAAAAAAGACATTGAAATCATTTCACATGTATAAAAAGCAAAAGCGTTTAGGAAGATTCAGAAAACAATCAAATATAGATTTTTACCATATATTGCAAAACATATAGCAAGCGACCAAACCAGTCTCAATCTCAGTACGTCAGCGCATTTTGAAAACCCATTTCATTTTAAACGAATGCACTGAATAATTTAAAACGTGCAGCTAGGCAGACAGCACTGAGAGAATAAGATGGGTTTGTTTTACTTTGGGCATCAGTGTTGTAAACTGGGATTCTGCTTTGGCTTCATTAAGAAATTTAATTAAGAGATTACAGCACACAGCATGGATCAGTTACACAAACACGAGCGTATAAACGTTTGACAGACTTCACTAAGGTATAGAATTGGATATCATGCACTATTTCAAATCTCCCACTCAGTATAGGAACTAAAATCTTCTGCCTCCGCAGCTCTAAGACATGTTGCATAACAGAATGTTGTATGAGAGTAAGTCGTGACTGGTTGGCTGCAGAGAGTGTGATCCTAGTTCAGTGGGTGAAGTTTAGAAGTTTATTTAATCAAAAATCATTTGACTGAGCAGCTTCCTACAGGTACCTGCATGACGATGTCCAATGACAACTGTTCTATGGTTTTTAAGAACTTTAAAAAGCTTTTTTTTTACATTTCAGTGATGGATTTGTCCAAAATGAGCATCACAAGGAAACAGCAACACACAAACCATTCAACATCAAAAACATCTTTTTAACGTTTTTTATTTTTTTCTTGATTTCATGCAAACCTTCAAAACTGAGCTCCAAACAGATTTCAGCTGTGAATTAGTAGTAAAGCTGTAAAACACTAAGAAATGTAAGACGTCTCCAGAGAAATGAACAACGACTGAAACCGATGAATCCAGAATCTGAGAAATCTGTAGTACATGGTGAAAAGTGGCAGACACTGAAGGGCAGGGGAAGGGAAAAGGGCATCTACTGGACAAGGTGGGACCACACCAGCTCTTCAAAAGCTATAATCTATCATGTCTTCATCCTTAAGATTAACATTACCGTGGCATGCGCCCGCCGAAAGGATGGCAGGGAGGGAGCTGTGAGTGGGTGGGGGACGGAACGCAAAGCCCGAGCATTGAGGAGGAGGAGGATGACGATGGTGCAGCAAGCGGCATGAGGACAACGAGCGAGTCCCGAGCTCCGCCGCCCAGGCCCCAGCCTTGTTGAGTAACAGGGGCTCTCGCGGCTTCCTGGGGGGCGGGCGCATGCCACAATTACGTTTTAACATTAAAATATTAGGCTGTGCAGATTTCAAAGGCAACGGTAAACTTTTACAATGTTTATTTCACAAGTAGACCTGTCCAGGGTGTGTCCTGCCTTTCGCCCATTAACAGCTGGGGTAGGCTCCAGCACCCCCCATGACCCAGAAGGAGAAGCGGCTTAGAAGATGTGTGTGTGTGTGTGTGTGTGTGTGTGTATTTCACAAGTATTTCTGATGTAAAACACAAGAGGGAACTATTAACATTTGTCTCACACACACACACACACACACACACACACACACACAGGCCTGATAATGAGAGAGCTAAGATTTGGAAGCTTAGTAGTCAGGAGTAGTAACTCTTAAGTTAACTGACAAAGCAAGTTACACCAAACAAAGTCCTGGGCATTTTGTGCAAATTAACCCAAAATAATTCCCTTAGGGAAAAACTGAGTGTACAGGTTAGAACAGAATCAGCTAAGCAAGGTACCTGGTCCGTCTATCTATCCATAGACGTCAGTGGTGTCACTGATCATCACTGGTGTTAAACATAAGGAAGGTTAAACCAGTGTTACAGAGTTTCAAACCACGTGTGGTCAATCATGGAATATCCACTAAAATATGTCATTTAATCCATTTGTATTCATTTTTTTTCGTGCTTACCTAAGAATAAAGTAGGTCACACCAGTGACGTCAACTGGAAGCTTCATATGAAACTAACTGAACGACGCAGTGGAGTCACGTGCTTTTCTTCATAGATCCCCAGAAAATAGGTAAAAGAAAGTTTTTGTTTTTTCAGAAAATTTTCATTTAAAAGAAATTTATATTATGCAGCAACACTAGTGACATGACTACTAGCCATACTACTAACCACAGCTTTCATTATATATTTTATAATATTTATTTGGTTCCACTCAACAAACACTATCATGAAGACACTGTACAACCGTGGTCTGGACAGGGAATTCTGTTGGGGACTGTGCAGCTCCCCAGTCTGTGAGAGGACGTGTGCATATTCAATTTTGATAATAGCCCTTTGAAAACAAGTCACAAAGTCCAAATTTATTGTTCTGCTAAAGTAAACAGAACAAAGATCATTTGTGTAACGCTCACCAAGTCATTTCGGAGAACTCATACACTGAGCGGAGCTCTGGATTATTTAAATTGACCATGCTCATTTAAATATGGATTACATTCTCAATGCTACAAACACTGAAAGTTCAAATTGTTCAAAAACGTAATGAACAGGTTTCGTGTGAGTGAGCGCTTCAGTCTGAAGTGACCTGAACTCAAAGACAGAATGGCCCTTTCCCTCCACTGAGTGTGGGATATGATGGCCTAATTACGGCTACAGTCCAAATGTGCCTGCTGATTTCTTAATTATGTAATATGATACTTATTATTATGATACTCGGTCATCAATATGCCAGCTAACAGTGGACTTTCCTGGGCTAGTTACAGCCTGATATGAGAAGTCAATGCCAAACAACGACTAATATTAGGCAGTTAATGAGCTTGTAGCCTAAACTGAGCAGCTACTGGCACAAGACTAAAGCATAACTAGCAATGATTACAAGCATAATCTGTTAAATACCCCAATAAACTCTCACATTGACACCAAAAGAGGATGATTTCTGGGAGCTAAAAGAAATGTGTTCATAATGTTGTTTTCTTCAGTAGAATCATGCTGAACTATTGTGTCTTGCTTTATTGAAAAGATTGGTTGGAAACAAATGAACACATTATTGAACTGCATGTATGAAATGCGTTTTAATACACTGCAAAAATATATTTAGTAAATAGTTTTGGAATATACCTTCGCCGTCCTAAGAAAACTATATCTCCATTTTTTGTCGATTTTTATTTTTCTACATAATTTCAACATACCAGCTGTCCTTGACGTTTCGTGAAGATTTCATGACAAATGGACCAATAGAGATGCTCGAACATCACCTGTAATTAAACCTCTTGCATTGGAAGGTTAGAGTGTTTTTGCCTTCTCCTGTAAAGTAACTATTTTGGAGATACTTGTTTTTCTCTGGACAGCGACGATATATATATATATATATTCCATATGAGGTAGTTGTTTTATTCATCTTATAACGATTGTTAATGCTGATTAACATGTTACAGCATTTCTTAATCCATATAGAAGTTCACATTAGATTAGCACTTTCTCCCACAAAGCTGAAGTCAGATTCTCCTTAGATTCAGTTTTTATTTTCCAGCTTCTTCTGATTCAAATAACTCAAACTGCAGAAAATTGTCCTTATTTTTCTCTTTTTTTTTTTTGGGGAAGGACCCCCCATGCCCCCCGCTATAATTGTGACCTTTCCAATTTTGGTTTGCATGACACCCCTGACAGACATGACAGTTGACTATTGGCCTTGACTGAATAGTTTGGGTTTCCTTACTTAAGATAACAATCCAGAAATAATATAAGATTTGCTTCTGTGATACAAGTGTGCAAAAATGTCCTCTTGACCTGGTCAGATCTTATTAGATAGATAGATAGATAGATAGATAGATAGATAGATAGATAGATAGATAGATAGATAGATAGATAGATAGATAGATAGATAGATAGATAGATAGATAGATAGATAGATATTTTATTGATCCCAAAGGAAATTTAGCAAGCTTTAGCAAAATATTACTATAGGATTAAAGATGGGAGGTTTCTGTAATACGGCCTAAGTTCTAAAGACCTGCTGAACCTTTGCCGTGAGAAATATTCTAATTTGATCTTTTAATGATTCACATGAAAATCAATGCCCTAGGTGTCACCAGCTTCTGTATCTTCCAGCAGCTTTCGAGATACAAGAAATGAGCACTTGGTTTTAAGAGGTGGAGAATATCTATGCAACACAGGGTGCCCAAACTTTAGTGAATAAAATAGAATATGTGATCCAGAGCAGCTCACATGTTTTGTGAGATTTGTGTGCATGACTGTCCCTCAAATGTCCCTGAGAAATGCACATGCATGATGCATGAACTGCATGTTTTGTCTGAAAAACAAACAAACAAACAAAAAACAATGGAAACAATATTGAAGTCAATGATGAAGAAATCTACAGGAGAACCACAGAGGAGTTTTAAGAATTTCAGTTGAAATATTTTTTCAGTACGTGTTAAAGGCCCAGACCTCCATCTAGCAGCTGTATTTGCTGACGCTGGTAAATTCTCATTCTCCAATATCGTCCCAGTGTTTTCTTAAACGTATTCCTGAGAAAAATCATCAGAAAAAGTCTGTAAGATTCATGACGTGTTCTTAAAGCACAGAACTGCTCACACCTTTGTGCTCTTGAGTGTGTAGATTCTGTTCTTACCTCAGAAAAAATCCTACAAAAGAAAATATTGGTGAATGTAAGTCAGTCAGTCAGTCTGTGAGTGAATGTCTTCGTGAAAACTGCGTAAGTGTCTTTTAAGAAGAAATTTCTTAAGAGCGGTTGGTGAATGAGGCCTAATGATAGCGGCCCTACTCCTACTGTTAATTCACATCTGAGAAGGTTTAATTGCCGTTTATTTCGTCTTATTCGCACCAAACATTCTGCCTGTATTTGATTTTCCTGCTCTGTTTCTATTTGCCCGAGTGACTGACCTGTTTGGGTTTGCTTTGCAGTAGACTGTGTTGTGTTTGACTTTGGACGGCTGACCTTACATCTGGACTAGTAAAGAAGGAATTCAGGTCACATATCCATCTCACTGAGTCAACAGCTGCATTTGCATGCACAGTGTAGCTGTTGAATGACCTGTATTTTTAAAACTGACAGTTATGTGATGAAAGTGAATTGATATTGACTAAACACTGACGGTGTCATTAATAGAACCACTAGAGAAGGGAATGCTTTGAAACATCCATCCATTTTCCAAGCCGCTTCTCCGTCAGGGTCGTGGAGGGGTGCTGGAGCCCATCCCAGCAGTCTTCGGGCGGAAGGCAGGATACATCCTGGACAGGTCGCCAGTCCATCACAGGGCATTTTGCTTTGAAACAGGTGACTTTAATTCCGACCTTTAAAATCTGCGATCAAGCCAAACTCCACGTGTCAGTAGAGTGAGATGTGCTTTCCAAAGAGCCCTGGATGGCATTGCTAGCCTTCAGGGAAATTTAAGATACAGACCCCAAAATCTCAGAAATTTGTACCCACCCAACTCTTGGCCAACAACTTGCCAAGATGTTCATCCACGGTGGAGGTCCTAGGAGCTAGAGAAACTTAAAGTGCCATAATTCGGTGAAATTAAGAGTAAATGACCTCTTTTCTTCTAACCTTACAGGGAGTTCTGCCTCCTCTTCAACCACACATGACTTTTTCTTGTACATTATTAGAAATAAAGGTACGTTTTTCATTCATCAAGGTACAAACTGTATAAATATTCCCAAATAGGTACAACAGTGGTTTTAAAGTCCAACTGTGAACTTTAAATATGCATGAAATACAACCCCAAGTCCAGTGAAGTTGGGACGTTGTGTAAAACATAAAGAAAAACAGAAGACGATGATCTGCAAATCATTTTTCAACTACATCAAGCAGGAATGGGAAAGAATTCCACCTACAAAGCTTCAACAATCAGTGTCCTCAGTTCCCAAACGCTTATTGAGTGTTAAAGGAAAGGTGATGTAACTCAGTGGGAAACACGCCCCTGTCCCAACTTCTCTGGAACGTGTTGCAGGCATCAAATTCAAAATGAGTGAATATTTGCGAAAAACAATAAAGTTTATCAGTTTGAACATTAAATATCTCGTCTTTGTAGTGTGTTCAGTTGAATATCAGTTGAAAAGGATTTGCAAATCATCGTTTTCTGTTTTTATTTATGTTTTACACAACGTCCCAACTTCACTGGAATTGGGGTTGTATGATAAGTATGTATTTTTACCTTTTCATGACATAATGTTTTAAAACATTAGGCATCATCATGTTCCCTGACTGAAGGCACTGGGATGACTCCCCCAGTGACAGCTTCATACAGTCAATATCTGATCTTGGAAGCTCTGTAGATCAGCAGAGAAACATTAGAATGAAGCCAAACTCCACAGGTCAGCTGAGTGTAACACATCCCTTCCAACCGGAGATACAGACCCCCAAAATCACCAGGCTCCTCAGTTGCTGTCTCCTCTGAGGCGTCGGTGTTGCTATTGTCAATGACGTGATCAGTGACTTGTCGACATCAAGCTTAAAGCGTCATCGCCAAGCAGTAAAGTCGAGAAATTCACAGCTCAGGTTCTGAGACATGGTTTAGTTCAAACGTCATTCTTTGTTTTCTTTTCTTATGTGGGATTTGTTCTTAGGTAAGAACGGAATCTCCACACACTCAAGAGCACAAAGGTGAGAACAGTTCTGACTTTGAAATCATGTCTTGAATCTGTCGTGGACTTTTTCTTAGGACCTTTGCCAAAACACATTTAAAAACAAACAGGACGATACTGGCCAACAGACTTTTCTGAAGAACCACCTTTTCCAAGTGTACCTCAGAAAACAATTAAGATTTTCTGAAGAAAATAAATAGGACTTTTTGTAAGAGTGTAATGAAATTCAGGAGAAGTGCACTTTAGAAAATGTTTTTAAGAAGGTTTTCATTCATCAGAACTGAATGTAAAGGAGTGCTCTGCCTAATGAAAAGGGGGATGGGGATAGGTTAATGTTTAAATGGTAACATTTAACTTCTAAGTTCCTACTCTGCACCCAACATTATCCCTGCTTAGATCACGCTGATGGTAAGTAACAGTGTTTTGCTGCTTTTTATCATTTTATTTTCAATTTTAAATTTTAATATGGTCATTAACTTTTGCAAAAAATAATTTAGTCATTTATTAAACTTGCACTAGTGACATTACTGCCGTCCTCTGCTAAGGAGAAATGTGAGCTATTTCTTTGTCTGCATATTATTGGATTGAATTCAGTTCAACTTTAATAATTAAACTCTTCTAAAATGCTTAAGATGCCAGTCTCAAAGTACAAGAAGGTAAACAGAGCTCAAACATTTGTGACTACATGACTGGATAATCTAGACTTGGTTGGCAAGTTTTTTATTGACGTTTATTATTAATGTTATAGTAAAACACCATTTTATTTCTCAGATTCAGGGATTAGAAAAGCTAAGAAGCAACAAAAGGTGAAGCTTGAAAACCATGAACAAACGGAAATAGATCAGACATGAATAAAACCATGAGGCCAGTGCTGCACTTGAGAGTAACCGTGTAACGTGAGGAAAAAAGACTACATGTAAGATGTTTCTGCGATTTTTTTTCTGTGGAATAAACATTTTACAATTTGAAAATTGACAGCTTAGTGTTTCAGTTTTCATGACAAACTGGCCAATAGAAAACTCGTCCAAAATGAACTTACACTCTGAAAAATGACACATCAGTCCTACCTAAAATGACTTCATGTGGTAACAAGTGAATTAACTCGTTTCAATCAACCTAAATAAATACTTTCAAAGATTCAAAGTAATTTGTTGAGTTGTATAAAGCTTCCAGTTGCTTGTTACTACATGAAGTCAGTTTTTTGGGTTAATCTGATGAGCCATTCTACAGTTTATATTGAATGTTGAGATTTCTTCTCTTGTAAGCTATTTTGAAGATGAAGAAATGTATACGCAAATATGCAAATGATTGCAGACCCCTGTTGAAATTTCCTGGTTTGTTGTGTAAGTTACACATTCTCTACAGACAGACACACTTCTGCACTTTTCTATTTATTTACATAATCTATTGTATTGTAGGGAAAAAAAGCCTGTGATAAAGAGGCTGAGGCAGGTTGCAAGTGTGAAGTGAGTATTAAGGAAATTCTGAAACTCATTTTCATAGCAGGGACTAACACACAGGCAGAGCAGGGGACAAGTGGGCAGAACCGGGGAGGAGACAGAGCAAAACAACAAAGGCACGTCAGACAAGAAAACTAAGGCTATAAACAAAGAAAGACAAGGACGGGACAAGACAGGGTGTTACAGAAGCACACATGTACCAAAACAAATCTAGGGACTGGAGACTGGACAGTCATGGGGAAAAGACAAAATTATGAATGTTCAGACTGGAGAGGGAACTGGAATGGCTAGCTGAGCGGGGAGCTACAAAAGGGGCTGGGCAGGGGCTGGAGCAGGATGTGGAATATGGTGTGGAGACAAAACTAGAGCGGGATGCTGGAAGGCTGGTGCAGGAGAGGGGTACTGGGAGGCTGGCAGTAAATGCCAAGGGAGCAGGAAATGAAGCAGCTCCAGTTGTGGTTGTCACCCAAGAAGAGATTGCTAGAGGAGCCACCGCTGATGAGGATGCTCTGAGTGGCATAATGAGGGCAGGCATTGATGGACCAGTGCTGTCCCTAGCAATGGGTGGAGACTTGAGGGCAGTGTGCTCTCCACAGCAGTGGTCGGACCCTTGAAAACCTCCTCTCCCTTAAGGGAATCTGTGTCCCAATCACCCCACTCGGAGACACAGGGACCAGAGAGATATCCTTTAAGCTTTTTAAAAATATGTTTTCCTTAATTATCATCGCTTGTAATAGCTGTGCTCTCTGTCCAGGTGATAAAATGTCAGGAAAGATCCACAGCTGTTTCCTGATTTCCCTCTTGCTAGTTGTGGTGTGCACTGCCCCTCAGGCAGGTCATGATGATGAAGATCATTCAGCAGATCACCGTCAACATCTCCATCACAGCCAGGATGAACCTCACCCCAGCCACGATGGAGATGACGACTTAAGCAACAAACTCTCTCTCCACAATGCTGACTTTGCCTTCTCGCTCTACAAGAAGCTGGCCGCCCATCCAGAATACCAAGGCAAGAACATCTTCTTCTCTCCACTGAGCATCTCCATGGCTCTGTCCATGCTGGCCCTGGGAGCCAAAGATGAAACCCACTCACAGATCTTCAGCACCCTGGGCTACAGTGCTCTCACTCCTGATCAGGTCAATGAAGCTAATGAGCACATATTCCACATGCTGGGCCACAGCCAGGACACCATGCTGCTGGAGGCAGGAAGTGCTGTAGCCGTTCAAGAAGGCTTCAAACCTGTAGACAAGTTTCTAAAGGATGCTCAGCATTACTACCAAGGAGAGGCCTTCAGTGTGGACTTCTCCAAACCTGAAGTCGCTGTGCAAGAAGTCAACAAGTACATCGCCAAGAAGACCAAAGATATGATCACTGACGTGGTCAAGGAACTGGACCCAGACACTGTGATGATGCTCATCAACTACATATATTTCAGAGGTACAGTAGACACCTAAACATTCCATCAGAAGTGGATATCTTTCTTTTAAATCATGTTTTAAGATTAATTACAGTAACAAGCTTTGAATTCTGTCCTCCAAGGTAAATGGAAAAAGCCATTTGAAAAGAGGTTCACCACAAAAGCTGACTTCCATGTGGATGAGAACACCAAGGTGACTGTGGACATGATGGCAAGAACTGGTCATTACAGTATCTACCATGACGATAACAATTCCACTTCGATCATCATGGTTCCTTACAAAGGCAACACTTCCATGATGATTGTTCTACCTGATAAGGGTAAAATGCAGGAAGTGGAGAAGAACATCAACAAGGAACACCTCAAGTACTGGCATGACAGATTACGCGACAGGTAACCTCAGTCACCCGGCGTTTAATTTCAGATACAAAATAGCAAACCAATAACCTCAAAATAGTAATATGTTTGTCCACATTTACACACTTAAATTACATTTATACACTTACACGTGAACTCTGTTCAAGACAATCAATGGAATTAGAGGGGAATTCAAAAAAGAAAAACAAAACTATTAAAAAAAACTAAACTAAAACAAAACTAAAAAAAAAAAAAAGTTTGAGTATCAGCAAGGAGGGCCTGGGTTCGATTCCCCGGCCAGGCGACCGGGGTCCTCTCTGTGTGGAGTCTGCATGTTCTCCCCGTGTCTGCGTGGGTTTCCTCCGGGTTCTCTGGTTTCCTCCCACAGTCCAAAGACATGCAGTCAGGCCAATTGGACGTGCTAAATTGCCCCTGGGTGTGAGTGACTGTCTGTCTGTCTGCCCTGCGATGGACCGGCGACCTGTCCAGGGTGTATCCTGCCTTCCGCCCAATGACTGCTGGGATAGGCTCCAGCACCCCCCCGCGACCCTGACGGAGAAGCGGCTTAGAATATGGATGGATGGATGGATGTTTACAGTCATTTTCACTGAAACTGCTCAACAGTGATTGACTCGAAGTTGGAACACCTGCTAGCTACCTGCTTTTGTGAGCTCAGCAAATTTTGAGAAAAGTCCAAAGTTTGAAAAAACACCCAAATATCACAAAGAGAGTTTTTCTCTTGAACAGGGGTCAGTAACCCAAATTTTAAGAGCCATTTTGACTGACTTTGCTCTGCTTTAAGGTTCAGCTCAGCTACAGCTGCTTTTCTCACATCTCTGGCAGGAAACTGTTGAAACGCTGAAGTGTATCAGGCTTGATAAAATGTTATATATGATATTGATATGATATTGGGCTTTAATATACATCTAGCTGTTTGCTGTCTGAAAGTGTATCAGACGGCTCCATGGGTTTCAATGGAGCTCTGGCTGAAAAAGGCTCTATGTGTGTCGATGGAGCCTGAGCGAGGGGGCCCTAGTTTCAGGTCCCAGGAGAGATGTTACCAGATGTAAGCCATACCATAAGATATTGTCATGTGCTAATGTATGGATTTTGCGTTGTGTGTGCATAAAGTTTGCCTGACCACCTGGCTTGACCACCATTGAGCTTCATGCTGTACAACACTGTGCATTCCTCAGCCTCATGAACTGACCCTCCCAATGATGCTGCTGCTGCATAATCATAGACTAATCAGATGAACCACTGCCCCACCTGTTCTTCCTGCTTTGTACTGTAATACTATAATACTTTATACTAACAATGTTTGATATCTGGCGTCGACCAGAGGAGGATGGGTTCCACTTCTGAGTCTTGGTTCCTCTCAATGTTTCTTCCTCCTGCCTTAAAGAGTTTTTCCTTGCCCCTGTCACCACTGGCGTGCTCATGGGGGCTTGGACCCGGATTTCCTTTCTGTAATGCTGATTTTTCTGTAAAACTGCTTAGTGACAACACTTGTTGTAAAAAGCGCTATGTAAATAAACTTCGCTTGCTTGCTTTCTAGATTAAAAGTGGACATTGTTGATGTGGTGGGGCGATTTCAGCCCTCATTAGTTGGCCACTGATTGTTTTGCCCTGCATCTCTGAGCTGCACAAACATGGCCATAAAAAGATCACAAATAGATGTAAAGATGATTCTACTTAAAAAAAACAAAAGTTAAATCTCTCCATCTCGCTTGCTGCAGCCTGTAATCACGGTAGATAAGCAAACAAAAGAATCAACACACATAAACAGAACTTTTCGTGGAAGTTGTTATTTATGTCCGTAATAACAGAAAGAATCAAAATGATAAAAATTTGAAACCAAAGTCAATTTCTTGGCAAGCTTTTGGAGGGCCTCTCATCGAGGCAGGGCTCTGGTTAGTCCGGTCCACCATTACCTATGGCCCAACACCCCTGACAGTGTTACTGGGTAGTTGGTCAAAAGAAAGTAATGTGTTATAAATTCTTATTACTGGCTGGAGAAAGTAATCTCACTACTCATTAGTTCTATGTGACTCTCTAAAACCCACACACATCTGTATCAATGGGCACTCAACGCTCCTTACAGTATGTATAAATATGCATTATGTATGTATCTACCCCACGACCCCGAAGGATAAGCGGTTTAGAAAATGACAGCGCAAATAAAATCTAATAAATGAAATGTGAAACTTGTAGAGCTGTTTCTGAATGAATAGTCTTTCCTGTGAGTTCGGGGTTCTTTCTTCTTCATTATGGGGGAATTATCTACTGGCTCCACTTTATGTACGTCAGTTTATTTATACAGCGCTTTTTACAACAAGCTTTGTTGCAAAGCAGCTTTACAGAAAAACTCCAGGTCTATAACATAATTCTATAGCCACTGAAAAGGGTTAAGCTTCCATTGTTAAGTAACAATAGAAGAACTCCTCTTGGTGCTACATAGAGCCGTTTTCATAAAGGTACACCATAGAACCGTATATAACACATTCTCCATCAATCTGAAGAGACACTTCACCATGCAAAGAACACTTTAATCATGCAAAGGGCTCTTTGAGTATTCATAGGTCTATATAGAACCCATTTCTTTACTAAAGAACCGCCTTTTTAAGCGTATATATAAATAAAGGTTAATATTATTGTTTAACATATTTCAACTTCTTACAAAAAAGTAGAAAATCATGATTTTGTATGAAAGTCACTTCTTTCGTCTTTTTCACTGTGCAGAGTTGTGCTTCTCCTAATGCCCAAGTTCTCCATCTCTTCTTCCTTTTCACTCACGGACACTCTGAGGGACATGGGAATAGTCTCTGCATTCTCCAACACCGCAGACTTCTCCGGGATCAGTGAGGAGACCAAACTGAAGGTTTCCAAGGTAAAACTTTAGCTTTTATCCTAATTTGAGTTGGAAATGAATGCAGAGACAAGATGAAAGTGCGTGATGTTTAGAGACAAACCTTACATACAGGTGACTTCCCCGCAGGTCCTCCATAAGGGCGTCCTCAAAGTTGATGAGAAGGGCACTGAAGCAGCAGCTGCCACCTACATAGAACTTATACCCTTCTCTATACCACCCACCATGAACCTCAACAGACCGTTCCTGCTCTTCATTGTGGAGGACAGCACCAAGAGCATCCTCTTCATGGGCAAGATGACCAATCCCACCACATAACTCCCACCCACACCAGCAGACTAGTAGAATGTTTGTTAAAGCACCTGCATTTTGACAAACAGAAGATGAGCAAAAGCCATACTGTTAAATGCATTTAAAGTGAGATTGTATACAAAGATAAATAAAATAAAAAAGCATTTTCAAGTCATTTATACAGTGTTGATGATTCCTCAGCCAAACAAAATCAGTTACATTGTTATCAGGAATAAATACAATATGAATAGGACACTCTTAAAAATAAAGGTGCCTTAGAAGAATCACCTTTGGCTCCCTAAGGGATTGTTCTTTAAAGAACCACTTTGGTAAAACAGATGTGAGAGTGTGGAGAACTATGTTAAAATGAATGTTAAATTCATGACGGTCTTTTGACCCATGAGGTTCGCGCATTTGCTTTCGCTGAGAAATATATTCACATTTCCGCCGCGCCTAAATCGCTGGTTCTCAATATTAGGTTTGTGCTTTGTGGCTGTAGTTTTGACTGACATTCAGTAGATGAAAGTGCAGGTCTAGCTGGAGAAGAAAGGCTCTTAAACAGTGCGGTGCAATACGCTGTAACTTTGCAGTACTGTTGCCACCATCAGGTGAAAGGAGAGACTGCCATGCACTGCCTGGCAGACCACTTGTAACACGCTATAAAACAGAAGCCACAGGCCAATAAAAACCTTTAAAAAAGGAGCTTTATTAAATGTGAAGAAGGTTGTGGTATATCTGCACTCTTAGGGTTGGCCATTGATCCAGGCGCCCTCCCCGATCCACCAGATACAGAGCCAAGAGGTCCCTTCACGGTGGTATGGAGTAAACACCCCGATTCTCTCTGCTGGCTGAGACTCCTGGCCCTTGATCTGCCAGTCATAGAGTCATAGTTCCACTTACTCTGTTGACCACCACATCACTGACTCTGGCAAGGGTCCTGCTCATGTGCGCTGGAGCCCTGGCTCTCTGCCTCGTTCCTGCTGCTGGCTGCTGCAATCAGCGTCACTCATCCCATCGCTAAGTTCAGCGTTTTCTTCCCGAGGTCAAGCACAGCCTCAGTTGCCACCAAGAGGCAAACACCAAGCCAAACTGGTGTAGTTGGCTCAGACCCAGGATCATCAGGAGCTGCTCTGTCCCTCACAGGTGTCCCACACCCGGCCATCGGTGACTGACCTGAGCTGGATGTTGGTCACCTCTCAACTGTCTGACATGTCTCTGTCAGTGTGTGGAGCAGGGAAATTGATGAGGTCATGTTGAGGAGTGCGGAGAGTCATTTTCACCACATCTGTGGCGGAAATTTATAGGTTTGTAATTGTTATCAATGCATACTGTAATTATGAATGCATGCGTATAGACCACAGGCTTATATGCTTATTAAAGCTCGTAATATCACCCATTCTGAACTGATTCTGGTCTAGAATATCTGACATATGTAACATATTAAAGCACCAAATCCAAACTTATCCAATAATAATACTGTGAACACAAAGTCAAATGTATCCACATCAGAACTGAAAGCATTTTTTATTACTATTTTATTTGTTGTAAAAATATTGGCTTGAAGACATGACCATGAACATGTGGATAGCTTGACTGCAGTCACTTTAGTATTATTTATTTATTTATTTATTTAAAATAGATTTTCAAAGGTACTAAATTAAATTTTCGGCATGTATTTATGGAGATGAGTTTGGTGACAGCCCAAGTCCTGCGTAGCCTAGCATCTCCCCCTGTAAACTCGAGAAGCAGATGTTAGACACCAAACGACTGGCCGACTGTATCTGGGGTAAGTGATAAATCATGTTATTTGATTTTTGCAAACTATTTCTTTAAAATGAATGGCTTCTAATCTAAAAATCATCTTTGAAATTTCCGGTGAGTAGAAATCCATGAATAGAAAAACAATGGCAAAATAAATAACAGCATAAATGAGTAACAAAGAGACGGAATATCTTTTAAAAGGTTTTCCTTAATTATCATCACCTGCATTGGCTGTCTGTAGTGTTCTCTGTCCAGGAGATAAAATGTTCCACTGATAAAAAGAAGATAAAAATAATCTACTGCTGTTTCCTGTTTGCCTTGGTTGTTCTTCCCCTGCTGATGGGGGTCTGGGATGCCCCTCAAGCATCTAATGATCATGAACCTTACCTCTACCATGATGGAAGAAATGAGTTGTGCCACAGACTCGTCCTCACAATGCTGACTTTACCTTCTCCCTCTACAAGAAGCTGGCCACCCATCCAGAATACCAAGGCACGAACATCTTCTTCTCTCCACTGAGCATCTCCATGGCTCTGTCCATGCTGGCCCTGGGAGCCAAAGATGAAACCCACTCACAGATCTTCAGCTCCCTGGGCTACAGTGCTCTCACCCCTGATCAGGTCAATGAAGGTTATGAGCACCTTCTTCACATGCTGGGCCACAGCCAGGACACCATGCTGCTGGAGGCTGGAAGTGCTGTAGCCATCCGAGAAGGCTTCAAACCTGTAGACAAGTTTCTAAAGGATGCTCAGCATTACTACCAAGGAGAGGCCTTCAGTGTGGACTTCTCCAAACCTGAAGTCGCTGTGCAAGAAGTCAACAAGTACATCGCCAAGAAGACCAAAGATATGATCACTGACATGGTCAAGGAACTGGACCCAGACACTGTGATGATGCTCATCAACTTTATTTCAGAAGTACAGTAGATAGGTAAATGTTGCATCATAAATGTCTGTCACATAAATCCTGTTTTAAGATCAATTACAATAACAAGCTTTTGGATATAAAAACAGAATGCAATGATGTGCAAATCATTTAAACCCTGTTTTTAATTGAAAATAATACAAAGACAACATATCAATATGTTGAAACTGAGGAATGTTATAGTTTTCTGAAAAATTTATGCCCATTTTGAATTTGATGCCATCAACACTTATCAAAAAAAAGTGGGACAGGGAAACAAAAGACCAATAAAAGTGTGCAGTGCAAAAAAAACACCCAGTGGTTAATTGGCAGCCAGTCAGTAACATTATTAGGCGTAAAAAGGGCATCCCAGGGACCAAGGGACAAGACCAAAAACTGGCATTGGCTGGCCGTGATCCTCGGCCAACTTCTGCATTAAAATCACACATGATTATGTAGTGGGAATCATTGCATGGGTTCAAGAACACGTCTGAAAACCACTGTCTGTCAACACAGTTCATCGCTGCATCCAGAAGCACAAGGTAAAAGAAACCGTATATAAACAGGATGCCGCCTTATCTGGGTCCAAGCTCATTTAACAGGGAGACGAAGTAAAAAGTGTCCTGTGATCTGACAAATTAAAATTTACTTCTTTTTTGGAAATCCGCTGCTTTGGGCACATGTGTAACGTGGATTGAGGAGGCGGATGCACGTGCTGAGTTAAGCGAGACTTTTTAAGGGCAAATCCAGGGTCATCGTCAGAACGGTCCAGGTTCATATAGCCAATACGGACAGACAAGGGGAAAACACAGGGCTTAAATACACATGGAAAACAAGGGACAGGTGGAAAACAGGTGGAGACAATCAGGGAGGAGGCTAAACCAAAACATGAACACATGGACGGGACTGGGAGGGGCCAATCGTGACAACATGGCATAGGTGATGTGCACATCTGTGAAGGCCTTTAAGGCTGAATGTTAGATACAGGTTTTGGTGACCTAGGCTGCCATTCAAACGGTCATTTTTATGGAAGGCTTTGCTTACAAGACAATGTCAAACCACATTCTACAGCAGCAGGGCTAAAAGAGCACAGACCTTACACCACTGAAAACATTTGGCACATAATGAAATGAAAAGTAAGACAAAAGAGACCCCGAACTTTTGAGCAGCTGAAATCCTACATCAAGCAAGAACAGGAAAACCTTTCACTTGATCCCCTCAGTTGCCAAACGCTTACAGGGTCCTGTTACAAGAAAAGGTGATGAACGCAGCGGCGAACATGACCACGTCCCAACTTTTTTGGAAACTGTTGCTAGGATCACATTCAAACTGGGCATGTATTTTTCAAAAAACAACAGTTTCAATGTTTAATCTGTTGACGTTGTGCGAATATACAGGGTTGCACATTATTCTGTTTTTATTTACATTTTGCACAGCATCCCAACTTTTTTAGAAAAAGGGTTGCATGTTATTTTACTTATAATCCTGAGTAACACAGTTTTTATAATTAAAATGAGAAAGACAATTATAAAGGCTAATCTTTTCAAAATAAGAAAATCATGAATTTGTGATTGTCACTTCCTTTTTTTTTTTTTCACCGTGCAGATTTATAGATCTCTTCATGCCCAAGCTCTCTTCCAACTTTTCGCATGCGGACACTCTGGAGAAAATGGGAATAGTTAATGCATTCTCAGGCACTGCAAACCTCTTGGGGATCAGTGATTAGACCCATCTGAAGGCTTCCAGAGTAAAACATGCTTTTATTCTTACTTGAGAGACAAACAATTCACCTCTTGAGTGAGTGACTTCCCTGCAGGTCCTTCATCAGGCCATCCTTAAAGTTGATGAGAAAGGCACTGAAGCAGCTGCTGCCACCTTTGTAGCAGTTAAAGTTGCATCCGGACCACCCACCACTAACCTCAACAGACCCTTCCTGGTCTTCATTGTGGATGAAAGCACCAAAAGCATCCACTTCATTGGCAAGATAACCAATCCCACCGCATAGAGGCAGCCAACTCCCGCCCACACCAGCTGACCTAGATGTTTGTTGAAGAATTCACCCACATTTCAATAAAAAGATGATTGAGCAAAAGCCAAACTGTTAAATATGTTTAATATCAGACTGGAATCGAAGATAACAGTGACCAAATTGTTGGCTTAAATAAAATACAACCCTTCATTCATGTGTTGATGTTTTTGTTGGCCAAAGAAAGTCATAGTCAGACTATGAAGAGAAACAAAAGCAGTGTGAATAGCCAAATTTGTTTTCTGTTGTTCTTTAGAGAAACATTTTTTAAAATCAGATATGCGAGCGTGGAAAACCATTGAAAAGAACCTCCACACTATATATATATATATATATATATATATATATATATATATATATATATATGCTAGAAAGGGCTCTTAAATTGAAAAAGAAATGAAGTAATTTTTAAGTTTTAAGGTGCTTTTAGTATGTCTGCATGCCTAGATTTTTAGCGGTTTTTGCAAACTAGTCCTAGGTTTTTGACCCAACCTTCACAAATTGTTGCATTTGTGTAAATTTTACATATGAGAAATATGACAGAAATATGTGCAAATATGTTTCAAAATGAAACTAACATGCATAAGTTAATATGTTTTTTCATTTGGGAAAGGACATCGTTCTGGAGCGAGCTGAATACGAGGATGATGCTCTGCTGTTTTATGCACTCTTTCAGGTCCTGAGAAATGATGGCTATTGATCTGTGTCTGGCTCTTCAGAACTCCACAATCATCTCTACAGTCTCGAGAATGATGGACTGCATTCACCCGCATAAGTTTGCTCTTGTCCTAAGAAAAAGTCTACGTCAGATTAATGACGTGTTCTTAAAGCACAGAACTGTTCTCACCTGTTCTTACAGAACTGGGCTCTTGACTGTGTGTAGATTCTGTCCTTACCTAAGAACAAATCCCAAATCAGAAAACATTGGTGAATGTGTGATGAGGCAAATGCATGTGTGTGTGTGTGTTTGTGTGTAATACTTACCTCAATACCTACCTGTAATACTCACCTGTTGTCTGCTCCCTAGCAGAGACAGCAAAATGGGGTAGAGCAGACGGAGCTCGCTCATGAGTGTGCCGGAGGGCCCACGGCTAGCTCACGGGAGGGACGAGTGGAAAAGTGGAACGGTTTGGCTCAGGTGATGCAGGGGCAGCTGAGGGAAATGTGAGTAGAGCAAGTTAGAAGTGTATTTCTGTGCCTAAATAGACTTTAGAATAGAGTTATTCAATACAGTGTACATCTCCAACATGTTCATGTATATATATCTACACACCTATAGTGAATCTATAATAGTAATTTATTCTATATACTGTAATTTGTTGCACTATGTCTATTTATTGCACACTTGCACAGTCTCTATCTATCTATCTATCTATCTATCTATCTATCTATCTATCTATCTGTACTGCCGTCGGGTCGGGTGAATATTTTAACTACTGTTTATTTTGCAAATGAATCACCATTTGCACCATTTGTTTAGTATTTTTAAATATTTTATACTAATGGTAAAACCTTATTCGTTTTTCTCTTGTCTCGATTGGCCCCTCCCAGTCCTGTCCATGTGTTCGTATTTTGGTTTACGAATAAGAAGCTGACTTCCGCCTTGTCTACTGCGGTGCATACTTATTAGATGCACCATTTAAGGTCAAACAGGAAAATTAGAATAAACAGCTGCTTCATCTTTGGTGGGACATTTTGACAAAACAAAACACATTTGTCAGATGGCTAACCCGCGGAACCTCGAGCGTCTCCGGTACCTCGAGGCGCTACCGGGCAGCGTAAATGTCCCTCATACACAGTCTTCACCACTGGGCAGTCCAGCACACACACAACTCCTCTCCACTACTGAACCAGTAAAAGTGCTTAACCTAGCGGCTAAAGCTAACGGGCTCAGTCCAGGTTACGAGCACTGCAGCAGACCATAGTAGCTAGCGGCTAATGCTAATTCTCCCACTTCTGAGCAGTGGTAATTCACACAATACATCACTCACGCAGTTCTGCACTGTAACTGGTGACTTTACATGATGCGGCAGACTGGGTGGGTGGCAGTTCACATCACGGCTCACCCGCGACCGAGTGTTTCTCCCCCCTCACATACCTGACCCCAGGCCATTCTAATAGGAGGAGAACAATGATAGACACTCTCTCTGTACTACAGCATTTCCTTAAACGCTGACAATGAATCCAGGTTGTGCAAGAACATGGAATTCCAGTACGTTCCACTCCAACGCGGCATATTATACGAGAGAGCCGTTCATCTACGCATGCGTGCACATGGATTTCCACCAATTCACACAGACTACACGTATTCACATTGAATTGGAAGTGAAAAATATTTGAAAATATCAAAATAAGAGCAGTGTGGGGGGCATATCTGCTGAAGTCGCTGAAACCACGCCCGATCGCAGGGAAGGCGCAGCCAGAATACAACTGCTGCACCATTTAAGGTGGAACGGGAAAATTAAAACCAGAAACTGGTGAACAGAAAGCCAACTTCAGCTTCATATTAACTAGCAAAATATGGCTCGTATTATAATGTGAAGTCGTACCAATGTATAATAATATCAAAGTTGAATTAGATGAAAAAAAAAATCAAGAAAGCAATGATGTATTTTGTTGTCTAATCAAAGTTCTTCTCAGAGAAGAATGACAGCAAAAAAGTTTCTCCAAAATTGGAGCTTTACAGGAGAAGGCAAACATGTTCTTTACTTTAAATATAAGTCAGTGTGATGAGATATTTTTCAACAAATTTTGTACCATTTCTGTTGGTCCGTTCATCATGAAGTTGTGACATAATGTAAAGGACAGCAGATCAAACGATGATGAAAGAGAAAAATGGAGATGGTTATTATTCATAATCTGTTTATTTCTGTTCACAACCTGCCTGATTTTATGTACCTGACAAAAACACTGGCAACATACAGGTTTGTTAAAATCGCTAATTTTATTTCCAAATGTAGAAGAAAGTTGGTGAAGAAGCCCCCCAAACGGTCAATGTCTAAAGGTGGAGCCGTACGTATACATGACTTTAGCATGATTGTGATCGTCAAGCACAAACGTCAACACACTTAGAGAAAATAAACAGTAACACCAGGCAGTTGCGTTTTTCTAGCCAAAACAACTGAAGTAATATTGACGTGTCAGTTATTAATCATTAATACTTTTGAGTTTGTTCTATTCTTTCATTTTTCTGAAAGTATCACTCAAAGTACGACACCAAGAATATTACAGTCCAACTTTCCTATTTAATTTGTGTGTTAATAGTTATACTGTTAATGTAACGCAGAGCGAGGAGGCGGACGCATACGCTGAGATAAGCGAGATTTATTAAGGGCAAATCCAGGGTCATAGTCAAGACAGTCCAGGGTCATAGAGCCAACACAGACAGATCGGGGGGCAGTCATGACATAATGACATAGTCAATAACACACAGACTTAAACACCACTCAACACCACTTACCGGCACTTACATCTGCTGTATATACTGCCCATTATTGTATATACTGTGTAAATACTCTACCTGTTCATGAGTACATACTTACCCCCCTTCATATTTATAACCTGTTCATAGTACTTTATAATTTCCCCCTTCGTATTTATAACCTGTACATTCTTGTTTATAACCTGTATAACCCCCTTCATGTTCATACCCCCTCATATTTTTAACCTGTATATACTATACTTACTGTACATTGTAACATACATATTTATATTTCTGCTAAGCACTTCTGGATGGATGCAAACTGCATTTCGTTGCTTTGTACCTGCGACATACGCAATGACAAAGTTGAATTCTATTCTATTCTATTCTATTCTAAACCAGAATAAACACAACAAACAGAGACCGAGACATCAAACAACAGAGATTCAAACAAAGACCGGCAAACACAAAAGGCAAACACAGGGCTTAAATACACAGGGATAACGAGGGTCAGGTGAAAACAATCAGGGGGTTACCAAACAGGGGGGCAGGACAAAAACCAAAACAAATGCACACGGACTAAACCAAAACACGAACACATGGACAGGGCTGGGAGGGGCCAATCGTGACAGTTGACAATTTACAAACAACAAACATTGTTGAAATGAAAGTGTTTCAATAGCATTTCAACAAACATCTAGGTCTGCTGGTGTGGGTGGGACTTGGCTGCCTCTATGCGGTGGGATTGGTTATCTTGCCCATGAAGAGGATGCTCCTGGTGCTGTCCTCCACAATGAAGACCAGGAAGGGTTTGTTGAGGTTCACGATGGGAGAGAATGAATCAGGTGTTATCTCAATGGTGGTGACAGCAGCAGCTTCTGTGCCCTTCTCATCAACTCTGAGGACGGCCTGATGGAGGACCTGTGGGGAAGTCATGAATCTGTGTGAGGTGAAGGATCTGTAGATCTGCAATGCATGTCACAAATGCACTGTACCTTCATCTAGGCTGCATTAAGTTTGCCTACAAGCTTATGATGAACATCTTTAGATTCCTCTACCTTGGAAGCCTTCAGGTTGGTCTCCTCACTGATCCCGGAGAAGTCTGCACTGTCTGAGAACGCACTGACTATTCCCATTTCCTCCAGAGTGTCCGCGAGTGAAAAGGAGGCAGAGATGGAGAACTTGGGCAGGAAGAGTTCCACATAACTGCACAGCAGAACAGAAGAATATTTCTTGATGTTACTTTATTGTAAAAAAAAAAATCATTTTGGGATTCATGGCAACTAGACAGAAAAATCTGAAGTGTCAAATTTGAAAATGGTTTACTTCAATTCAGATTCACGAAATATCCACTCACGCATGGCAATGCGGCTCCCTGCACTGCGTACTGGTGTCGCCTCAGGCACTGTGGCTTAGTGAAGTGGAGGTTTTGAGAGGTTAGAAACCCCCTGGTAGAACTGTTATGTGAGTGTAGCCCTAAGTATAATTTAATATTATACTTAAAATAGCATTAGATATAAAAATATTTAAGAAATCAGTGCTGTAAAAAGTTGATCTTCTGGCTAAAAGCAGGTTAAAAATCTAAAATATCAGTTGGAAAGTTTATAGTTCATGTTTTATAAAACAATAGCTATAGTTTTGGTTCTAAACAGGGTACATGACCCATGTAAACTACGAGCAGCTCTACTTCAGGTCAGTCTGTAGCTTTTTATTGGTTAGTCTACATGTCTGTTGGGTTTTCTAGCTTCTGATTGGCTGCAGCGTGACAAACGTGGGGGAAGGGGGATACGTGGGGTCTCTCTCCGAGAAGAGAGGGGAGGGGAGAGCATAGCGAACTCTGAGTTTCGGGAGTTTTAAGAGATAAAGTTCTGTCCCAACCCAGTGGTAGGGAAAGTGCTTGTATGTGAGTACCTGTACAGGTGAATGGTGAAGATTCAGGCTCTCTACTGGAATTACAAGCCGTCACAGAGTCTGCCTGTTTTTGACCACAAACCATCTAATTTGACAAAATGTGGCTTTTTGACTGACATGCTCAACCAACCACAAACTAATTTTGTATACAGTGTAGTGACAGGCAGATATCCCTTAGCTTGTTACAGACTGCTTCAGCAAAACTCTTGAATAAACCGAGTGGCTTATCAACCCTTTCACTTTGTAGGCAGCCTTTGATCCTTTGATTATACCTTTACTACCACTACAAAACCTCTCACAAGCGACTGTACGAGATTTGATATGTTACTGCAAGGCTAACTGGGTTTTTTTTAGTGATGCATTCAACATTTTTTTAAGTCTTGAAGCCCAACATAAAGCCTGAATATTACTGGAAGAGTCTTTTAGCCTTATAATTATTTGCTGTGATGGTTATTATAAAATGTTTTAATGTACAACATCTGTGACTAATCATGTATGATTATTATGCACAAACACACATGTAAAACTACAGTCAATTAGAATAATTTGGACCATCTGGCCAGTGCTGGTAATTGAATGACCAGCTGTTGTTTATTTTATGTTTAATATAGAAAATATTGTAGCGTCCAACTGCTGGCTCATGCTGCTGTGGCAGTGTCGGGGGCACGGCCATGCAGAGTGGCAAGCACTGTACTTGCGGAAAGTCTCTTATTTGTAAATAAGTTGTTGCTGTTAGTTAAAATGTGCTTATTGTACTAATCTGTGCTGGGTTGTATGGTAGTTAAGCAGCGTTGGGTTTTACCATGTATGGACAGTGTATGGCCGGAAGTGACCCGCTCACTGTCTCGGCTGTTTCAATAATGGTAGTTCTCCTTCGCTGCCATTCAATAAAAGAGCATTTGGTTAAAGCGCAACGTTTCCCTCATATTCCCTCAGTCTACACTGATGTTAGAAGTGGGAGAGAAATGGTGCTTCCACAGACAGAAAGGGAAAACAGTAGAGAAGACCAAGCCTGGCAGAGGGCTGTGGAAGAAGAAGCAGCATAGTGAAGGCGGGTGGCAAGGATGGTAGAACAAGAAGCAATACGCAAGGCTCAGGACTGGAGCCCGCCTGGAGGATGGAGGCTGAGAACAACCTGCCGAGTAAACAATGTGCCGGCCTGGCAGCAATGACAGCCCCAAGAGAGGCTTTTTTTATGTGAATATCACCGCTCTATATTTTTCAGTGAACTTATTCTTGGACTCTGGAATCATAATGTAATTTCCTTCAAATATATAAGCAATAAATTCACAAGAAATAAAATAGGAAATGAATGTTACTTGTAGGAAGTTTCTTTGTAACGTTCTTACTGAAATTAAAAGGCTGGTGACTGAGGTTACCTTCCATGTAATTTATCATGCCAGTACTTGAGGTGTTCCTTGTTGATGTTCTTCTCCAGCTCCTGCATTTTTCCCTCATCAGGTAGAACAATCATCATGGAAGTGTTGCCTTTGTAGGGGACCATGATGATCGAAGAGAAATTCTTCCAGTCCCTGTAATACTCGTAATAGCTTTCTTTATTCATCATGTCCACCGTCACTGTGGTGTTCTCATCCACATGGAACTCGGCTTTTTTAGTGTATTTTATGTCAAAAGGCTTTTTCCATTTACCTTAGAGGGCAGAATTCAAGGCATGTTATGTTATAGTAAAACATGATATAATTGAGAAGGACATTGATTTCTGATGGAATGCTTAGGTGTCTACTGTACCTCTGAAATATATAAAGTTGATGAGCATCATCACAGTGTCTGGGTCCAGTTCCTTGACCATGTCAGTGATCATATCTTTGGTCTTCTTGGCGATGTACTTGTTGACTTCTTGCACAGCGACTTCAGGTTTGGAGAAGTCCACACTGAAGGCCTCTCCTTGGTAGTAATGCTGAGCATCCTTTAGAAACTTGTCTACAGGTTTGAAGCCTTCTTGGACGGCTACAGCACTTCCTGCCTCCAGCAGCATGGTGTCCTGTCTGTGGCCCAGCATGTGAAGAAGGTGCTCATAACCTTCATTGACCTGATCAGGAGTGAGAGTGCTGTAGCCCAGGGTGCTGAAGATCTGTGAGTGGGTTTCACCTTTGGCTCCCAGGGCCAGCATGGACAGAGCCATGGAGATGCTCAGTGGAGAGAAGAAGATGTTCTTGCCTTGGTATTCTGGATGGGCAGCCAGCTTCTTGTAGAGGGAGAAGGTAAAGTCAGCATTGTGAGGGGCGAGTCTGCGGGACAAGTCGTCATCTCCATCGTGGCTGGGGTGAGGTTCATCCTTGCCATGGTGGAGATGTTTGTGGTGATCTGCTGAATGGTCCTCATGATCATGTGGGGCCGCCAAGGACACCGTCAGCAGGAGGGAAACCAGGAGGCAGAAAGAGATCTTTCCACACATTTTATCTCCTGGACAGAGAGAAACACACTTATTCTGTATTTGAACAATAGAGCAGGTTGAGGCTGTATTTTGATATCTTTCCAGACTGCAATGCAATGTAACTTTCTTTCCCTGCACAACTCCATAAAAATAACAGTAATGTAAAAGCCACAGTCTGTAACGCTGCTGTTACTGGCATCACTCTGAATGAAGGTCTAGATGAAGAAAATGCTGTGAGTGAGAACAACAATGCAGTAATCCGTTTGGGGGCTGAAGAACAAACAATCAAGTTTGCTTAATGAAATATGATTTAGTTTATAATCCACACTCATGTACACATAAAGAATAAAAATGAATTGAATTACATCACAAAAGAACATTGTAATTAGAAATGTTTGCAAAGAAATGTGTAAAATTTTTGTTGGTCGATGTATCATTAAATTATAAACGTAAAGGACAGCAGCTCTAACGGAAGAGAAAGATAAAAAATCAAGAAAACGGAAATACAGGTTTTGCTTTTTTTGGACAGTGATGACATGCTGAGCTTTTAATTTTTGATATATTTTACATTTAGTTTATTTGGGCATCGAGTACAGTGCAGAAGTTTAAATTAAATAATAAAAAGATCTAGATCAAACACTGACCTTCTCAAATATTCAGTTACATTTTGGGGAAAATGTACAGTGTTGTTAAAATAAATGTAGGTTTAATGTAATAAATTCTATATGTTAGATGTTATTGATTAGTGAAATAATGTTACTTACATGCAGGGAGCTCTCAGCTGGGGTGGAGAAACTGATGGAACAGAATTCTTCAAATGTAAACCTATTCTCAAACGCAATGCCCCAAAGACCATCGTCCACCCACACCGTCCACCCCCTAACCACAAATCTATCACTACTGTTTGATTAAGGGCTTCAAACAGTGATGCAACATGAAACAGTTGCACACAGTACCAGATAAAAGTGCTGACACACCAAGTCTTTATGTTAGGCCCCCTTTGCCTTGATGCAGGGTTGAGATGTAGTGAAATAAGTGCAGAGAAATGTATTCAGAATACAGAAATTCAGTCTTTATGTTATGTTTTGTACAGGCAGAATTCAGAACCTTTTACATTTGTACGATTTTTTTTGCATGATACACATTAATAAATAATCATCCATCCATCCATCATCATCCACTTATCCGGGTCCGGGTCGCGGGGGCAGCAGCCTAAGCGAAGAGCCTCCCTCTCCCCCACCACCTCCTCCAGCTTTTCCGGAGGGATACCAAGGCGTTCCCAAGACAGTCGAGAGATATAATCCCTCCAACGTGTCCTGGGTCTTCCCTGGGTTCTCCTCCCTGCTGGACATGTCTGGAACACCTCCCTAGGGAGGCGTTGAGAGACCATCCTTACCAGATGCCCGAACCACCTCAACTGGCTTCTCTCAACGTGGAGGAGCAGCGGCTCTACTCCGAGCCTCTCCCGAATCGCCGATCTTCTCACCCTATTTCTAAGGGAGAGTCTGGCAACTCTTACATGTAGATTAGATATAGAATATAAATAATAATAATTTTAAAAAATACGTTCAAAGGAAACACTATCAGTGCTTGTTTAATTTTAAAATTAACACATGGCATATTGACCCTTTTTGAAAATGGTTCTAGTAGATAGCGTATAAAGGTTCATGGTTCTACACATAAGCATTGTTTTCACTAAAGAACCCTTGAAGAACCATATGTCTTGTTAGCCCTCGTGTGTAGTATACTCCCCGTGTTTGCCTTGGTCGGTGTGGGTCTTTGTTGTTTCCTGCTCTCTTTGCACTGTTTGATTGTGTTTGACTTGCTGTTTCATTCTTGTTTGAGGTTCTGTGTTTCTGTTCATCATGTGTGTCCCGCGATATCTCCGTGACGACCCTGGACTGTTCTGACCCTGACCCTGACCTAAATCTCGCTTGACTCAGCACATGCGTCCGCCTCCTCGCTCCATGTCACAATTATTTACATATATGATTTAATGATCGCCAGACTTTATTTAGGATATTCCACCCACAGCAGGGGTTTGACTTCCCGCCCGCCAGGTAACACAGGGATCCACGGTAGTGCAGATCTCTACACGCCCACACAGACACGTGGGTCCATGTGAAGCTCTGATCTATCAGTTATATTTGAAGATGAAAAATAATGGAAGTAATAAAAAAATAATTAATACAGAGCAATAATAATAAATAGTTACCCACAAAACATAAAAATACAAAGCTTCTACCTGTCGCTGCAGGTGAGTTAATTTATTACTCTCAGATGAATCATTTTGGTCTTGAGCCCTGATGAATATGCGTGTTTGCTTTGTGGGTTGTTTTTGTTCCTCTGTAGGTTTAGTTCTAGTTTGTTCATCTTCCTCAGTGCTTTTGTTTCGTTGTTTCCGCTTTGCTTTTTTCCTTTGATTGACTTTCTTTGTTTCTTTCTTTGTTTCTTTCACAACGGACCTTTACAATCTACTTATTTCAGCAAATTAATTATTCTACAGTCTTACAAAAGATGGTTCTTCAGGGGTTCTTTAGTAAGGACAGTGGTTCTATATAGAACCAGGCACTCAAAGAACCATTTGCATGATTAAAGGGTTCTTTACATGGTGAAATGGTTCTTCCATGTGTTGGATATAGCCCTTTAAAGCACCGAAAACAGTTCTTCTACCGTTACAAGCTTGATATCATAACTATAGCAGAAACGTTTTTGGTGCTATATAGAATCTTTTTCAAAAAGGTTCTATTTAGAACCATGTGCAACACATTCTCCATCAATCTGAAGAACAATCTAAGATTAGCTCAGCCAGTGTGCGTGCAAGTTCCTGTAGTTACTGAATAATAAGCCGTAGTATGTAACAAGCCTGAGATCTTAAGGGATTTACAAATAAATAGCCTTCTGACTAAGGTTACCTGTTGTGGACTCAAAAAACGTGACTCTTAACTTCATACACAGCCAGTTTGACTTTATTTGATCTGCTGTTTGTTGAAAGTGTTTCAATAGCATTTCAACAGTCATCTAGGTCTGCTGGTGTGGGTGGGACTTGGCTGCCTCTATGCAGTGGGATTGGTTATCTTGCCCATGAAGAGGATGCTCTTGGTGCTGTCCTCCACAATGAAGACCAGAAAGGGTCTGTTGAGGTTCACGGTGGGAGAGATTGATAAAGGTACCATCAATGAGGTGGTGACAGCAGCAGCTTCTGTGCCCTTCTCATCAACTTTGAGGACGGCCTGATGGAAGACCTGCGTGGATGTCACAAATCCATGTGAGGTGAAGGATTATCTCTAGATCTGCAATGCATGTCACAAATGCACTGTACCTTCATCTTGGCTGCATTAAGTTTGCCTACAAGCTTATGATGAACATCTTTAGATTCCTCTACCTTGGAAGCCTTCAGGTTGGTCTCCTCACTGATCCCAGAGAAGTCTGCACTGTCTGAGAACGCACTGACTATTCCCATTTCCTCCAGAGTGTCCGCGAGTGAAAAGGAGGCAGAGATGGAGAACTTGGGCAGGAAGAGTTCCACATATCTGCACAGCAGAACAGAAGAATATTTCAAACTTCTTAAAGTCACTTTATCACAAAATCATCATTTTGGGATTCATGACATCTGGTCAGAAGGTACCAGGTTAGAACCCTCCTGTTAGAACCGATATGTGATAAATGATGAAGACTCAGGCTCTCCACTAGAATTACAAGCCTTTACAGAGGCTGCTAGGTTTTGTCACTCAACATGGCCCCAAAACGTCTAATCTGATAGGACGTGGCCATTTGACTGGCATGCAAAACAACCAATCACAGAAATGTCTCTTAATGGCTCATAAAATGCTCAAACATCAACCCTTCAAAATTTCACTTTGCAGCCGGATTTTGGTTGTGTCTTTACCGCTGCTGGGATATTTCCAACTCCCACAAGTGACAGTAAAAGATTTGCAGTTTTGTATAACTGCGACGCTGCGTTTTTAACGAAGCTTTCATCAAACGTTTGAATCTTGAAGCCTAACATAAAGCCTAAATATTACTGGAAAAGCCTGTTGGCCTGATAATACTCTCCTGTGATGGTTGTTAAAACCTTATCTTATCTTATCTTATCTAAAATCTTATCTTATCTTATCTTATCTAAAATCTTATCTAAAATCTTATCTTTGGCCGTAAACATATTTGCTTTTTAATTCTATCTGTCTTATGTAAGTACCCACAAAAGTGAACAAATAAATATGTAAAACTATTGTTTGCTAAAACCAAAGCACTCAATTAATATCATTTGGACTATCAGGCCAGTATTGGTAGTTTAATGACCAGCTAGTCATGCACTGGGTGGCCATTTACCAAACACTGAAGAATCCCTGTTAAAGCAGCAGTATGTGCGTATTGATTTTTTAAAATTAAAAAAACAAAAGAGTAGACTTTGAGAATAAAGTTGTAATATTTTGAGATAAAAAGTTGTAATATTTAGAAAACAGCATCGCAATATTTCAAGAAAAAAGTTGTCATTAAGGTAATACCAGAAGTATTGTGGCCAAAGGCTTTGCATAGGGAAGGCAACACCTTCACGTGTTAAAATGAGTGACGTTGAGGAGTTGGTAGTTATAATATCATATCATATCGGTTTCACTGATAAAGAAATGCTCCGTCTCCCTGTCTCTCCTGACACTTCAGCACCAGACTGTTATAGCATAAGAACACTGAAACAGCTGTGCAAGAACCTGCATTTATTTAGAGTAAAGAACCAGACAGACTCGGAGGAAAGTGTCGGTTTAGCTCAAGGAGAATCTCAGCTATCAGTGGCTACGTCTCTGTTCCACTGAAAGAGGGCATGAAGTTCCACAGACAATGAGAATGATAATCAAAATGATCGATCCACAGGGAAACAGGAGTGGGACAGAAACCGAGACCCCAATGCATTATGGCAAGCCCCTGCAGTGAGCCCACTTTATCCTCAAAATATGACGACTTTTTTTTCTCTCAATATTGTGACTTTATTCTTAAAGTCTGCTGTTTTTATTTTCATTAACAGTGGCTCTAAAATGCTGTTGTAGTTTTTGCTACGGACTCTTGTGGAAAGTCTTTAATTTGTAAATAAGTTGTTGCTTTTGATTTTAATTTTATTTTATTTATCTTATTTTGCCAATTGGTACAGTGACTATATTGAGTGATACTTGTTAGATGAAACAAACACTCAACGGACTTTCAGTATCATGTTTTGGCTTGAGGTTAAAGTTACGGTTAAGATTAGGTTTTGGGCTGAGAAGTTGGTTAAAGTGCTATGGGACTGGGATAGTGCCCCCCTGAGGCCTGGAGAGGAATGACACTTGAACAAACCTGGCAGTGGACTGCAGAAGAAGAAGCAACACAGAGAGGGCAGAGGTGAAGATGGCAGAACAAGAAGCAGTGCACAAGGCTTATATGCTAAAGCCGGCTTTAGGACAGAGGCCAATGAGGTGGAGAAGTGTGGCGGCCTATCAGCAATCAACACGGTCCTCCAGCAAAGCTTTGAGCAGGAACTGGTGGCATGGTTGGTATGTTGGTCAACAGAGGAAACAGCGAGTGGCTGTGGGCGCATAGCTTCCAAATGATTGACCATTCAAGCTGTAAGAACTTCTGCCATGAATGGGGAAGAGAATGCAGCACCCAGGCCGAGAGATGACCAGGGCTCTTTGCTCTTCTGTATTGTTTATTTTGATATAAATATCTTCACTGCACATTTTTTCAACCCATTCATAATAAAATCTGATATAAACAAAACTAATACACCCTTGCCTAAGTGTTATACCCAAGACAATATTCTAATCTACAATCAATGTGATTTCCTTCAAATAAATAAATAATAAATTCACAAGAATTAAAATAGGAAATGAATGTTACTTGTAGGAAGTTTCTTTGTAACGTTCTTACTGAAATTAAAAGGCTGGTGACTGAGGTTACCTTCCATGTAATTTGTCATGCCAGTACTTGAGGTGTTCCTTGTTGATGTTCTTCTCCAGCTCCTGCATTTTTCCCTCATCAGGTAGAACAATCATCATGGAAGTGTTGCCTTTGTAGGGGACCATGATGATCGAAGAGAAATTCTTCCAGTCCCTGTAATACTCGTAATAGCTTTCTTTATTCATCATGTCCACCGTCACTGAGGTGTTCTCATCCACATGGAACTCGGCTTTTTTAGTGTATTTTATGTCAAAAGGCTTTTTCCATTTACCTTAGAGGGCAGAATTCAAGGCATGTTATCTTATAGTAAAACATGATATAATTGAGAAGGACATTGATTTCTGATGGAATGTTTAGGTGTCTACTGTACCTCTGAAATATATAAAGTTGATGAGCATCATCACAGTGTCTGGGTCCAGGCTCTTGACCACGTCAGTGATCATATCTTTGGTCTTCTTGGCGATGTACTTGTTGACTTCTTGCACAGCGACTTCAGGTTTGGAGAAGTCCACACTGAAGGCCTCTCCTTGGTAGTAATGCTGAGCATCCTTTAGAAACTTGTCTACAGGTTTGAAGCCTTCTCGGCTGGCTACAGCACTTCCAGCCTCCAGCAGCATGGTGTCCTGGCTGTGGCCCAGCATGTGAAGAAGGTGCTCATAACCTTCATTGACCTGATCAGGAGTGAGAGCGCTGTAGCCCAGGGTGCTGAAGATCTGTGAGTGGGTTTCACCTTTGGCTCCCAGGGCCAGCATGGACAGAGCCATGGAGATGCTCAGTGGAGAGAAGAAGATGTTCTTGCCTTGGTATTCTGGATGGGCAGCCAGCTTCTTGTAGAGGGAGAAGGCAAAGTCAGCATTGTGAGGGGCGAGTCTGCGGGAGAAGTCGTCATCTCCATCGTGGCTGGGGTGAGGTTCATCCTTGCCGTGGTGGAGATGTTTGTCGTGATCTGCTGAATGGTCCTCATGATCATGTGGGGCCGCCAAGGACACCGTCAGCAGGAGGGAAACCAGGAGGCAGAAAGAGATCTTTCCACACATTTTATCTCCTGGACAGAGAGAAACACACTTATACTGTATTTGAACAATAGAGCAGGTTGAGGCTGTATTTTGGTACCAGATGCATCTTTACAGACTACAATGCAATGTAAACTTCTTTGCCTGTACGATTCCATAAAAATAACAATAACAATACTATCATCACTTTAGATGAAGGTAAAAATGCTTTGAACAGCATTGCAATAATCAGGTTGGGGCAGAAGGACTAGCCAGTAAGGTGATGTTCAAGTTTTCCACATTGGCACTAGTAAAATATGCTTTAGCTTATAATGCACGCTCTTAAATATATGTATTATAATAGCAAAGTTCAATTGAATTACATTACAAAAATCAAGAACGTGATAACTTTGTTTTCTAAACAAAGTTCATCTCAGTGTTCACAGCAGTGATTAAGAAATATTCAATAAAAACTTTTTTTTCTCAAAATGTTAGCTTTACAGGAGAAGAGAAGCATGCTTTTAAAATGTAAGTGTAATTGTATAATTTCAAGTAATTTTATTTACTATTTTACTATTTATTTACTATAGAAATTTACTATTTCTGCTTGACCAATACAAAGGAATGCAGATTAAATGATACAGAAAAATAAAATGAAAATGAAAAGTTTTTGATTTTTCTGGACAGTGATGATATGCTATGCTTTATATTTTTGTTGTTTCATATTTGATTCATTTGGTTCAAAGTCATAACATTCTTTTCTGTGCCACTGAGTTCAAAAGATTAAGGTCAAATTAAAAAATCCAGATCTAACACTGGCCTTAACATCTCAAGTACCTATTTACATGCTATGGAAAATGTAAAGTGCTGTTAATATAATGTAAGTTTAATGTAATATATTTTATATGTTTGTTGTTATTGTTTAGTGAAATAAGGCTACTTACATGCAAGGAACTCTCAGCAGGACATCGACTGAAGTGGAGAATCTAATTGAAATCCTTTAAATATTAACCCATTCTAAACCCCAATGCCCAAACATCCACCCCCACCCTACACCCCCACTCTCCACCCCTTATCGTAAATCCAACACTACTGTTTACTCATGGACTTCGAACAGTGATATAACATGTAACAGTTCCACAAAGTACGACATCTTCATAATTGTAATAATAATAATTTGTGTAGTATGTGTTTATTAGCTGAGAAAAGTGTTAATATTTGAATAAACAAAATGTATAGAATATAAATATATATATATTATTATATCTCCATGGATCACCACCTTATCGTGGTGGAGAGGTTTGCGTGCTTGAATGATCCTAGGAGCTATGTTGTCTGGAGCAAAAGCTCCTGCTAGGGTCTCCCATGGCAAACTGGTCCTAGGTGACAGGTCAGACAAAGTGTGATCCATAATCACCCCTATGAAGACACAAAAACAGGACTTGTGTACCCTGCGCAGAACAGGGTTACCGGGGCCCCACCCTGGAGCCAGGCCTGGGGGAGGGGCTCGCCAGCGAGCTTCTGGTGGCCGGGCATTTACTCATGGTGCTCGGCTGGGCCCAGCCTGAAGGAGATACATGAGTCTCCCCTCCCATCGACCCACCACCAATGGGAGGGGCAGTAATAGGGGTTCGGTGCGTTGTGGATCGGGCAGTGTCCGAAGGCGTGGGCCTTGGCATTCTGATCCTCGGTTGCTGAAACTGGCTTTTGGAACTTGGAACGTTACCTCACTGGCGGGGAAGGAGCCTGAGTTGGTGCGCAAGGTTGAGAGATACCAGCTAGATATAGTCCAATCTCCTTGAGAGGGGCTGGACTTTATCCTTTTCTGGAGTTGCCCATGGTGAGAGGCGGCGGGCAGGTGTGTGCTTTCTCATAGCCCCTCGACTTGGTGCCTGTATGTTGGGGTTTTCTCCGGTGGACGAGAGGGTAGCTTCCCTACGCTTAAGCAGTTCAGAGTACCCAGCCTTCCTAGAGTCCTTGGGAAGGGTGCTTGAAAGTGCTCCTCCTGGAGACTCTATTGTCCTACTGGGGGACTTTAACGCTCACGTGGGCAATGACAGTGAGACATGGAGGGGTGTGATTGGGAGGAATGGCCTCTCTGATCTGAACCCGAGTGGTGTTCAGTTTTTGGACTTCTGTGCATACCACAGTTTGTCCATCACGAACACCATGTTTGAACACAAGGATGTCCATAAGTGCACATGGCACCAGGACACCCTAGGCCGCAGTTCAATGATTGACTTTGTAGTTGTGTCATCGGACTTGCGGCCATGTGTTTTGGACACTCAGGTAAAGAGAGGAGCTGAGCTGTCAACTGATCACCACCTAGTGGTGAGTTGGATCAGGTGGTGGGGGAAGATGCCGGTCAGACTAGGCAAACCCAAACGTATAATTAGGGTTTGCTGGGAACGTCTAGCAGAAGAACCTGTCAGATTGATCTTCAACTCACACCTCCGTCAGAACTTTGACCAGATATCGGGGGAGGTGGGGGACATTGACTCAGAATGGGCCATGTTCCATTCCTCCATTGTTGAAGCGGCTGACTGTAGCTGTGGCCGTAAGGTAGTTGGTGCCTGTCGGGGCGGTAGGTGAGAGATGCCGTCAAGCTGAAGAAGGAGTCCTACCGGGCATGGTTGGCCTGTGGGACACCAGAGGCAGCTGGCAGGTATTGACAGGCCAAGCGATCTGTGGCTTCAGTCGTCGCCAAGGCAAAAAAACTTGTATGGGAGGAGTTTGGTGAGGCCTTGGAAGTGACTTTAAGTCGGCTCCGAAAAGATTCTGGCAAACCGTCAGGCGACTCAGAAGGGGAAAGCAGTGTGCCACTAGCACTGTATATAGTGGAGATGGTGTGCTGCTGACTTCGACTGAAGACATCACTGGGCAGTGGAAGGAATACTTTGAGGGCCTTCTCAATCCCACCGACACGTTCTCCAGTGAGGAGGCAGAGTCTGGGGACATGGGAATAGGCTTGTCCATTACTGAGGCCGAAGTCGCTAAGGTAGTTAAGAAGCTCCTTGGTGGCAAGGCTCCAGGGGTGGATGAGATCCGCCCTGAGTTCCTCAAGGCTCTGGATGTTGTGGGGCTGTCTTGGCTGACACGCCTTTTCAACATTGCGTGGACATCGGGGGCGGTGCCACTGGATTGGCAGACTGGGGTGGTGGTGCCTCTTTTTAAAAAAGGGGACCGGAGGATGTGTTCCAACTACAGGGGAATCACATTCCTCAGCCTCCCTGGTAAGGTCTATGCAGGGGTACTGGAGAAGAGAGTCCGGCTTATAGTCGAACCTCGGATCCAGGAGGAGCAGTGCGGGTTCCGCCCTGGTCATGGAACACTGGACCAACTCTTCACCCTCTCCACATGTGCTTTGTGGATCTGGAGAAGGCATTCGACTGGGTATTCTATGTGAGGTGCTTCAGGAGTACGGGGTACATGGCTCTTTGATATGAGCCATTCAGGCCCTGTACAAACAAAGCCGGAGTTTGGTTCACATGGCCGGCAGTAAGTCAGACTCGTTCCCAGTGAGAGTTGGACTCCGTCAGGGCTGCCCTTTGTCACCGATTCTATTCATAATTTTTATGGATAGAATTTCTAGGCGCAGTCAGGGGATGGAGGGTGTCCCGTTTGGTGACCTCAGGGTCACATCGCTGCTGTTTGCAGATGATGTGGTCCTATTCGGGACATCAGGCCGCGAACTTCAGCTTTCGCTGGATCGGTTTGCAGCCGAATGAGAAGCGGCCGGGATGAGACTCAGTACCTCTAAATCCGAGACCATGGTTCTCAGGCGGAAAAGGGTGGAGAGCCCTCTCTGGGTCGGGGATAGGCTCTTGCCTCAAGTAGAGGAGTTCAAGTGTCTCGGGGTCTTGTTCACGAGTGATGGTACAAGGGAGCGGGAGATTGACAGGCGGATTGGTGCTGGGTCAGCAGTGATGCGGGCTCTTTACCGGTCTGTTGTGGTAAAGAAAGAGCTGAGCCATTAGGCAAGGCTCTCGATTTACCGGTCGATCTACGTTCCCACCCTCACCTATGGGCATGAGCTTTGGGTAATGACTGAAAGAATAAGATCACGCATACAAGCGGCCGAAATGAGTTTCCTCCAAAGGGTGTCTGGACTCTCCCTTAGAGATAGGGTGAGAAGTTCGGTCATCCGGGAGGGACTCGGAGTAGAGCCGCTGCTTCTTCATGTCGAGAGGAGCCAGCTGAGGTGGTTCGGGCATCTGGTTAGGATGCCTCCTGGACGCCTCCCTCGGGAGGTGTCACAGGCAAGTCCACCTGGGAAGACCCAGGACATGCTGGCATGACTATATCGCCCAGCTGGCCTGGGAGCGCCTCGAAATCCCCCTTGGAGAGCTAGTGGAAGTGGCTGGGGAAAGGGAGGTCTGGGCCTCATTGCTTAGGATGCTGCCCCCGCGACCTGAACCCTGGAGAAGCGGAAGATAATGGATGGATGGATGGATGTATATATATATATATATATATATATATATATATATATATATATATATATACACACACTGTGTGCATAATTATTAGGCAACTGAGTATTTTGACCATCTTATAATTTTTAGGCATATTTTCTAACTCCAAGCTGGATAAACTTGAATGTTTAATGGATTTAAGCGTAGCAGGTGATGTGTATCTGTGTAATGAGGGAGGGTGTGGCCTAAGGAGGTCAACACCCTATATCAAGGTGTGCATAATTATTAGGCAGCTTTATTCTTCAGGCAAAATGGGCCAAAAAAGAGACTGAACTGACTCTGAAAAGTTAAAAATTACCAAAAGTTTCTCAGAGGGATGCAGAACTCTTGAAATTGCTAAGATATTGGGGTGTGATCACAGAACCATCAAACGTTTTGTTGCAAATAGTCAACAGGGTCGCAAGAAACGTGCTGAGAAAAAAAGACGCAAATTAACTGCCAAGGATTTGAGAAGAATCAAGCGTAAGGCTACCAGGAACCCATTATCTTCCAGTTCTGTCATATTCCAGAACCTAGCTGGAGCATCAAGAAGTACAAGATGTTCAGCGCTCAGAGACGTGGCCGAGGTAAGGAAGGCTGAAACCCGACCACCACTGAACAAGACACATAAGCTGAAGCATCTAGACTGCTCCAAGAAGAATCTGAAGACAGATTTTTCAGAGGTTTTATGGACTGATGAAATGAGAGTGACTCTTGACGGGCCTGTGGCTGGATCAGTAACGGGACAGAGCTCCACTTTGAGTCAGACGCCAGCAAGGTGGAGGTGGGGTACTGGCATGGGCCGGTATTATCAAAGATGAGCTGGTTGGACCTTTTCGGGTTGAAGATGGGCTCAAAATCAACTCCCAAGCCTACTGCCAGTTTTTAGAAGACACTTTCTTTAAGCAGTGGTCCAGGAAGAATCTGCATCTTTCAAAAAGACGATGATTTTTATGCAGGACGATGCTCCATCACATGCATCCAGGTACTCCTCTGCATGGCTCGCCAGTAAAGGCCCCTTCCTCACCTGACCTGAACCCAACTGAGAACCTGTGGGCAGTTCTTAAATGGGAGATTTACATTGAAGGATAACAGGACACCTCTCTGAACAGGGTCTGGGAGGCTATGGCTGCTGCTGCACAAAAAGTTGATCGTCAACAGAGAGCGCTGTAGTTGGTCATTAATAAAAATAATCCTCAAAAATAAGACTTGCCTAGTAATTGTGCACACAGTGTATATATAATGATTTTCTGGATGTTACCAGACATTTCCAAGCCTCTCCTCGAGGAAGTCCAGTATTATATGTAGTTAAAAATCAGCTCCTGGTTTGACCAATCAGTGCTCAGTAAATTGTGCTCATGATGTAATTGATGATATTAACGAGTCTCTGTGGCGGCTATGAAGGTGTCCAGGAAAAATATGGACCCAAAAATTCTTGTTACTTTTTATTGTTTTTCTGTTTATTTGAATTATGAATACGACTTTATTCTAATGTATATTGTGATAAACTCACTGCTGAGGTCAACTGGTTAAACATTTGCTTAGATGCCTAAAACTTTCGCACAGTACTGTACATATATATATATAATTTGTTAGAGTGAATATACTTAAATATGTTGCACTGATAGGTGCCTATTTCTCCTAGCAGTCTTTGTTTGGTGAGCATGGCTGTCAGCGTTAGTCTAATCAAGTGGGGCAGTTAAAAACACTGTTTATGGTCAACATGCTATCAATAACTAGCCGGGGGAATGATCATGTTGGCCCCATGCTGAGAGTAACCAACAAAAAAATGATGCATTTACATTTATCAACATGTTTAGTAATGACGTTTATGATGTGGGTGTTGCTAGTTTCTAATCAGCTGTTGTAGCCACTCTTGATTGCAAGGCAATATAATGAGTCAAGTCAAAAAAACGTAATAAAAGTTACATTTGGTACTATTAGAGCAGAAATTAGAGATTAAATGTTTGGCACGACACCAGCCAGAGGATTTTAACATCATTCAGTGTGGAAAGGACAAAATGAGGTTCAAGAGAAAAACATTTCTGCTTGCTTGCTGTGCTATCGCTTGAATTCATTCCATGGCTTGGTGGATTTTGAGAGATATGTTTTTGACAAGTTTGCCCAGATGAAAGATTGTCATGGCTCTTGTCTGTTTGAGCAGTGAAAGTCATTGGTGAGTCATTCTGCATTATTACCAGGCATGTTATTCCTAATGCCTGGAAGGCGATGTATTTCCCTGCTCTGATATGTTAGAGTTGATATGTATTTACAGACCACAATGATCATACACTGCTGGATAACTTTGGATTTGTAATGCCATGCTGTATAACCAGGCTGTGAGATCTAATGTCATTATCATATCACTCTTGTTCTCCACTTCTATTCCTGCATTATGCTAATTTGTGGACTTTTGATTTCTTTGATGGAATTCAGAAATGAGAAATGAAGTATCTGTAGTCATTCTAAGTTACATTTTGTATAGGTAGAATTCATAATATGGTTACTCCTTAAATTTTTAGGAGAATACTTGGAATACTTTTGGAATACTTTGGAATATCCAATGGAGACACCATCAGTGCTTGTTTATTTATTTATTTATAGAAATAAGCATTTGGCATATAGAACCTTTTTGAAAATGGTCTGTCTATATGAGGTCAAGCTTGTATACTATATAACTACAGAACCATATACAACACAATGTAAAGAACAATTTTAGGATGCAGTGTTCTGTGTGTTCATGGTTTTATATAGAAGCAATGTCTTTACCCAAGAACCATATTTCCTAGGCGAGTGGTAATAAAACATCAACCACAGGGCTCCTCAACACTGTGTGCTCCTCCCTGAACTCTGTTCTTCTTATACCAGTAACTGCAGGTTACCGTAGGTACAGCACTAACTGGGCTCCTATGAAATACAGTCTGTGACCTGATGCAACTTTAACAGTTTGGAGCTCAATAATCTTTATAAATGCTTGAATGTACCCGGACGTGTGTGTAATTGATTGCTTTACATGCAAAGCTGGATGTTGTTGGGGGGGGGTGTGAAGAAAATATCCTTGAACCCTATTTAATAAAAGTTTTGTAACAATCATTAGGTTGGAAAAGATTAAAAATAGAGTTATAAACACTAAACTGAGACAGACATGCCTATAAGCATTTAACTGAGGCAGGCAGACAGGGACCGGAAAAAGCAGGCCCGATATTTCCATATATGGGATAGCATGAACTCTACTCTGGACACAAAGCAGAAAGGGTCAGAAAGAGTGAGAAACACTGCCTTTACAGTAGAAGTTAGCTGGGAATGGGAAGCCTAGCTGATAAGGGTTGGTAAGAACCGGTCTTTGAACCAAATTAATAGGAAAGTGTTACAAACCACGGACACAGGGAGGACAGGGAGGCCTGACAAAACAAGGCAGAAAACAAGAAATAAGAAATAAGGGTTCATAAGAACCTGCGATGGACTGGCGACCTGTCCAGGGTGTTTCCTGCCTTCCGCCCGAAGACTGCTGGGATAGGCTCCAGCACCCCCCCGCGACCCTGACGGAGAAGCGGCTTAGAAAATAGATGGATGGATGGATGGATGGATGGGTTCATAAGAAGGCTAGAAAAAACAGTTCTACTGGTATCCAAGGTGATTTCAGGATGTATCAAAAATAGGTGTAGCGATGATCTCACCCCCGGGAGGGGTGAAAAGGTCGCTCATCTTTGGGTATAAGATGTAATGTGTGTGTAGTGTCTGCACATTTTGGCTTTTGAGGGTCATTTTGTCACATTGGAACTAATAAAGACGCCTTTTCTCTCCTTCCAGCCGAACCTGCGGCTGGAGTTTGGTTTTTCATCTGACTTTGACTTTTTATGAGACTGACTCTTCACTTTTCTTTAACTTTTGCTTTTTTCTGAATTTCTACAAACACCATTTCATTTTATAGTAAATGAGTTTGGGCTGGTTTATGTTTATGAACAGACGCCTACAGGTCAACATAGTAAAGGAGCTCATCTGTGATCCTGAGTTTAAAGCCAGTTTTTATTCAACTTAAACTTGGAACTAAGTTGTAAATAAATCTGAAACTGAAACTTTGCTTGTGTGTAAAAGTGATTTCAGAGCCACTCGGTTCTCCCTGATGGAAACTGTTTACCTTCAGTGTTTTGTGCTTCTGATCATTTTAATAGACGTCAGCGTCACTAATTAATGACGTTCTATTAAAAGACTGGTTTACCAAGAGAGACGCTGGAGGACTTTCACCTGAAATGAGTTCATGAAGCCAGTCTGGTCATAAAAATGATAACAGGACATCAGAGCCAGAATTACTCTTTTAGTACTTTTACTTTATACTTAAGTACATTTGAAGGTAAATACTTTAGTACTTTTACTCAAGTGGAGGTCTAAAGGGAGGAACTTTTAAGAGTGGAGCTAAATCGTACATATACATTACTGTAGCACGTACAAGATCATGATAGTGAAGCACAAACCTGAACACACTTAGAGAAAATAAACAGTAACAGCAGGCAGTTGTGGTTTCTAGAACAAAGCCTTAAATAATCTTGACGTGTCAATTATTAATCATTAATCATTTCTAGGCTGTTCTATTCTTTCATTTTTCAGAAAGTATTATTCAAGTACAACTTCATACACAGCCAGTTTGACTTTATTTGATTCTGTTTGTTGAAATGAAAGTGTTTCAATAGCATTTCAACAGTCATCTAGGTCTGCTGGTGTGGGTGGGACTTGGCTGCCTCTATGCAGTGGGATTGGTTATCTTGCCCATGAAGAGGATGCTCCTGGTGCTCTCCTCCACAATGAAGACCAGGAAGGGTCTGTTGAGGTTCACGGTGGGAGGGATTGAATAAGGTACCATCTCTATGGTGGTGGCAGCAGCAGCTTCTGTGCCCTTCTCATCAACTTTGAGGACGGCCTGATGGAGGACCTGTAGGGAAGTCATGAATCTGTGTGAGGTGAAGGATCTGTAGATCTGCAATGCATGTCACAAATGCACTGTACCTTCATCTAGGCTGCATTAAGTTTGCCTACAAGCTTATGATGAACATCTTTAGATTCCTCTACCTTGGAAGCCTTCAGGTTGGTCTCCTCACTGATCCCGGAGAAGTCTGCACTGTCTGAGAACGCACTGACTATTCCCATTTCCTCCAGAGTGTCCGCGAGTGAAAAGGAGGCAGAGATGGAGAACTTGGGCAGGAAGAGTTCCACATAACTGCACAGCAGAACAGAAGAATATTTCAAACTTCTTAAAAGTCACTTTATCACAGAACCATCATTTTGGGATTCTTGGCAACTAGACAAGTAATCTAAAGGTTAGAATTTGAAAATGACAGGATTTATTTTAATCTTGACTTACAAATGATCTACTCCTGAATGGTTGTCTGGCTCCCTGCACTACTTACTGGGAAGTGGTGGTGGGGGCACTGGAGCTTAGAACCTGCATGTTCTTAGCATGGTTTTATTAAAACAATGTGTTTGTTAAGATGCTACTCTAATAATTACATTACATTAAAAACTCAAGTGCTTCTCAAGTCTCTTCCCATTCGGTCCCCTCTAATGGCAAAGAACTCCTTATGGCATAAAACAAAAGCTCCTTATGAAGAGATTTTTGGGAGAGGTTTTGAGTGGTTAGAATCCCCCAGGTAAAACTGTTATGTGATAAATAATGAAGGCTCAGGTTCTCTACTAGAATTAAAAGCCAATACAGAGACTATTTTTGCATCATGTATAGTGAAAAGCAGATGTCTCTTAACTGGCTACAGATGGCTTGAAGCAAAGCTATTGAATAAAATCAATGGCTCATGAAATACTTGGATTTCAACCCTTCAAAATTTCTCTTAGTAGGCAGCCTTTAATTACGCCTTTACTGCTGCTGCAATATTGCCAACTCTCAGAAGTGACTGTACACGATTTGTAATGTTATATGATCAGAATCAGAATCCTTTATTGATCCCAGAGGGCAATTGCAGTTGTTACAGTTGCAACCATTTATGTAAAAGAATAAACACTTTAATAATTTAAAACAAAGAGAAATTTGCAATATGTACACAAGATTTAAGTACTTATGAATATAGTAAAGTGGCGGTGACCGTGATGATAAATATTAAACATCTAATACAAAGCAGTTCAATTATTGTCCCTCTGAATTATTGCACACAATTATTATTATTATTATTACACATATGAACAGTTTGGTATTGAGTTTTGTGCAGATGATCCACACTGTGAATCACACACTGAGGGAGGAGTTATAGAGTTTGATGGCCACAGGTAAGAATGACCTCCTGTGGTGCTCTGTGGTCATTTCGGTAGAGTGAGTCTTGCACTGAATGAGCTCCTGTGTCTCATCACCGTGTCGTAGAGTGGGTGGGAGCCATGTAGAGGGTGTCAGTGTTCTTAGCCCAGTCCAGTCCTCAGGTCCACCACCAGTTCCTTTGTCTTTGTCACATTGAGCACACCATGCGACAAAGTCCTTCACTGTTGCCCTGAACTCATCCTCTTCACCCCTGCTGATACATCCAACTATTGCAGAGTCATCAGAAAACTTCTGAAGGTGGCAAGTCTCTGTGCAGTAGCTGAAGTCCGTGGTGTAGAGGGTGAAGAGGAAGGGAGAGAGGACAGTACCTTGTGGAACTCCAGTGTTGCTGACCACTCTGTCCGACACACAGTGCTGCAGGTGTACATACTGTGGTCTGCCTGTTAGGTAGTCAACAATCCAGGACACAAGGGGGGCATCTACCTGCATCACTGTGAGCTTATCACCCAGAAGACCAGGCCAGACGGTGTTAAATGCGCTGGAGAAGTCAAAAAACATGACCCTTACAGAGCTGGCTGGCTTATCCAGGTGAGCGTAGACTCGGTTGAGCAGGTAGATGATGGCGTCTTCAACTCCCAGGCGGGGCTGATAGGCAAACTGGAGGAGCTCCATAAAAGGCTAGACTATGGATTGGAGCTGATCCAACACGACCCTGTCCATGGTCTTCATGACATGAGATGTCAGTGCCACTGGCCTGTAGTCCTTGGTGTCACTGGGTTGCAGCGTCTTTGGAACAGGAACAATGCAGGACATCTTCCACATCATACTGACCCTCTGGAGACTCAGATGTTGAAGACATGTTGCAGTCCTCCACAAAGCTTAGGCTTTAAGCACCCTGGGGACCCCATCAGTAGCCTTGTTTGTGTGGAGTCTCTTCAGTTGTCTTCTCACCTGGTCAGCAGTGATACTCACTGTAGAGGTGACAGTTGGGGAGAAGGGTGGAGGTGGGAGATGGCCCATCACAGGAGGGGGCAGGCTATCGGGAGTGGGAGTGGAATAGGCTGCTAAGGACCGGCAGCAGAGGAGTCAAGATGGGGGAGGACAGATTAAGAGACCCTTATTAATCCCACAATGGAGAAATTTCACCTTCGCATTTAACCCATTCATGAAGTGAAACACAACATACACTCACGCACACCCAGGCACAGGCACAGGCACAGGCACAGGCACAGGCACAGGCACAGGCACAGGCACAGGCACCCCAATCCGCAGCACCCGGGGAGCAGTTGGGAGTTAGGTGTCTCAGTCATGTGCTGTCAGCTCTGGGGATTGAACCAGTGACCTTCCAGTCATGAGGCTGGTTCCCTAACCTCCAGCCCATGACTGCCCCCAAGAGCCTGCAGTGTCAAATCTGTTAAAGAACAGATTTAGCTTGTTGGCCCCGTCTACGCTGTCCGCTACTCCTCTGTTGTTGCTGGACCTGAAGCTGGTGATGGTCCTCATTCCTTTCCAGACCTTCCTCATGTTGTTCTGCAGGAGTTTCCACTCCAGCTTTCTCCTATATTTGTCCTTCGCCTCCGTGATCACTGTCTTCAGTTCCCTTTGGATCGTTCTCACCTCCACCCTGTCTCCAGCTCTGAAGGCCCTCTTCTTCTTGTTGAGGAGAGCCTTAATGTCATTTGTTACCCAAAACTTGTTGTGTCCTTAACAGTAGCATACAGCAGGTCCCGTGTTCTTTCCTCTCTGGTGGGACAGTCCACATACTGAGTGAAGTTTGGTAGTGCCTTAGCCATATTGACGTGGTTAAAGTCACCTGATATGGGAATAAAGGCACTCGGCTGTTGCGTTTGGAGACGCGCTATAGTTGAATAAATGAGGTCACACGCTGATGTCAGGATGGCAGAGGGGAGGATGTAAACAGTCACGATAATAGCATGTGAGTACTTGGGTGGCAAATAAAATGGCCCTGAGTCTAACAGCCAACAGCTCAATGTCCGGGCAACAGGTACGTTCCCTGGTCAGCCTGAACAGTCTGGAAGCCATCGATGGAAATGTTGTCGTCCAAGATAACCTGGTGTAGCCATTTATCTGAAAAGCACATTAAACTACACTCCCGGTACTCCCTCTGACTCCTGGCCAGTGCTGTCAGCTCGTCCATCTTAGCCAGCAACCTCACGTTGCCCATGACGACGGAGGGGAGACGCGGCTTATATCCCCTCTTCTCCATAAGCCTCCGCCATCTCCCCCTCACTTTCCCCGTGCGTTGGTTTATTCCCCATCCCCTGTGTGTCCGTCTACAAAGCTCTTCAGGGATGTTCATTGTCCTGGTCGCCATGCCGACCGGCTTCAGTGCGATCAGTTGATCCCAGGTGTAAACAAAGCAGCCATGTTGCTGTGCAGCAGTGCACCAGGAGAGTGAAAGAAGCACTTTCACGGCGAAAAAACAGACCATATAAACAATCTATTAAAAAGATAAATAAAAGTTAAGAAGAAAAATGAAAAAACAAAAATGAGAGCTACTGTAACAGGCAGCATGCGCACTGTATATTTACTGCTTAGCTTGGTTTTTAGTGAACCTGTTGAGAACCTGTTGAAGCCTAACATAAAGCCTGAATATTGCTGGAAAAGCCTGTTGGCCTGATAATAATCTCCTATGATGGTTGTTAAAAAACTATGTTACATCTTTATCCATAAAAATATTTGTTTTTTATTGTCTCTCTTATATAAGTACCCAAAAAAGTGAACAAATAAACATGCTAAATAAAACATACTGCTGAAAACAAACCAGTCAATTGCTCTTTTGCTACCATTCAAGCAAAGTTTAATGCTGCCGTTTCCACATTTTGTGTTATGCTGATGCCACACTGGTGTTAGAAGTGGGATCGTACCCCCATGCGGTCTGGAGAGGAATGGAGTTTCCCCAAACTCAAAGACAAATGGTGGAAAAGACTGAACCTGGCAGAGGACGGTAGAAGACAAAGCAGCACAGAGAGGGCAGGGGAACACATCCCATGACAGAACACATCCCACAGCAGAGAGTTGGGGCTCCAACACACACAAGCAGCACCCTCACATGTTTATGGTGTGTTGGTTAACGGAGGAAACAGAAAGCAGCTGTGGAAGTGTAGAAGCTGCAGCTTGCTCCCAATAGCATAAGAATGGACCCTGCAAGCTGTGAGGTGTTCTGCCACAAGTGGGGAGGAAGTCTGAGTTCTGAGTCTCTTCATTGCTGGAGAAGGATACAGCCCTGAGAGCCGGACTGGGGGCCTTTGATCTTTTGTATTATTTATTTTGATATGAATATTTCCAGTGTGCTTTTTTTTTCAGTAAATGAATTCATGGATTCTAATGTAAACAAAACAAATTTACTCTTGCTTCCAGCATGTCATACCCAATACAATTTTCCAATAAACAACGATAACATGATTTCCTTCAAATATATAAGCAATAAATTGACAAGAAATAAAATAGGAAATGAATGTTACTTGTAGGAAGTTTCTTTGTAACGTTCTTACTGAAATTAAAAGGCTGGTGACTGAGGTTACCTTCCATGTAATTTGTCATGCCAGTACTTGAGGTGTTCCTTGTTGATGTTCTTCTCCAGCTCCTCCATTTTTCCCTCATCAGGTAGAACAATCATCATGGAAGTGTTGCCTTTGTAGGGGACCATGATGATCGAAGTGAAATTCTTCCAGTCCCTGTAATGCTCGTAATAGCTTTCTTTATTCATCATGTCCACCGTCACTGTGGTGTTCTCATCCACATGGAACTCGGCTTTTTTAGTGTATTTTATGTTAAAAGGCTTTTTCCATTTACCTAAGAGGGCAGAATTCAAGGCATGTTATCTTATAGTAAAACATGATATAATTGAGAAGGACATTGATTTCTGATGGAATGTTTAGGTATCTACTGTACCTCTGAAATATATAAAGTTGATGAGCATCATCACAGTGTCTGGGTCCAGTTCCTTGACCATGTCAGTGATCATATCTTTGGTCTTCTTGGCGATGTACTTGTTGACTTCTTGCACAGCGACTTCAGGTTTGGAGAAGTCCACACTGAAGGCCTCTCCTTGGTAGTAATGCTGAGCATCCTTTAGAAACTTGTCTAGAGGTTTGAAGCCTTCTCGGACGGCTACAGCACTTCCTGCCTCCAGCAGCATGGTGTCCTGGCTGTGGCTCAGCATGTGAAGAAGGTGCTCATAACCTTCATTGACCTGATCAGGAGTGAGAGGGCTGTAGCCCAGGGTGCTGAAGATCTGTGAGTGGGTTTCACCTTTGGCTCCCAGGGCCAGCATGGACAGAGTCAAATCAAATCAAATCAAATTTATTTATATAGCGCTTTTTACAACTGATGTTGTCACAAAGCAGCTTTACAAAAATGGGAATCACAGCACAGAGAATCAGACAAAACACTGAACATAATATACAGAATATACAGAATATACAGAACCCCCGTGAGCGCTGAGGCAAGGAAAAACTCCCTCAGAGCTGGAGGAGGAAGAAACCTCGGGAGGACCAAGACTCACATCTAAAGGGGGGACCATCCTACCACTGGTCAGACAACTTATAAGTTAAACATTGAAAAGTCAATTTTACATCCACGCAGTTCTAATATATTCAGGTGTGTATAATCAACAGTGGAAACAATTAGAGTTCATATAGATTTGGATGTGATCTGTAGTGGAGAAGCTGCGTTCCAGAAACTTCCATCAGTCTGGTCAATCAGGGGGACAGGGGGACTTGAGGGTGGGACATCCATCAGTATTGGGCCGGACCGGTGGACAGTCAGTAACTCGGAGGAAGGAAAGATTTAGGAATTAGTTTAGACTGGATTTATGAAGAACAGAAAATGTAAAAAATGATCAGAGTGTGACTAATGACTCCGGCAGGTCTGAATATGACAGCCTAACTAAAGGGAGAGAGCCAGAAGGTAACATAGACACGGAGGCTCCCTGAGACACTGGCATTCACCCACTCCACCGTCCACAAACCTGAGTGACTGCATGTAGTGAGTGACAGCAGCACCAGCATCTCAGTTTACCCACAATTCACTATGTCCATGAACCCCTGGATCTGCAGCCTTATCTAAAGGGAATTAACATTAACTACCAAAAGCTAAACTAAACAAGTAAGTTTTTAGTCTAGACTTAAAGATTGAGACTGTGTCTGAGTCCCGAACATTATCGGGGAGATTATTCCAGAGTTGGGGCGCTTTATAAGAGAAAGCTCTTCCTCCTGCAGAGCTTCTCTGAATTTTGGGAACTACTAGGAAGCCAGCACCCTGTGATCTAAGTAATCGTGGTGGTTCATAATAGGAGATAAGGTCTCTCAGATACTCAGGAGCGAGCCCATGTAGGGCTTTATACGTTAACAGGAGAATTTTATAGTCTATGCGGAATTTGACTGGAAGCCAGTGAAGAGCTGATAGGACTGGACTAATATGGTCAAATTTTCTAGTTTTAGTAAGGACCCTGGCTGCAGCATTTTGAACTAGCTGAAGTTTATTTAAGTTACTGCTAGAACATCCTGACAGTAGCGCATTACAGTAGTCTAGCCTTGACGTAATGAAGGCATGTACTAATTTTTCTGCGTCATGTAAGGATAAAGCATTTCTTAGCTTGGCGATGTTACGGAGATGTAGAAAAGCTGTTTTAGTAACATTAGATATGTGTTTATCAAATGCTAGATCTGAATCTATGATAACGCCAAGATTTTTAGCTGTTGAACCAGGTGTGACTGAGAAGTCGGCCAGATTCAACATTAGGTGTGATAATTTATTTCTAGCAGCTTTAGGGCCTAATAGAAGAACTTCTGTTTTATCACTATTTAATAGAAGAAAGTTGTGTGACATCCATGATTTCACATCTTTTACGCAATCCTCCATTTTCTTTATTCTCTGTTTGTCATCAGGTTTGGCTGATATGAAGAGCTGCGTGTCGTCTGCATAACAATGAAAATTAACATTATGTTTTCTAATAACTTTGCCCAGGGGGAGCATGTATAACGTAAATAATAATGGTCCTAAGATAGAGCCTTGTGGAACTCCATATCTAACCTTTGTATAATTGGAGGGTATATTATTTACCCTCACAAACTGAAAACGATCGGTCAAGTATGATTTGAACCACGATAAGGCAGTTCCAGTTATACCGACCATTTTCTCTAATCTTTCTAGGAGGATATTATGATCTATTGTATCAAAAGCTGCGCTCAGATCAAGAAGTACCAGTAAAGAAACGCAGCCTTGGTCAGCGGCAAGAAGCAGATCATTTGTTATCTTAACTAGAGCTGTCTCAGTGCTATGATGAGGCCTAAATCCAGATTGGAATTTTTCATAGATCTGGTTTCTTTGCAGATAAGAGCCAAGTTGTTGGGCCACGGCCTTTTCTAAAATCTTAGAAATAAATGGTAAATTTGAAATAGGTCTATAGTTAGATAGTACACTAGGATCAAGATTTGGTTTCTTGATCAAAGGTTTAATTACTGCTAGTTTAAAGGCTTTGGGAACATACCCCAGGTTTAATGATGAGTTTACTATTGTTAATAGTGGTTTAATTATGTCTGGTAATACCTGTTTTAATAGTTTTGTGGGAACTGCATCAAGTGTACAGGTTGTGCAGTTTGATGAGGAGATAATTTTCTCCAGTTCTAACTGATGTAGTGGGTTAAAAACTTCCAACCTGACTTCGGTAGCTGGATTTTGTTCTATATCAGCCACACCAGATGACAGACAAGATGTGCTATTTATCTGTTGAATTTTGTCCCGAATATTTTCGATTTTATTATCAAAATAGTCCATAAAAGCATTGCTAGTGTGGATTGCTGGAATCTGAGGATCAGTACCTGCCTGATTTTTAGTCAGTTTAGAAATAACACTAAAGAGAACTCTAGGGTTGTTTTTATTAATCTCGATCTGAGAGGCCAGATACTCTGAGCGGGCTTTATTAATTTCTCTTCTATATTCAACAATACTGTCTTTCCAAGCAGAGTGGAATACTTCCAGTTTGGTTGATCGCCATTTTCGCTCAAAATTTCGTACTAATTGCTTTAAAGTACGAGTTTGGTCGTTATACCACAGCGCAAGTTTTTTCTGTCTCTCTTTTTTGTGTTTAAGTGGTGCTACACCATCTAAAGTAGACCGGAAGGTATTTTCTAAACAATCAGTTAGTTTGTCTAGTTCTGCTGGGTTACCTGGAGAGTACACTATGGTTGATAAATCAGGAAGGTTATCAGTAAATTGTTGAGCAGTAAAGGGCGTTATTGAACGTTTCATAGAGTAGCTGGGGGATGTACGTATATTATGACTAAGATGAAGTTTAAAAGAAATAAGATAATGATCTGAGATTACTGAGGTTTGAGAAAGAATATCTAGGTTATCTATGCTAACACCCAGGGTCAAAACCAGATCCAGAGTATGATTACAGTAATGCGTAGGTCCGGTTACATTTTGAGCAATACCAACTGAGTCTAGAATTGATGCAAAAGCCTTTTTTAATGAGTCATCAACTTTTTCAAAATGAATGTTGAAGTCTCCTACTATAATTACTTTATCACTACAAACTGCTAAATCTGCAGCGAAATCACTAAATTCTTTTAAAAATTCTACATAGGGTCCTGGTGGTCTGTAAATATTAATTAAAGAAAATGCATTCTGTTTTGTAATTGGATTAATTATATTGATGTAAAGAAGCTCAAAAGAAGTGAAATTATCATAGTGTTTCTGATTGACAGCTAGGGAATTTCTAAAAATTATGCAGACCCCGCCTCCTCTACCGGACGATCTGGGGTTGTGTATATAATTATAGCCTGCAGGGGTGGCTTCGTTTAATGCTAAATATTCATCGGGTCTAATCCAGGTTTCAGTGAGGCACAACACATCAAATTTCTGATCAGTTATGATTTCATTCACTATAACTGCTTTTGAATTTAGAGATCTTATGTTAAGTAAACCAATCTTTAGTTTTGAAGTGCTAGTGCTACAGTCTGGATATGATTGTTTAATATACGTTAGGTTATTTAGATTTACTGTTTGAGTTTTTTGACATTTATGTTTGACTCGGGGGACAGACACAGTCTGAATACATTGGTATCTAGGTAACGTCTCTTTGCAGCTCACAGACGGTCGGTTAAGCCTCTCTGTCTGCGGCCTGGTCCCGGCTCCGGTTTGTCAGCAGCTTCTAAGGCTACTGCTACTCTGCCGACTAACTAAGAGACTATGTGCTATGCTGCACGAAAGTAAGGCAGCACCATCCCGCGTGGGGTGGACACCATCCCTACCTAAAAGACCAGGCTTGCCCTCAAACATTAGCCAGTTGTCTATAAAGCCCACATGATTGTCCGTACACCACTTGGACATCCAGCGGTTCAGCGAAGAAAGCCTGCTGTAAGCTTCATCGCCACGCCTCATTGGGATGGGGCCAGAACAGATTACCTTGTTCAGAGCCATGGAGATGCTCAGTGGAGAGAAGAAGATGTTCTTGCCTTGGTATTCTGGATGGGCGGCCAGCTTCTTGTAGAGGGAGAAGGTAAAGTCAGCATTGTGAGGGGCGAGTCTGCGGGACAAGTCGTCATCTCCATCGTGGCTGGGGTGAGGTTCATCCTTGCCATGGTGGAGATGTTTGTCGTGATCTGCTGAATGGTCCTCATGATCATGTGGGGCCGCCAAGGACACCATCAGCAGGAGGGAAACCAGGAGGCAGAAAGAGATCTTTCCACACATTTTATCTCCTGGACAGAGAGAAACACACTTATGTCTGTTTGAACAATAGAGCAGGTTGAGGCTGTATTTTGGTACCAGATGCATCTTTACAGACTACAATGCAATGTAAACTTCTTTGCCTGTATGATTCCATAAAAATAACAATAACAATACTATCATCACTTTAGATGAAGGTAAAAATGCTATGAGTGAGAACAGCATTGCAGTAATCAGGTTGGGGCAGAAGGACTAGCCAGTAAGGTGATGTTCAAGTTTTCCACATTGGCACTAGTAAAATATGCTTTAGCTTGTAATGCACGCTCTTAAATATATGTATTATAATAGCAAAGTTCAATTGAATTACATTACAAAAATCAAGAACGTGATAACTTTGTTTTCTAAACAAAGTTCATCTCAGTGTTCACAGCAGTGATTAAGAAATATTCAATAAAAACTTTTTTTTTCTCAAAATGTTAGCTTTACAGGAGAAGAGAAGCATGCTTTTAAAATGTAAAGTGTAATTGTATAATTTCAAGTAATTTTATTCACTATTTTACTATTTATTTACTATAGAAATTTACTATTTCTGCTTGACCAATACAAAGGAATGCAGATTAAATGATACAGAAAAATAAAATGAAAATGAAAGGTTTTTGATTTTTATGGACAGTGATGATATGCTATGCTTTATATTTTTGTTGTTTCATATTTGATTCATTTGGTTCAAAGTCTTAACATTCTTTTCTGTGCCACTGAGTTCAAAAGATTAAGGTCAAATTAAAATATCCAGATCTAACACTGGCCTTAACATCTCAAGTACCTATTTACATGCTATGGAAAATGTAAAGTGCTGTTAATATAATGTAAGTTTAATGTAATATATTTTATATGTTTGTTGTTATTGTTTAGTGAAATAAGGCTACTTACATGCAAGGAACTCTCAGCACGACATCGACTGAAGTGGAGAAACTAATTGAAATCCTTTAAATATTAACCCATTCTAAACCCCAATGCCCCAACATCCACCCCCACCCTACTCCCCCACTCTCCACCCCTTATCGTAAATCAAACACTACTGTTTACTCATGGACTTCGAACAGTGATATAACATGTAACAGTTGCACAAAGTACGACATCTTCATAATTGTAATAATAATAATTTGTGTAGTATGTGTTTATTAGCTGAGAAAAGTGTTAATATTTCAATAAACAAAATGTATAGAATATAAATGTATTATATATATATATTATTACCTCTCCATGGATCACCACCTTATCGTGGTGGAGAGGTTTGTGTGCTTGAATGATCCTAGGAGCTATGTTGTCTGGAGCAAAAGCTCCTGGTAGGGTCTCCCATGGCAAACTGGTCCTAGGTGACAGGTCAGACAAAGTGTGATCCATAATCACCCCTATGAAAAGACAAAAACAGGACTTGTGCACCCTGCCCGGAACAGGGTTACCGGGGCCTCACCCTGGAGCCAGGCCTGGGGGAGGGGCTTGCCAGCGAGCTTCTGGTGGCCGGGCATTTACTCATGGTGCCCGGCCGGGCCCAGCCCGAAGGAGTTACATGAGTCCCCCCTCCCATCGACCCACCACCAATGGGAGGGGCAGTAATAGGGGTTTGGTGCTTTGTGGATCGGGCAGTATCCGAAGGCGTGGGCCTTGGCGTTCTGATCCTCGGTTGCTGAAACTGGCTTTTGGAACTTGGAACGTTACCTCACTGGCGGGGAAGGAGCCTGAGTTGGTGCGCGAGGTTGAGAGATACCGGCTAGATATAGTCGGGCTCACCTCAACACACAGCTTGGGCTCTGGGTCCAATCTCCTTGAGAGGGGCTGGACTTTATTCTTTTCTGGAGTTGCCCATGGTGAGAGGCGGCGGGCAGGTGTGGGCTTTCTCATAGCCCCTCGACTCGGTGCCTGTATGTTGGGGTTTTCTCCGGTGGACGAGAGGATAGCTTCCCTACGCCTTCGGGTTGGGGAAAAGTGCTCCTCCTGGAGACTCTATTGTCCTACTGGGGGACTTTAACGCTCACGTGGGCAATGACAGTGAGACCTGGAGGGGTGTGATTGGGAGGAATGGCCTCTCTGATCTGAACCCAAGTGGTGTTCAGTTTTTGGACTTCTGTGCAAACCACAGTTTGTCCATCACGAACGCCATGTTTGAACACAAGGATGTCCATAAGTGCACATGGCACCAGGACACCCTAGGCTGCAGCTCAATGATTGACTTTGTAGTCGTGTCATCGGACTTGCGGCCATGTGTTTTGGACACTCGGGTAAAGAGAGGAGCTGTGCTGTCAACTGATCACCACCTGGTGGTGAGTTGGATCAGGTGGTGGGGGAAGATGCCGGTCAGACCAGGCAAGCCCAAACGCATAGTGAGGGTTTGCTGGGAACGTCTAGCAGAAGAACCTGTCAGATCTTCAACTCACACCTCCGTCAGAACTTTGACCAGATATCGGGGGAGGTGGGGGACATTGACTCAGAATGGGCCATGTTCCGTTCCTCTATTGTTGAAGCGGCTGACTGTAGTTGTTGCTGTAAGGTAGTTGGTGCCTGTCGGGGCGGTAATCCTCAAACCTGGTGGTGGACACCCCGGGTGAGAGATGCCATCAAGCTGAAGAAGGAGTCTTACCAGGCATGGTTGGCCTGTTGGACACCAGAGGCAGCTGGCAGGTATCGACAGGCCAAGCGATCTGTGGCTTCAGTCATCGCCAAGGCAATAAACCATGTATGGGAGGAGTTTGGTGAGGCCTTGGAAAGTGACTTTAAGTCGGCTCCGAAAAGATTCTGGCAAACCGTCAGGCGACTCAGAAGGGGAAAGCAGTGTGCCATTAGCACTGTATATAGTGGAGATGGTGTGCTGCTGACTTCGACTGAAGACATCACTGGGCGGTGGAAGGAATACTTTGAGGACCTTCTCAATCCCACCGACACGTTCTCCAGTGAGGAGGCAGAGTCTTGGGACATGGGAATAGGCTTGTCCATTACTGAGGCCGAAGTCGCTAAGGTAGTCAAGAAGATCCTTGGTGGCAAGGCTCCAGGGGTGGATGAGATCCGCCCTGAGTTCCTCAAGGCTCTGGATGTTGTGGGACTGTCTTGGCTGACACGCCTTTTCAACATTGCGCGGACATCGGGGGCGGTGCCACTGGATTGGCAGACTGGGGTGGTGGTGCCTCTTTTTCCTCGGATCCAGGAGGAGCAGTGCGGGTTCCGCCCTGGTCTTGGAACACTGGACCAACTCTTCACCCTCTCCAGGATCCTGGAGGGTTCATGGGAGTTTGCCCAACCAGTCCACATGTGCTTTGTGGATCTGGAGAAGGCATTCGACTGTGTTCCCCGGGGTATTCTGTGGGAGGTGCTTCGGGAGTTCTCTTTGCTACGAGCCATTCAGGCCCTGTACAAACAAAGCTGGAGTTTGGTTCACATAGCCAGCAGTAAGTCAGACTCGTTCCCAGTGAGAGTTGGACTCCGTCAGGGCTGCCCTTTGTCACCGATTCTATTCATCATTTTTATGGATAGAATTTCTAGGCGCAGTCAGGGGATGGAGGGTGTCCGGTTTGGTGACCTCAGGGTCACATCGCTGCTGTTTGCAGATGATGTGGTCCTATTGGGGACATCAGGCCGCAAACTTCAGCTTTCGCCGGATCGGTTTGCAGCCGAATGTGAAGCGGCTGGAATGAGAATCAGTACCTCTAAATCCGAGACCATGGTTCTCAGGCGGAAAAGGATGGAGAGCCCTCTCTGGGTCAGGGATAGGCTCTTGCCTCAAGTGGAGGAGTTCAAGTATCTCGTGGTCTTGTTCACGAGTGATGGTACAAGGGAGCGGAAGATTGACAGGCGGATTGGTGCTGGGTCAGCAGTGATGCGGGCTCTTTACCGGTCTGTTGTGGTAAAGAAAGAGCTGAGCCATAAGGCAAGGCTCTCGATTTACCGGTCGATCTACGTTCCCACCCTCACCTATGGTCATGAGCTTTGGGTAATGACCAAAAGAACTAGATCGCGAATACAAGCGGCTGAAATGAGTTTCCTCTGCAGGGTGTCTGGACTCTCCCTTAGAGATAGAGTGAGAAGTTCGGTCATCCGGGAGGGACTCGGAGTAAAGCCGCTGCTTCTTCACGTCGAGAGGAGCCAGCTGAGGTGGTTCGGGCATCTGGTTAGGATGCCTCCTGGACGCCTCCCTCGGGAGGTGTCACAGGCAAGTCCACCTGGGAGGAGACCCCGGGGAAGACCCAGGACATGCTGGCGTGACTATATCGCCCAGCTGGCCTGGGAGCGCCTCGGAATCCCCCTTGGACAGCTAGTGGAAGTGGCTGGGGAAAGGGAGGTCTGGGCCTCATTGCTAAGGATGCTGCTCCCGCGACCCGGACCCCGGAGCAGTGGAAGATAATGGATGGATGGATGGATGGATGGATATATATATATATATATATATATATATATATATATATATATATATATATATATATATATATATATATACATACACTGTGTGCATCATTACTAGGCAAGTGAGTATTTTAACCATCTTATAATTTTTAGGCATATTTTCTAACTCCAAGCTGGATAAACTTGAATGCTTAATGGATTTAAGCATAGCAGGTGATGTGTATCTGTGTAATGAAGGTGTGTGGAGGGTGTGGCCTAAGGAGGTCAACACCCTAAATCAAGGTGTGTTTATAATTATTAGGCAGCTTTTCTTTTCAGGCAAAATGGGCCAAAAAAGAGATTGAACTGACTCTGAAAAGTTAAAAATTACCAAAAGTCTCTCAGAGGGATGCAGAACTCTTGAAATTGCTGAGATATTGGGGCGTGATCACAGAACCATCAAACGTTTTGTTGCAAATAGTCAACAGGGTCGCAAGAAACTTGCTGAGAAAAAAAGACACAATTTAACTGCCAAGGATTTGAGAAGAATCAAGCGTGAAGCTACCAGGAATCCATTATCTTCCAGTTCTGTCATATTCCAGAACTGCAACCTAGCTGGAATATCAAGAAGTACAGGATGTTCAGCGCTCAGAGACGTGGCCAAGGTAAGGAAGGCTGAAACCCGACCACCACTGAACAAGACACAAGCTGAAGTGTCTAGACTGGTCCTAGAAATATCTGAAGACAGATTTTTCAGAGGTTTTATGGACTGATGAAATGAGAGGGACTCTTTACGGACCAGATGGATGAGCTCATGGCTGGATCAGTAACGGGACAGAACTCCACTTCGAGTCAGACGCCAAGAAAGGTGGAGGTGGGGTACTGGTATGGGCTGGTATTATTATAGATGAGCTGGTTGGACCTTTTCGGGTTGAAGATGGGCTCAAAATCAACTCCCAAGCCTACTGCCAGTTTTTAGAAGACACTTTCTTTAAGCAGTGGTCCAGGAAGAATCTGCATGTTTCAAAAAGACGATGATTTTTATGCAGGGCGATGCTCCATCACATGCATCCAAGTACTCCTCTGCATGGCTCGCCAGTAAAGGCATTAAAGATGAAAATCTTATGACATGGCCCCCTCTCTGAACAGGGTCTGGGAGGCTGCGGCTGCTGCTGTACAAATGAATGGAAGGCTTATCACTGTTATTGAAGAGAAGGGCGGCTATACTGGTCACTGATTTATTTTTTTATTTCTCAGAAATGTTCATTGGAAAGCTTTGAGTTGTTTGTTTATAATTCTCACTTGAACAGATGAAAATAAAGTGAGATGGGAAAACGTGTGTTTTTCATTTAGCTGCGTAATAATTCTGCACCATCATAGTTTCCCAATAAATGTGCACATATAGAAATTCTCCTTAGAAAGCCAAAACCTCACTTTTACTTTCTTAAACATTCATGTTTGAGGTTTATTAACAATTTGGATTAACCGAGAGCGCTGTAGCTGTTCATTAATAAAAATAATCCTCAGAATAAGACTTGCCTAGTAATTGTGCACACAGTGTATATATAATGATTTTCTGGATGTTACCAGACATCTCCAAGCCTCTCCTCCTCGAGGAAGTCCAGTATTATATGTAGTTAAAAAGCAGCTCCTGGTTTGACCAATCAGTGCTCAGTAAATTAAGCTCATGATGTAATTGATGATATTAACGAGTCTCTGTGGCGGCTGTGAAGGTGTCCAGGAAAAATATGGACCTGAGAAATTCTTGTTACTTTTTATTGTTTTTCTGTTTGTTTGAATTATGAATACGACTTTATTCTAATGTATATTGTGATAAACTCACTGCTGAGGGAAACTGGTTAAACATTTGCTTAGATGCCTAAAACTTTCGCACAGTACTGTACATATATATATATATATATATATATATAATTTGTTAGAGTGAATATACTTAAATATGTTGCACTGATAGGTGCCTATTTCTCCTAGCAGTCTTTGTTTGGTGAGCATGGCTGTCAGCGTTAGTCTAATCAAGTGGGGCAGTTAAAAACACTGTTTATGGTCAACATGCTATCAATAACTAGCCGGGGGAATGATCATGTTGGCCCCATGCTGAGAGTAACCAACAAAAAAATGATGCATTTACATTTATCAACATGTTTAGTAATGTCGTTTATGATGTGGGTGTTGCTAGTTTCTAATCAGCTGTTGTAGCCACTCTTGATTGCAAGGCAATATAATGAGTCAAGTCAAAAAAACGTAATAAAAGTTACATTTGGTACTATTAGAGCAGAAATTAGAGATTAAATGTTTGGCACGACACCAGCCAGAGGATTTTAACATCATTCAGTGTGGAAAGGACAAAATGAGGTTCAAGAGAAAAACATTTCTGCTTGCTTGCTGTGCTATCGCTTGAATTCATTCCATGGCTTGGTGGATTTTGAGAGATATGTTTTTGACAAGTTTGCCCAGATGAAAGATTGTCATGGCTCTTGTCTGTTTGAGCAGTGAAAGTCATTGGTGAGTCATTCTGCATTATTACCAGGCATGTTATTCCTAATGCCTGGAAGGCGATGTATTTCCCTGCTCTGATATGTTAGAGTTGATATGTATTTACAGACCACAATGATCATACACTGCTGGATAACGTTGGATTTGTAATGCCATGCTGTATAACCAGGCTGTGAGATCTAATGTCATTATCATATCACTCTTGTTCTCCACTTCTATTCCTGCATTATGCTAATTTGTGGACTTTTGATTTCTTTGATGGAATTCAGAAATGAGAAATGAAGTATCTGTAGTCATTCTAAGTTACATTTTGTATAGGTAGAATTCATAATATGGTTACTCCTTAAATTTTTAGGAGAATACTTGGAATACTTTTGGAATACTTTGGAATATCCAATGGAGACACCATCAGTGCTTGTTTATTTATTTATTTATAGAAATAAGCATTTGGCATATAGAACCTTTTTGAAAATGGTCTGTCTATATGAGGTCAAGCTTATATACTATATAACTACAGAACCATATACAACACAAGAACAATTTTAGGATGCAGTGTTCTGTGTGTTCATGGTTTTATATAGAAGCAATGTCTTTACCCAAGAACCATATTTCCTAGGCGAGTGGTAATAAAACATCAACCACAGGGCTCCTCAACACTGTGTGCTCCTCCCTGAACTCTGTTCTTCTTATACCAGTAACTGCAGGTTACCGTAGGTACAGCACTAACTGGGCTCCTATGAAATACAGTCTGTGACCTGATGCAACTTTAACAGTTTGGAGCTCAATAATCTTTATAAATGCTTGAATGTACCCGGACGTGTGTGTAATTGATTGCTTTACATGCAAAGCTGGATGTTGTTGTGAGGGGGGGGTGTGAAGAAAATATCCTTGAACCCTATTTAATAAAAGTTTTGTAACAATCATTAGGTTGGAAAAGATTAAAAATAGAGTTATAAACACTAAACTGAGACAGACAGGCCTATAAGCATTTAACTGAGGCAGGCAGACAGGGACCGGAAAAAGCAGGCCCGATATTTCCATATATGGGATAGCATGAACTCTACTCTGGACACAAAGCAGAAAGGGTCAGAAAGAGTGAGAAACACTGCCTTTACAGTAGAAGTTAGCTGGGAATGGGAAGCCTAGCTGATAAGGGTTGGTAAGAACCGGTCTTTGAACCAAATTAATAGGAAAGTGTTACAAACCACGGACACAGGGAGGACAGGGAGGCCTGACAAAACAAAGCAGAGAACAAGAAATAAGAAATAAGGGTTCATAAGAACCTGCGATGGACTGGCGACCTGTCCAGGGTGTTTCCTGCCTTCCGCCCGAAGACTGCTGGGATAGGCTCCAGCACCCCCCCGCGACCCTGACGGAGAAGCGGCTTAGAAAATAGATGGATGGATGGATGGATGGATGGGTTCATAAGAAGGCTAGAAAAAACAGTTCTACTGGTATCCAAGGTGATTTCAGGATGTATCAAAAATAGGTGTAGCGATGATCTCACCCCCGGGAGGGGTGATAAGGTCGCTCATCTTTGGGTATAAGATGTAATGTGTGTGTAGTGTCTGCACATTTTGGCTTTTGAGGGTCATTTTGTCACATTGGAACTAATAAAGACGCCTTTTCTCTCCTTCCAGCCGAACCTGCGGCTGGAGTTTGGTTTTTCATCTGACTTTGACTTTTTATGAGACTGACTCTTCACTTTTCTTTAACTTTTGCTTTTTTCTGAATTTCTACAAACACCATTTCATTTTATAGTAAATGAGTTTGGGCTGGTTTATGTTTATGAACAGACGCCTACAGATCAACATAGTAAAGGAGCTCATCTGTGATCCTGAGTTTAAAGCCAGTTTTTATTCAACTTAAACTTGGAACTAAGTTGTAAATAAATCTGAAACTGAAACTTTGCTTGTGTGTAAAAAGTGATTTCAGAGCCACTCGGTTCTCCCTGATGGAAACTGTTTACCTTCAGTGTTTTGTGCTTCTGATCATTTTAATAGACGTCAGCGTCACTAATTAATGACGTTCTATTAAAAGACTGGTTTACCAAGAGAGACGCTGGAGGACTTTCACCTGAAATGAGTTCATGAAGCCAGTCTGGTCATAAAAATGATAACAGGACATCAGAGCCAGAATTACTCTTTTAGTACTTTTACTTTATACTTAAGTACATTTGAAGGTAAATACTTTAGTACTTTTACTCAAGTGGAGGTCTAAAGGGAGGAACTTTTAAGAGTGGAGCTAAATCGTACATATACATTACTGTAGCACGTACAAGATCATGATAGTGAAGCACAAACCTGAACACACTTAGAGAAAATAAACAGTAACAGCAGGCAGTTGTGGTTTCTAGAACAAAGCCTTAAATAATCTTGACGTGTCAATTATTAATCATTAATCATTTCTAGGCTGTTCTATTCTTTCATTTTTCAGAAAGTATTATTCAAGTACAACTTCATACACAGCCAGTTTGACTTTATTTGATTCTGTTTGTTGAAATGAAAGCGTTTCAATAGCATTTCAACAGTCATCTAGGTCTGCTGGTGTGGGTGGGACTTGGCTGCCTCTATGCAGTGGGATTGGTTATCTTGCCCATGAAGAGGATGCTCCTGGTGCTCTCCTCCACAATGAAGACCAGGAAGGGTCTGTTGAGGTTCACGGTGGGAGGGATTGAATAAGGTACCATCTCTATGGTGGTGGCAGCAGCAGCTTCTGTGCCCTTCTCATCAACTTTGAGGACGGCCTGATGGAGGACCTGTAGGGAAGTCATGAATCTGTGTGAGGTGAAGGATCTGTAGATCTGCAATGCATGTCACAAATGCACTGTACCTTCATCTAGGCTGCATTAAGTTTGCCTACAAGCTTATGATGAACATCTTTAGATTCCTCTACCTTGGAAGCCTTCAGGTTGGTCTCCTCACTGATCCCGGAGAAGTCTGCACTGTCTGAGAACGCACTGACTATTCCCATTTCCTCCAGAGTGTCCGCGAGTGAAAAGGAGGCAGAGATGGAGAACTTGGGCAGGAAGAGTTCCACATAACTGCACAGCAGAACAGAAGAATATTTCAAACTTCTTAAAAGTCACTTTATCACAGAACCATCATTTTGGGATTCTTGGCAACTAGACAAGTAATCTAAAGGTTAGAATTTGAAAATGACAGGATTTATTTTAATCTTGACTTACAAATGATCTACTCCTGAATGGCTGTCTGGCTCCCTGCACTACTTACTGGGAAGTGGTGGTGGGGGCACTGGAGCTTAGAACCTGCATGTTCTTAGCATGGTTTTATTAAAACAATGTGTTTGTTAAGATGCTACTCTAATAATTACATTACATTAAAAACTCAAGTGCTTCTCAAGTCTCTTCCCATTCGGTCCCCTCTAATGGCAAAGAACTCCTTATGGCATAAAACAAAAGCTCCTTATGAAGAGATTTTTGGGAGAGGTTTTGAGTGGTTAGAATCCCCCAGGTAAAACTGTTATGTGATAAATAATGAAGGCTCAGGTTCTCTACTAGAATTAAAAGCCAATACAGAGACTATTTTTGCATCATGTATAGTGAAAAGCAGATGTCTCTTAACTGGCTACAGATGGCTTGAAGCAAAGCTATTGAATAAAATCAATGGCTCATGAAATACTTGGATTTCAACCCTTCAAAATTTCTCTTAGTAGGCAGCCTTTAATTACGCCTTTACTGCTGCTGCAATATTGCCAACTCTCAGAAGTGACTGTACAAGATTTGTAATGTTATATGATCAGATTCAGAATCCTTTATTGATCCCAGAGGGCAATTGCAGTTGTTACAGTTGCAACCATTTATGTAAAAGAATAAACACTTTAATAATTTAAAACAAAGAGAAATTTGCAATATGTACACAAGATTTAAGTACTTATGAATATAGTAAAGTGGCGGTGACCGTGATGATAAATATTAAACATCTAATACAAAGCAGTTCAATTATTGTCCCTCTGAATTATTGCACACAATTATTATTATTATTATTACACATATGAACAGTTTGGTATTGAGTTTTGTGCAGATGATCCACACTGTGAATCACACACTGAGGGAGGAGTTATAGAGTTTGATGGCCACAGGTAAGAATGACCTCCTGTGGTGCTCTGTGGTCATTTCGGTAGAGTGAGTCTTGCACTGAATGAGCTCCTGTGTCTCATCACCGTGTCGTAGAGTGGGTGGGAGCCATGTAGAGGGTGTCAGTGTTCTTAGCCCAGTCCAGTCCTCAGGTCCACCACCAGTTCCTTTGTCTTTGTCACATTGAGCACACCATGCGACAAAGTCCTTCACCGTCACCCTGAACTCATCCTCTTCACCCCTGCTGATACATCCAACTATCGCAGAGTCATCAGAAAACTTCTGAAGGTGGCAAGTCTCTGTGCAGTAGCTGAAGTCCGTGGTGTAGAGGGTGAAGAGGAAGGGAGAGAGGACAGTACCTTGTGGAACTCCAGTGTTGCTGACCACTCTGTCCGACACACAGTGCTGCAGGTGTACATACTGTGGTCTGCCTGTTAGGTAGTCAACAATCCAGGACACAAGGGGGGCATCTACCTGCATCACTGTGAGCTTATCACCCAGAAGACCAGGCCAGATGGTGTTAAATGCGCTGGAGAAGTCAAAAAACATGACCCTTACAGAGCTGGCTGGCTTATCCAGGTGAGCGTAGACTCGGTTGAGCAGGTAGATGATGGCGTCTTCAACTCCCAGGCGGGGCTGATAGGCAAACTGGAGGAGCTCCATAAAAGGCTAGACTATGGATTGGAGCTGATCCAACACGACCCTGTCCATGGTCTTCATGACATGAGGTGTCAGTGCCACTGGCCTGTAGTCCTTGGTGTCACTGGGTTGCAGCGTCTTTGGAACAGGAACAATGCAGGACATCTTCCACATCATACTGACCCTCTGGAGACTCAGATGTTGAAGACATGTTGCAGTCCTCCACAAAGCTTAGGCTTTAAGCACCCTGGGGACCCCATCAGTAGCCTTGTTTGTGTGGAGTCTCTTCAGTTGTCTTCTCACCTGGTCAGCAGTGATACTCACTGTAGAGGTGACAGTTGGGGAGAAGGGTGGAGGTGGGAGATGGCCCATCACAGGAGGGGGCAGGCTATCGGGAGTGGGAGTGGAATAGGCTGCTAAGGACCGGCAGCAGAGGAGTCAAGATGGGGGAGGACAGATTAAGAGACCCTTATTAATCCCACAATGGAGAAATTTCACCTTCGCATTTAACCCATTCATGAAGTGAAACACAACATACACTCACGCATACCCAGGCACAGGCACAGGCACAGGCACAGGCACAGGCACAGGCACAGGCACCCCAATCCGCAGCACCCGGGGAGCAGTTGGGAGTTAGGTGTCTCAGTCATGTGCTGTCAGCTCTGGGGATTGAACCAGTGACCTTCCAGTCATGAGGCTGGTTCCCTAACCTCCAGCCCATGACTGCCCCCAAGAGCCTGCAGTGTCAAATCTGTTAAAGAACAGATTTAGCTTGTTGGCCCCGTCTACGCTGTCCGCTACTCCTCTGTTATTGCTGGACCTGAAGCTGGTGATGGTCCTCATTCCTTTCCAGACCTTCCTCATGTTGTTCTGCAGGAGTTTCCACTCCAGCTTTCTCCTATATTTGTCCTTCGCCACCGTGATCACTGTCTTCAGTTCCCTTTGGATCGTTCTCACCTCCACCCTGTCTCCAGCTCTGAAGGCCCTCTTCTTCTTGTTGAGGAGAGCCTTAATGTCATTTGTTACCCAAAACTTGTTGTGTCCTTAACAGTAGCATACAGCAGGTCCCGTGTTCTTTCCTCTCTGGTGGGACAGTCCACATACTGAGTGAAGTTTGGTAGTGCCTTAGCCATATTGACGTGGTTAAAGTCGCCTGATATGGGAATAAAGGCACTCGGCTGTTGCGTTTGGAGACGCGCTATAGTTGAATAAATGAGGTCACACGCTGATGTCAGGATGGCAGAGGGGAGGATGTAAACAGTCACGATAATAGCATGTGAGTACTTGGGTGGCAAATAAAATGGCCCTGAGTCTAACAGCCAACAGCTCAATGTCCGGGCAACAGGTACGTTCCCTGGTCAGCCTGAACAGTCTGGAAGCCATCGATGGAAATGTTGTCGTCCAAGATAACCTGGTGTAGCCATTTATCTGAAAAGCACATTAAACTACACTCCCGGTACTCCCTCTGACTCCTGGCCAGTGCTGTCAGCTCGTCCATCTTAGCCAGCAACCTCACGTTGCCCATGACGACGGAGGGGAGACGCGGCTTATATCCCCTCTTCTCCAAAATCTCCATTCCCCCTCACTTTCCCCGTGCGTTGGTTTATTCCCCATCCCCTGTGTGTCCGTCTACAAAGCTCTTCAGGGATGTTCATTGTCCTGGTCGCCATGCCGACCGGCTTCAGTGCGATCAGTTGATCCCAGGTGTAAACAAAGCAGCCATGTTGCTGTGCAGCAGTGCACCAGGAGAGTGAAAGAAGCACTTTCACGGCGAAAAAACAGACCATATAAACAATCTATTAAAAAGATAAATAAAAGTTAAGAAGAAAAATGAAAAAACAAAAATGAGAGCTACTGTAACAGGCAGCATGCACACACGCCCATGCGCACTGTATATTTACTGCTTAGCTTGGTTTTTAGTGAACCTGTTGAGAACCTGTTGAAGCCTAACATAAAGCCTGAATATTACTGGAAAAGCCTGTTGGCCTGATAATAATCTCCTATGATGGTTGTTAAAAAACTATGTTACATCTTTATCCATAAAAATATTTGTTTTTTATTGTCTCTCTTATATAAGTACCCAAAAAAGTGAACAAATAAACATGCTAAATAAAACATACTGCTGAAAACAAACCAGTCAATTGCTCTTTTGCTACCATTCAAGCAAAGTTTAATGCTGCCGTTTCCACATTTTGTGTTATGCTGATGCCACACTGGTGTTAGAAGTGGGATCGTACCCCCATGCGGTCTGGAGAGGAATGGAGTTTCCCCAAACTCAAAGACAAATGGTGGAAAAGACTGAACCTGGCAGAGGATGGTAGAAGACAAAGCAGCACAGAGAGGGCAGGGGAACACATCCCATGACAGAACACATCCCACAGCAGAGAGTTGGGGCTCCAACACACACAAGCAGCACCCTCACATGTTTATGGTGTGTTGGTTAACGGAGGAAACAGAAAGCAGCTGTGGAAGTGTAGAAGCTGCAGCTTGTTCCCAATAGCATAAGAATGGACCCTGCAAGCTGTGAGGTGTTCTGCCACAAGTGGGGAGGAAGTCTGAGTTCTGAGTCTCTTCATTGCTGGAGAAGGATACAGCCCTGAGAGCCGGACTGGGGGCCTTTGATCTTTTGTATTATTTATTTTGATATGAATATTTCCAGTGTGCTTTTTTTTTCAGTAAATGAATTCATGGATTCTAATGTAAACAAAACAAATTTACTCTTGCTTCCAGCATGTCATACCCAATACAATTTTCCAATAAACAACGATAACATGATTTCCTTCAAATATATAAGCAATAAATTGTCAAGAAATAAAATAGGAAATGAATGTTACTTGTAGGAAGTTTCTTTGTAACGTTCTTACTGAAATTAAAAGGCTGGTGACTGAGGTTACCTTCCATGTAATTTGTCATGCCAGTACTCGAGGTGTTCCTTGTTGATGTTCTTCTCCAGCTCCTGCATTTTTCCCTCATCAGGTAGAACAATCATCATGGAAGTGTTGCCTTTGTAGGGGACCATGATGATTGAAGTGAAATTCTTCCAGTCCCTGTAATGCTCGTAATAGCTTTCTTTACTCATCATGTCCACCGTCACTGTGGTGTTCTCATCCACATGGAACTCGGCTTTTTTAGTGTATTTTATGTTAAAAGGCTTTTTCCATTTACCTTAGAGGGCAGAATTCAAGGCATGTTATCTTATAGTAAAACATGATATAATTGAGAAGGACATTGATTTCTGATGGAATGTTTAGGTATCTACTGTACCTCTGAAATATATAAAGTTGATGAGCATCATCACAGTGTCTGGGTCCAGTTCCTTGACCATGTCAGTGATCATATCTTTGGTCTTCTTGGCGATGTACTTGTTGACTTCTTGCACAGCGACTTCAGGTTTGGAGAAGTCCACACTGAAGGCCTCTCCTTGGTAGTAATGCTGAGCATCCTTTAGAAACTTGTCTAGAGGTTTGAAGCCTTCTCGGACGGCTACAGCACTTCCTGCCTCCAGCAGCATGGTGTCCTGGCTGTGGCTCAGCATGTGAAGAAGGTGCTCATAACCTTCATTGACCTGATCAGGAGTGAGAGGGCTGTAGCCCAGGGTGCTGAAGATCTGTGAGTGGGTTTCACCTTTGGCTCCCAGGGCCAGCATGGACAGAGCCATGGAGATGCTCAGTGGAGAGAAGAAGATGTTCTTGCCTTGGTATTCTGGATGGGCGGCCAGCTTCTTGTAGAGGGAGAAGGTAAAGTCAGCATTGTGAGGGGCGAGTCTGCGGGACAAGTCGTCATCTCCATCGTGGCTGGGGTGAGGTTCATCCTTGCCATGGTGGAGATGTTTGTCGTGATCTGCTGAATGGTCCTCATGATCATGTGGGGCCGCCAAGGACACCATCAGCAGGAGGGAAACCAGGAGGCAGAAAGAGATCTTTCCACACATTTTATCTCCTGGACAGAGAGAAACACACTTATGTCTGTTTGAACAATAGAGCAGGTTGAGGCTGTATTTTGGTACCAGATGCATCTTTACAGACTACAATGCAATGTAAACTTCTTTGCCTGTATGATTCCATAAAAATAACAATAACAATACTATCATCACTTTAGATGAAGGTAAAAATGCTATGAGTGAGAACAGCATTGCAGTAATCAGGTTGGGGCAGAAGGACTAGCCAGTAAGGTGATGTTCAAGTTTTCCACATTGGCACTAGTAAAATATGCTTTAGCTTGTAATGCATGCTCTTAAATATATGTATTATAATAGCAAAGTTCAATTGAATTACATTACAAAAATCAAGAACGTGATAACTTTGTTTTCTAAACTTTGTTCATCTCAGTGTTCACAGCAGTGATTAAGAAATATTCAATAAAAACTTTTTTTTTCTCAAAATGTTAGCTTTACAGGAGAAGAGAAGCATGCTTTTAAAATGTAAGTGTAATTGTATAATTTCAAGTAATTTTATTTACTATTTTACTATTTATTTACTATAGAAATTTACTATTTCTGCTTGACCAATACAAAGGAATGCAGATTAAATGATACAGAAAAATAAAATGAAAATGAAAGGTTTTTGATTTTTATGGACAGTGATGATATGCTATGCTTTATATTTTTGTTGTTTCATATTTGATTCATTTGGTTCAAAGTCTTAACATTCTTTTCTGTGCCACTGAGTTCAAAAGATTAAGGTCAAATTAAAATATCCAGATCTAACACTGGCCTTAACATCTCAAGTACCTATTTACATGCTATGGAAAATGTAAAGTGCTGTTAATATAATGTAAGTTTAATGTAATATATTTTATATGTTTGTTGTTATTGTTTAGTGAAATAAGGCTACTTACATGCAAGGAACTCTCAGCACGACATCGACTGAAGTGGAGAAACTAATTGAAATCCTTTAAATATTAACCCATTCTAAACCCCAATGCCCCAACATCCACCCCCACCCTACTCCCCCACTCTCCACCCCTTATCGTAAATCAAACACTACTGTTTACTCATGGACTTCGAACAGTGATATAACATGTAACAGTTGCACAAAGTACGACATCTTCATAATTGTAATAATAATAATTTGTGTAGTATGTGTTTATTAGCTGAGAAAAGTGTTAATATTTCAATAAACAAAATGTATAGAATATGAATGTATTATATATATATATATTATTACCTCTCCATGGATCACCACCTTATCGTGGTGGAGAGGTTTGTGTGCTTGAATGATCCTAGGAGCTATGTTGTCTGGAGCAAAAGCTCCTGGTAGGGTCTCCCATGGCAAACTGGTCCTAGGTGACAGGTCAGACAAAGTGTGATCCATAATCACCCCTATGAAAAGACAAAAACAGGACTTGTGCACCCTGCCCGGAACAGGGTTACCGGGGCCTCACCCTGGAGCCAGGCCTGGGGGAGGGGCTCGCCAGCGAGCTTCTGGTGGCCGGGCATTTACTCATGGTGCTCGGCTGGGCCCAGCCTGAAGGAGATACATGAGTCCCCCCTCCCATCGACCCACCACCAATGGGAGGGGCAGTAATAGGGGTTCGGTGCGTTGTGGATCGGGCAGTGTCCGAAGGCGTGGGCCTTGGCATTCTGATCCTCGGTTGCTGAAACTGGCTTTTGGAACTTGGAACGTTACCTCACTGGCGGGGAAGGAGCCTGAGTTGGTGCGCAAGGTTGAGAGATACCGGCTAGATATAGTCCAATCTCCTTGAGAGGGGCTGGACTTTATCCTTTTCTGGAGTTGCCCATGGTGAGAGGCGGCGGGCAGGTGTGTGCTTTCTCATAGCCCCTCGACTTGGTGCCTGTATGTTGGGGTTTTCTCCGGTGGACGAGAGGGTAGCTTCCCTACGCTTAAGCAGTTCAGAGTACCCAGCCTTCCTAGAGTCCTTGGGAAGGGTGCTTGAAAGTGCTCCTCCTGGAGACTCTATTGTCCTACTGGGGGACTTTAACGCTCACGTGGGCAATGACAGTGAGACATGGAGGGGTGTGATTGGGAGGAATGGCCTCTCTGATCTGAACCCGAGTGGTGTTCAGTTTTTGGACTTCTGTGCATACCACAGTTTGTCCATCACGAACACCATGTTTGAACACAAGGATGTCCATAAGTGCACATGGCACCAGGACACCCTAGGCCGCAGTTCAATGATTGACTTTGTAGTTGTGTCATCGGACTTGCGGCCATGTGTTTTGGACACTCAGGTAAAGAGAGGAGCTGAGCTGTCAACTGATCACCACCTAGTGGTGAGTTGGATCAGGTGGTGGGGGAAGATGCCGGTCAGACCCAAGCCCAAACGTATAATTAGGGTTTGCTGGGAACGTCTAGCAGAAGAACCTGTCAGATTGATCTTCAACTCACACCTCCGTCAGAACTTTGACCAGATATCGGGGGAGGTGGGGGACATTGACTCAGAATGGGCCATGTTCCATTCCTCCATTGTTGAAGCGGCTGACTGTAGCTGTGGCCGTAAGGTAGTTGGTGCCTGTCGGGGCGGTAGGTGAGAGATGCCGTCAAGCTGAAGAAGGACTCCTACCGGGCATGGTTGGCCTGTGGGACACCAGAGGCAGCTGGCAGGTATTGACAGGCCAAGCGATCTGTGGCTTCAGTCGTCGCCAAGGCAAAAAAACTTGTATGGGAGGAGTTTGGTGAGGCCTTGGAAGTGACTTTAAGTCGGCTCCGAAAAGATTCTGGCAAACCGTCAGGCGACTCAGAAGGGGAAAGCAGTGTGCCACTAGCACTGTATATAGTGGAGATGGTGTGCTGCTGACTTCGACTGAAGACGTCATTGGGCGGTGGAAGGAATACTTTGAGGGCCTTCTCAATCCCACCCACACGTTCTCCAGTGAGGAGGCTGAGTCTGGGGACACGGGAATAGGCTTGTCCATTACTGAGGCCGAAGTCGCTAAGGTAGTTAAGAAGCTCCTTGGTGGCAAGGCTCCAGGGGTGGATGAGATCCGCCCTGAGTTCCTCAAGGCTCTGGATGTTGTGGGGCTGTCTTGGCTGACACGCCTTTTCAACATTGCGTGGACATCGGGGGCGGTGCCACTGGATTGGCAGACTGGGGTGGTGGTGCCTCTTTTTAAAAAAGGGGACCGGAGGATGTGTTCCAACTACAGGGGAATCACATTCCTCAGCCTCCCTGGTAAGGTCTATGCAGGGGTACTGGAGAAGAGAGTCCGGCTTATAGTCGAACCTCGGATCCAGGAGGAGCAGTGCGGGTTCCGCCCTGGTCATGGAACACTGGACCAACTCTTCACCCTCTCCACATGTGCTTTGTGGATCTGGAGAAGGCATTCGACTGGGTATTCTATGTGAGGTGCTTCAGGAGTACGGGGTACATGGCTCTTTGATATGAGCCATTCAGGCCCTGTACAAACAAAGCCGGAGTTTGGTTCACATGGCCGGCAGTAAGTCAGACTCGTTCCCAGTGAGAGTTGGACTCCGTCAGGGCTGCCCTTTGTCACCAATTCATATTCATAATTTTTATGGATAGAATTTCTAGGCGCAGTCAGGGGATGGAGGGTGTCCCGTTTGGTGACCTCAGGGTCACATCGCTGCTGTTTGCAGATGATGTGGTCCTATTCGGGACATCAGGCCGCGAACTTCAGCTTTCGCTGGATCGGTTTGCAGCCGAATGAGAAGCGGCCGGGATGAGACTCAGTACCTCTAAATCCGAGACCATGGTTCTCAGGCGGAAAAGGGTGGAGAGCCCTCTCTGGGTCGGGGATAGGCTCTTGCCTCAAGTAGAGGAGTTCAAGTGTATCGGGGTCTTGTTCACGAGTGATGGTACAAGGGAGCGGGAGATTGACAGGCGGATTGGTGCTGGGTCAGCAGTGATGTGGGCTCTTTACCGGTCTGTTGTGGTAAAGAAAGAGCTGAGCCATAAGGCAAAGCTCTCGATTTACCGGTCAATCTACGTTCCCACCCTCACCTATGGGCATGAGCTTTGGGTAATGACCGAAAGAATAAGATCACGCATACAAGCGGCCGAAATGAGTTTCCTCCACAGGGTGTCTGGACTCTCCCTTAGAGATAGGATGAGAAGTTCGGTCATCCGGGAGGGACTCGGAGTAGAGCCGCTGCTTCTTCATGTCGAGAGGAGCCAGCTGAGGTGGTTCGGGCATCTGGTTAGGATGCCTCCTGGACGCCTTCCTCGGGAGGTGTCACAGGCAAGTCCACCTGGGAGGAGACCCTGGGGAAGACCCAGGACATGCTGGCATGACTATATCGCCCAGCTGGCCTGGGAGCGCCTCGAAATCCCCCTTGGAGAGCTAGTGGAAGTGGCTGGGGAAAGGGAGGTCTGGGCCTCATTGCTTAGGATGCTGCCCCCGCGACCTGAACCCCGGAGAAGCGGAAGATAATGGATGGATGGATGGATGTATATATATATATATATATATATATATATATATATATATATATATATATACACACACTGTGTGCATAATTATTAGGCAACTGAGTATTTTGACCATCTTATAATTTTTAGGCATATTTTCTAACTCCAAGCTGGATAAACTTGAATGTTTAATGGATTTAAGCGTAGCAGGTGATGTGTATCTGTGTAATGAGGGAGGGTGTGGCCTAAGGAGGTCAACACCCTATATCAAGGTGTGCATAATTATTAGGCAGCTTTTTTCTTCAGGCAAAATGGGCCAAAAAAGAGACTGAACTGACTCTGAAAAGTTAAAAATTACCAAAAGTCTCTCAGAGGGATGCAGAACTCTTGAAATTGCTAAGATATTGGGGTGTGATCACAGAACCATCAAACGTTTTGTTGCAAATAGTCAACAGGGTCGCAAGAAACGTGCTGAGAAAAAAAGACGCAAATTAACTGCCAAGGATTTGAGAAGAATCAAGCGTAAGGCTACCAGGAACCCATTATCTTCCAGTTCTGTCATATTCCAGAACCTAGCTGGAGCATCAAGAAGTACAAGATGTTCAGCGCTCAGAGACGTGGCCGAGGTAAGGAAGGCTGAAACCCGACCACCACTGAACAAGACACATAAGCTGAAGCATCTAGACTGCTCCAAGAAGAATCTGAAGACAGATTTTTCAGAGGTTTTATGGACTGATGAAATGAGAGTGACTCTTGACGGGCCTGTGGCTGGATCAGTAACGGGACAGAGCTCCACTTTGAGTCAGACGCCAGCAAGGTGGAGGTGGGGTACTGGCATGGGCCGGTATTATCAAAGATGAGCTGGTTGGACCTTTTCGGGTTGAAGATGGGCTCAAAATCAACTCCCAAGCCTACTGCCAGTTTTTAGAAGACACTTTCTTTAAGCAGTGGTCCAGGAAGAATCTGCATCTTTCAAAAAGACGATGATTTTTATGCAGGACGATACTCCATCACATGCATCCAGGTACTCCTCTGCATGGCTCGCCAGTAAAGGCCCCTTCCTCACCTGACCTGAACCCAACTGAGAACCTGTGGGCAGTTCTTAAATGGGAGATTTACATTGAAGGATAACAGGACACCTCTCTGAACAGGGTCTGGGAGGCTATGGCTGCTGCTGCACAAAAAGTTGATCGTCAACAGAGAGCGCTGTAGTTGGTCATTAATAAAAATAATCCTCAAAAATAAGACTTGCCTAGTAATTGTGCACACAGTGTATATATAATGATTTTCTGGATGTTACCAGACATTTCCAAGCCTCTCCTCGAGGAAGTCCAGTATTATATGTAGTTAAAAAGCAGCTCCTGGTTTGACCAATCAGTGCTCAGTAAATTGTGCTCATGATGTAATTGATGATATTAACGAGTCTCTGTGGCGGCTGTGAAGGTGTCCAGGAAAAATATGGACCCAAAAATTCTTGTTACTTTTTATTGTTTTTCTGTTTATTTGAATTATGAATACGACTTTATTCTAATGTATATTGTGATAAACTCACTGCTGAGGGAAACTGGTTAAACATTTGCTTAGATGCCTAAAACTTTCGCACAGTACTGTACATATATATATATATATATATATATATATAATTTGTTAGAGTGAATATACTTAAATATGTTGCACTGATAGGTGCCTATTTCTCCTAGCAGTCTTTGTTTGGTGAGCCTGGCTGTCAGCGTTAGTCTAATCAAGTGGGGCAGTTAAAAACACTGTTTATGGTCAACATGCTATCAATAACTAGCCGGGGGAATGATCATGTTGGCCCCATGCTGAGAGTAACCAACAAAAAAATGATGCATTTACATTTATCAACATGTTTAGTAATGTCGTTTATGATGTGGGTGTTGCTAGTTTCTAATCAGCTGTTGTAGCCACTCTTGATTGCAAGGCAATATAATGAGTCAAGTCAAAAAAACGTAATAAAAGTTACATTTGGTACTATTAGAGCAGAAATTAGAGATTAAATGTTTGGCACGACACCAGCCAGAGGATTTTAACATCATTCAGTGTGGAAAGGACAAAATGAGGTTCAAGAGAAAAACATTTCTGCTTGCTTGCTGTGCTATCGCTTGAATTCATTCCATGGCTTGGTGGATTTTGAGAGATATGTTTTTGACAAGTTTGCCCAGATGAAAGATTGTCATGGCTCTTGTCTGTTTGAGCAGTGAAAGTCATTGGTGAGTCATTCTGCATTATTACCAGGCATGTTATTCCTAATGCCTGGAAGGCGATGTATTTCCCTGCTCTGATATGTTAGAGTTGATATGTATTTACAGACCACAATGATCATACACTGCTGGATAACTTTGGATTTGTAATGCCATGCTGTATAACCAGGCTGTGAGATCTAATGTCATTATCATATCACTCTTGTTCTCCACTTCTATTCCTGCATTATGCTAATTTGTGGACTTTTGATTTCTTTGATGGAATTCAGAAATGAGAAATGAAGTATCTGTAGTCATTCTAAGTTACATTTTGTATAGGTAGAATTCATAATATGGTTACTCCTTAAATTTTTAGGAGAATACTTGGAATACTTTTGGAATACTTTGGAATATCCAATGGAGACACCATCAGTGCTTGTTTATTTATTTATTTATAGAAATAAGCATTTGGCATATAGAACCTTTTTGAAAATGGTCTGTCTATATGAGGTCAAGCTTATATACTATATAACTACAGAACCATATACAACACAAGAACAATTTTAGGATGCAGTGTTCTGTGTGTTCATGGTTTTATATAGAAGCAATGTCTTTACCCAAGAACCATATTTCCTAGGCGAGTGGTAATAAAACATCAACCACAGGGCTCCTCAACACTGTGTGCTCCTCCCTGAACTCTGTTCTTCTTATACCAGTAACTGCAGGTTACCGTAGGTACAGCACTAACTGGGCTCCTATGAAATACAGTCTGTGACCTGATGCAACTTTAACAGTTTGGAGCTCAATAATCTTTATAAATGCTTGAATGTACCCGGACGTGTGTGTAATTGATTGCTTTACATGCAAAGCTGGATGTTGTTGGGGGGGGGTGTGAAGAAAATATCCTTGAACCCTATTTAATAAAAGTTTTGTAACAATCATTAGGTTGGAAAAGATTAAAAATAGAGTTATAAACACTAAACTGAGACAGACAGGCCTATAAGCATTTAACTGAGGCAGGCAGACAGGGACCGGAAAAAGCAGGCCCGATATTTCCATATATGGGATAGCATGAATTCTACTCTGGACACAAAGCAGAAAGGGTCAGAAAGAGTGAGAAACACTGCCTTTACAGTAGAAGTTAGCTGGGAATGGGAAGCCTAGCTGATAAGGGTTGGTAAGAACCGGTCTTTGAACCAAATTAATAGGAAAGTGTTACAAACCACGGACACAGGGAGGACAGGGAGGCCTGACAAAACAAGGCAGAAAACAAGAAATAAGAAATAAGGGTTCATAAGAACCTGCGATGGACTGGCGACCTGTCCAGGGTGTTTCCTGCCTTCCGCCCGAAGACTGCTGGGATAGTCTCCAGCACCCCCCCCGCGACCCTGACGGAGAAGCGGCTTAGAAAATAGATGGATGGATGGATGGATGGATGGATGGGTTCATAAGAAGGCTAGAAAAAACAGTTCTACTGGTATCCAAGGTGATTTCAGGATGTATCAAAAATAGGTGTAGCGATGATCTCACCCCCGGGAGGGGTGATAAGGTCGCTCATCTTTGGGTATAAGATGTAATGTGTGTGTATTGTCTGCACATTTTGGCTTTTGAGGGTCATTTTGTCACATTGGAACTAATAAAGACGCCTTTTCTCTCCTTCCAGCCGAACCTGCGGCTGGAGTTTGGTTTTTCATCTGACTTTGACTTTTTATGAGACTGACTCTTCACTTTTCTTTAACTTTTGCTTTTTTCTGAATTTCTACAAACACCATTTCATTTTATAGTAAATGAGTTTGGGCTGGTTTATGTTTATGAACAGACGCCTACAGGTCAACATAGTAAAGGAGCTCATCTGTGATCCTGAGTTTAAAGCCAGTTTTTATTCAACTTAAACTTGGAACTAAGTTGTAAATAAATCTGAAACTAAAACTTTGCTTGTGTGTAAAAAGTGATTTCAGAGCCACTCGGTTCTCCCTGATGGAAACTGTTTACCTTCAGTGTTTTGTGCTTCTGATCATTTTAATAGACGTCAGCGTCACTAATTAATGACGTTCTATTAAAAGACTGGTTTACCAAGAGAGACGCTGGAGGACTTTCACCTGAAATGAGTTCATGAAGCCAGTCTGGTCATAAAAATGATAACAGGACATCAGAGCCAGAATTACTCTTTTAGTACTTTTACTTTATACTTAAGTACATTTGAAGGGAAATACTTTAGTACTTTTACTCAAGTGGAGGTCTAAAGGGAGGAACTTTTAAGAGTGGAGCTAAATCGTACATATACATTACTGTAGCACGTACAAGATCATGATAGTGAAGCACAAACCTGAACACACTTAGAGAAAATAAACAGTAACAGCAGGCAGTTGTGGTTTCTAGAACAAAGCCTTAAATAATCTTGACGTGTCAATTATTAATCATTAATCATTTCTAGGCTGTTCTATTCTTTCATTTTTCAGAAAGTATTACTCAAGTACAACTTCATACACAGCCAGTTTGACTTTATTTGATTCTGTTTGTTGAAATGAAAGCGTTTCAATAGCATTTCAACAGTCATCTAGGTCTGCTGGTGTGGGTGGGACTTGGCTGCCTCTATGCAGTGGGATTGGTTATCTTGCCCATGAAGAGGATGCTCCTGGTGCTCTCCTCCACAATGAAGACCAGGAAGGGTCTGTTGAGGTTCACGGTGGGAGGGATTGAATAAGGTACCATCTCTATGGTGGTGGCAGCAGCAGCTTCTGTGCCCTTCTCATCAACTTTGAGGACGGCCTGATGGAGGACCTGTAGGGAAGTCATGAATCTGTGTGAGGTGAAGGATCTGTAGATCTGCAATGCATGTCACAAATGCACTGTACCTTCATCTAGGCTGCATTAAGTTTGCCTACAAGCTTATGATGAACATCTTTAGATTCCTCTACCTTGGAAGCCTTCAGGTTGGTCTCCTCACTGATCCCGGAGAAGTCTGCACTGTCTGAGAACGCACTGACTATTCCCATTTCCTCCAGAGTGTCCGCGAGTGAAAAGGAGGCAGAGATGGAGAACTTGGGCAGGAAGAGTTCCACATAACTGCACAGCAGAACAGAAGAATATTTCAAACTTCTTAAAAGTCACTTTATCACAGAACCATCATTTTGGGATTCTTGGCAACTAGACAAGTAATCTAAAGGTTAGAATTTGAAAATGACAGGATTTATTTTAATCTTGACTTACAAATGATCTACTCCTGAATGGCTGTCTGGCTCCCTGCACTACTTACTGGGAAGTGGTGGTGGGGGCACTGGAGCTTAGAACCTGCATGTTCTTAGCATGGTTTTATTAAAACAATGTGTTTGTTAAGATGCTACTCTAATAATTACATTACATTAAAAACTCAAGTGCTTCTCAAGTCTCTTCCCATTCGGTCCCCTCTAATGGCAAAGAACTCCTTATGGCATAAAACAAAAGCTCCTTATGAAGAGATTTTTGGGAGAGGTTTTGAGTGGTTAGAATCCCCCAGGTAAAACTGTTATGTGATAAATAATGAAGGCTCAGGTTCTCTACTAGAATTAAAAGCCAACACAGAGACTATTTTTGCATCATGTATAGTGAAAAGCAGATGTCTCTTAACTGGCTACAGATGGCTTGAAGCAAAGCTATTGAATAAAATCAATGGCTCATGAAATACTTGGATTTCAACCCTTCAAAATTTCTCTTAGTAGGCAGCCTTTAATTACGCCTTTACTGCTGCTGCAATATTGCCAACTCTCAGAAGTGACTGTACAAGATTTGTAATGTTATATGATCAGATTCAGAATCCTTTATTGATCCCAGAGGGCAATTGCAGTTGTTACAGTTGCAACCATTTATGTAAAAGAATAAACACTTTAATAATTTAAAACAAAGAGAAATTTGCAATATGTACACAAGATTTAAGTACTTATGAATATAGTAAAGTGGCGGTGACCGTGATGATAAATATTAAACATCTAATACAAAGCAGTTCAATTATTGTCCCTCTGAATTATTGCACACAATTATTATTATTATTATTATTATTACACATATGAACAGTTTGGTATTGAGTTTTGTGCAGATGATCCACACTGTGAATCACACACTGAGGGAGGAGTTATAGAGTTTGATGGCCACAGGTAAGAATGACCTCCTGTGGTGCTCTGTGGTCATTTCGGTAGAGTGAGTCTTGCACTGAATGAGCTCCTGTGTCTCATCACCGTGTCGTAGAGTGGGTGGGAGCCATGTAGAGGGTGTCAGTGTTCTTAGCCCAGTCCAGTCCTCAGGTCCACCACCAGTTCCTTTGTCTTTGTCACATTGAGCACACCATGCGACAAAGTCCTTCACTGTTGCCCTGAACTCATCCTCTTCACCCCTGCTGATACATCCAACTATTGCAGAGTCATCAGAAAACTTCTGAAGGTGGCAAGTCTCTGTGCAGTAGCTGAAGTCCGTGGTGTAGAGGGTGAAGAGGAAGGGAGAGAGGACAGTACCTTGTGGAACTCCAGTGTTGCTGACCACTCTGTCCGACACACAGTGCTGCAGGTGTACATACTGTGGTCTGCCTGTTAGGTAGTCAACAATCCAGGACACAAGGGGGGCATCTACCTGCATCACTGTGAGCTTATCACCCAGAAGACCAGGCCAGACGGTGTTAAATGCGCTGGAGAAGTCAAAAAACATGACCCTTACAGAGCTGGCTGGCTTATCCAGGTGAGCGTAGACTCGGTTGAGCAGGTAGATGATGGCGTCTTCAACTCCCAGGCGGGGCTGATAGGCAAACTGGAGGAGCTCCATAAAAGGCTAGACTATGGATTGGAGCTGATCCAACACGACCCTGTCCATGGTCTTCATGACATGAGATGTCAGTGCCACTGGCCTGTAGTCCTTGGTGTCACTGGGTTGCAGCGTCTTTGGAACAGGAACAATGCAGGACATCTTCCACATCATACTGACCCTCTGGAGACTCAGATGTTGAAGACATGTTGCAGTCCTCCACAAAGCTTAGGCTTTAAGCACCCTGGGGACCCCATCAGTAGCCTTGTTTGTGTGGAGTCTCTTCAGTTGTCTTCTCACCTGGTCAGCAGTGATACTCACTGTAGAGGTGACAGTTGGGGAGAAGGGTGGAGGTGGGAGATGGCCCATCACAGGAGGGGGCAGGCTATCGGGAGTGGGAGTGGAATAGGCTGCTAAGGACCGGCAGCAGAGGAGTCAAGATGGGGGAGGACAGATTAAGAGACCCTTATTAATCCCACAATGGAGAAATTTCACCTTCGCATTTAACCCATTCATGAAGTGAAACACAACATACACTCACGCACACCCAGGCACAGGCACAGGCACAGGCACAGGCACAGGCACAGGCACAGGCACAGGCACCCCAATCCGCAGCACCCGGGGAGCAGTTGGGAGTTAGGTGTCTCAGTCATGTGCTGTCAGCTCTGGGGATTGAACCAGTGACCTTCCAGTCATGAGGCTGGTTCCCTAACCTCCAGCCCATGACTGCCCCCAAGAGCCTGCAGTGTCAAATCTGTTAAAGAACAGATTTAGCTTGTTGGCCCCGTCTACGCTGTCCGCTACTCCTCTGTTGTTGCTGGACCTGAAGCTGGTGATGGTCCTCATTCCTTTCCAGACCTTCCTCATGTTGTTCTGCAGGAGTTTCCACTCCAGCTTTCTCCTATATTTGTCCTTTGCCTCCGTGATCACTGTCTTCAGTTCCCTTTGGATCGTTCTCACCTCCACCCTGTCTCCAGCTCTGAAGGCCCTCTTCTTCTTGTTGAGGAGAGCCTTAATGTCATTTGTTACCCAAAACTTGTTGTGTCCTTAACAGTAGCATACAGCAGGTCCCGTGTTCTTTCCTCTCTGGTGGGACAGTCCACATACTGAGTGAAGTTTGGTAGTGCCTTAGCCATATTGACGTGGTTAAAGTCACCTGATATGGGAATAAAGGCACTCGGCTGTTGCGTTTGGAGACGCGCTATAGTTGAATAAATGAGGTCACACGCTGATGTCAGGATGGCAGAGGGGAGGATGTAAACAGTCACGATAATAGCATGTGAGTACTTGGGTGGCAAATAAAATGGCCCTGAGTCTAACAGCCAACAGCTCAATGTCCGGGCAACAGGTACGTTCCCTGGTCAGCCTGAACAGTCTGGAAGCCATCGATGGAAATGTTGTCGTCCAAGATAACCTGGTGTAGCCATTTATCTGAAAAGCACATTAAACTACACTCCCGGTACTCCCTCTGACTCCTGGCCAGTGCTGTCAGCTCGTCCATCTTAGCCAGCAACCTCACGTTGCCCATGACGACGGAGGGGAGACGCGGCTTATATCCCCTCTTCTCCATAAGCCTCCGCCATCTCCCCCTCACTTTCCCCGTGCGTTGGTTTGTTCCCCATCCCCTGTGTGTCCGTCTACAAAGCTCTTCAGGGATGTTCATTGTCCTGGTCGCCATGCCGACCGGCTTCAGTGCGATCAGTTGATCCCAGGTGTAAACAAAGCAGCCATGTTGCTGTGCAGCAGTGCACCAGGAGAGTGAAAGAAGCACTTTCACGGCGAAAAAACAGACCATATAAACAATCTATTAAAAAGATAAATAAAAGTTAAGAAGAAAAATGAAAAAACAAAAATGAGAGCTACTGTAACAGGCAGCATGCGCACTGTATATTTACTGCTTAGCTTGGTTTTTAGTGAACCTGTTGAGAACCTGTTGAAGCCTAACATAAAGCCTGAATATTGCTGGAAAAGCCTGTTGGCCTGATAATAATCTCCTATGATGGTTGTTAAAAAACTATGTTACATCTTTATCCATAAAAATATTTGTTTTTTATTGTCTCTCTTATATAAGTACCCAAAAAAGTGAACAAATAAACATGCTAAATAAAACATACTGCTGAAAACAAACCAGTCAATTGCTCTTTTGCTACCATTCAAGCAAAGTTTAATGCTGCCGTTTCCACATTTTGTGTTATGCTGATGCCACACTGGTGTTAGAAGTGGGATCGTACCCCCATGCGGTCTGGAGAGGAATGGAGTTTCCCCAAACTCAAAGACAAATGGTGGAAAAGACTGAACCTGGCAGAGGATGGTAGAAGACAAAGCAGCACAGAGAGGGCAGGGGAACACATCCCATGACAGAACACATCCCACAGCAGAGAGTTGGGGCTCCAACACACACAAGCAGCACCCTCACATGTTTATGGTGTGTTGGTTAACGGAGGAAACAGAAAGCAGCTGTGGAAGTGTAGAAGCTGCAGCTTGCTCCCAATAGCATAAGAATGGACCCTGCAAGCTGTGAGGTGTTCTGCCACAAGTGGGGAGGAAGTCTGAGTTCTGAGTCTCTTCATTGCTGGAGAAGGATACAGCCCTGAGAGCCGGACTGGGGGCCTTTGATCTTTTGTATTATTTATTTTGATATGAATATTTCCAGTGTGCTTTTTTTTTCAGTAAATGAATTCATGGATTCTAATGTAAACAAAACAAATTTACTCTTGCTTCCAGCATGTCATACCCAATACAATTTTCCAATAAACAACGATAACATGATTTCCTTCAAATATATAAGCAATAAATTGACAAGAAATAAAATAGGAAATGAATGTTACTTGTAGGAAGTTTCTTTGTAACGTTCTTACTGAAATTAAAAGGCTGGTGACTGAGGTTACCTTCCATGTAATTTGTCATGCCAGTACTCGAGGTGTTCCTTGTTGATGTTCTTCTCCAGCTCCTCCATTTTTCCCTCATCAGGTAGAACAATCATCATGGAAGTGTTGCCTTTGTAGGGGACCATGATGATCGAAGTGAAATTCTTCCAATCCCTGTAATGCTCGTAATAGCTTTCTTTACTCATCATGTCCACCGTCACTGTGGTGTTCTCATCCACATGGAACTCGGCTTTTTTAGTGTATTTTATGTTAAAAGGCTTTTTCCATTTACCTTAGAGGGCAGAATTCAAGGCATGTTATCTTATAGTAAAACATGATATAATTGAGAAGGACATTGATTTCTGATGGAATGTTTAGGTGTCTACTGTACCTCTGAAATATATAAAGTTGATGAGCATCATCACAGTGTCTGGGTCCAGTTCCTTGACCATGTCAGTGATCATATCTTTGGTCTTCTTGGCGATGTACTTGTTGACTTCTTGCACAGCGACTTCAGGTTTGGAGAAGTCCACACTGAAGGCCTCTCCTTGGTAGTAATGCTGAGCATCCTTTAGAAACTTGTCTAGAGGTTTGAAGCCTTCTCGGACGGCTACAGCACTTCCTGCCTCCAGCAGCATGGTGTCCTGGCTGTGGCTCAGCATGTGAAGAAGGTGCTCATAACCTTCATTGACCTGATCAGGAGTGAGAGCGCTGTAGCCCAGGGTGCTGAAGATCTGTGAGTGGGTTTCACCTTTGGCTCCCAGGGCCAGCATGGACAGAGCCATGGAGATGCTCAGTGGAGAGAAGAAGATGTTCTTGCCTTGGTATTCTGGATGGGCGGCCAGCTTCTTGTAGAGGGAGAAGGTAAAGTCAGCATTGTGAGGGGCGAGTCTGCGGGACAAGTCGTCATCTCCATCGTGGCTGGGGTGAGGTTCATCCTTGCCATGGTGGAGATGTTTGTGGTGATCTGCTGAATGGTCCTCATGATCATGTGGGGCCGCCAAGGACACCGTCAGCAGGAGGGAAACCAGGAGGCAGAAAGAGATCTTTCCACACATTTTATCTCCTGGACAGAGAGAAACACACTTATTCTGTATTTGAACAATAGAGCAGGTTGAGGCTGTATTTTGATATCTTTCCAGACTGCAATGCAATGTAACTTTCTTTCCCTGCACAACTCCATAAAAATAACAGTAATGTAAAAGCCACAGTCTGTAACGCTGCTGTTACTGTCATCACTCTGAATGAAGGTCTAGATGAAGAAAATGCTGTGAGTGAGAACAACAATGCAGTAATCCGGTTGGGGGCTGAAGAACAAACAATCAAGTTTGCTTAATGAAATATGATTTAATTTATAATCCACACTCATGTACACATAAAGAATAAAAATGAATTGAATTACATCACAAAAGAACATTGTAATTAGAAATGTTTGCAAAGAAATGTGTAAAATTTTTGTTGGTCGATGTATCATTAAATTATAAACGTAAAGGACAGCAGCTCTAACGGAAGAGAAAGATAAAAAATCAAGAAAACGGAAATACAGGTTTTGCTTTTTTTGGACAGTGATGACATGCTGAGCTTTTAATTTTTGATATATTTTACATTTAGTTTATTTGGGCATCGAGTACAGTGCAGAAGTTTAAATTAAATAATAAAAAGATCTAGATCAAACACTGACCTTCTCAAATATTCAGTTACATTTTGGGGAAAATGTACAGTGTTGTTAAAATAAATGTAGGTTTAATGTAATAAATTCTATATGTTAGATGTTATTGATTAGTGAAATAATGTTACTTACATGCAGGGAGCTCTCAGCTGGGATGGAGAAACTGATGGAACAGAATTCTTCAAATGTAAACCTATTCTCAAACGCAATGCCCCAAAGACCATCGTCCACCCACACCGTCCACCCCCTAACCACAAATCTATAACTACTGTTTGATTAAGGGCTTCAAACAGTGATGCAACATGAAACAGTTGCACACAGTACCAGATAAAAGTGCTGACACACCAAGTCTTTATGTTAGGCCCCCTTTGCCTTGATGCAGGGTTGAGATGTAGTGAAATAAGTGCAGAGAAATGTATTCAGAATACAGAAATTCAGTCTTCATGTTATGTTTTGTACAGGCAGAATTCAGAACCTTTTACATTTGTACGATTTTTTTGCATGATACACATTAATAAATAATAATCCATCCATCCATCGTCATCCGCTTATCCGGGTCCGGGTCGCGGGGGCAGCAGCCTAAGCAAAGAGCCTCCCTCTCCCCCACCACCTCCTCCAGCTTTTCCGGAGGGATACCAAGGCGTTCCCAAGACAGTCGAGAGATATAATCCCTCCAACGTGTCCTGGGTCTTCCCTGGGTTCTCCTCCCTGCTGGACATGTCTAGAACACCTCCCTAGGGAGGCGTCCAGAGGCCATCCTTACCAGATGCCCGAACCACCTCAACTGGCTTCTCTCAACGTGGAGGAGCAGCGGCTCTACTCCGAGCCTCTCCCGAATCGCCGAGCTTCTCATCCTATCTTTAAGGGAGAGTCTGGCAACTCTTACATATAGATTAGATATAGAATATAAATAATAATAATAATAATAATTTTAAAAAATACGTTCAAAGGAAACACTATCAGTGCTTGTTTAATTTTAAAATTAACACATGGCATATTGACCCTTTTTGAAAATGGTTCTAGTAGATAGCGTATAAAGGTTCATGGTTCTACACATAAGCATTGTTTTCACTAAAGAACCCTTGAAGAACCATATGTCTTGTTAGCCCTCGTGTGTAGTATACTCCCCGTGTTTGCCTTGGTCGGTGTGGGTCTTTGTTGTTTCCTGCTCTCTTTGCACTGTTTGATTGTGTTTGACTTGCTGTTTCATTCTTGTTTGAGGTTCTGTGTTTCTGTTCATCATGTGTGTCCCGCGATATCTCCGTGACGACCCTGGACTGTTCTGACCCTGACCCTGACCTAAATCTCGCTTGACTCAGCACATGCGTCCGCCTCCTCGCTCCATGTCACAATTATTTACATATATGATTTAATGATCGCCAGACTTTATTTAGGATATTCCACCCACAGCAGGGGTTTGACTTCCCGCCCGCCAGGTAACACAGGGATCCACGGTAGTGCAGATCTCTACACGCCCACACAGACACGCGGGTCCATGTGAAGCTCTGATCTATCAGTTATATTTGAAGATGAAAAATAATGGAAGTAATAAAAAAATAATTAATACAGAGCAATACTAATAAATAGTTACCCACAAAACATAAAAATACAAAGCTTCTACCTGTCGCTGCAGGTGAGTTAATTTATTACTCTCAGATGAATCATTTTGGTCTTGAGCCCTGATGAATATGCGTGTTTGCTTTGTGGGTTGTTTTTGTTCCTCTGTAGGTTTAGTTCTAGTTTGTTCATCTTCCTCAGTGCTTTTGTTTCGTTGTTTCCGCTTTGCTTTTTTCCTTTGATTGACTTTCTTTTTTCTTTCTTTGTTTCTTTCACAACGGACCTTTACAATCTACTTATTTCAGCAAATTAATTATTCTACAGTCTTACAAAAGATGGTTCTTCAGGGGTTCTTTAGTAAGGACAGTGGTTCTATATAGAACCAGGCACTCAAAGAACCATTTGCATGATTAAAGGGTTCTTTACATGGTGAAATGGTTCTTCCATGTGTTGGATATAGCCCTTTAAAGCACCGAAAACAGTTCTTCTACCGTTACAATCTTGATATCATAACTATAGCAGAAACGTTTTTGGTGCTATATAGAATCTTTTTCAAAAAGGTTCTATTTAGAACCATGTGCAACACATTCTCCATCGATCTGAAGAACAGTCTAAGATTAGCTCAGCCAGTGTGCGTGTAAGTTCCTGTAGTTACTGACTAATAAGCCGTAGTATGTAATAAGCCTGAGATCTTAAGGGATTTACAAATAAATAGCCTTCTGACTAAGGTTACCTGTTGTGGACTCAAAAAACGTGACTCTTAAATTCGTACACAGCCAGTTTGACTTTATTTGATCTGCTGTTTGTTGAAAGTGTTTCAATAGCATTTCAACAGTCATCTAGGTCTGCTGGTGTGGGTGGGACTTGGCTGCCTCTATGCAGTGGGATTGGTTATCTTGCCCATGAAGAGGATGCTCTTGGTGCTGTCCTCCACAATGAAGACCAGAAAGGGTCTGTTGAGGTTAACGGTGGGAGAGATTGATAAAGGTACTAACTCTATGGTGGTGGCAGCAGCAGCTTCTGTGCCCTTCTCATCAACTTTGAGGATGGCCTGATGGACGACCTGCGTGGATGTCACAAATCCATGTGAGGTGAAGGATTATCTCTAGATCTGCAATGCATGTCACAAATGCACTGTACCTTCATCTTGGCTGCATTAAGTTTGCCTACAAGCTTATGATGAACATCTTTAGATTCCTCTACCTTGGAAGCCTTCAGGTTGGTCTCCTCACTGATCCCGGAGAAGTCTGCACTGTCTGAGAACGCACTGACTATTCCCATTTCCTCCAGAGTGTCCGCGAGTGAAAAGGAGGCAGAGATGGAGAACTTGGGCAGGAAGAGTTCCACATATCTGCACAGCAGAACAGAAGAATATTTCAAACTTCTTAAAGTCACTTTATCACAAAATCATCATTTTGGGATTCATGACATCTGGTCAGAAGGTACCAGGTTAGAACCCTCCTGTTAGAACCGATATGTGATAAATGATGAAGACTCAGGCTCTCCACTAGAATTACAAGCCGTTACAGAGGCTGCTAGGTTTTGTCACTCAACATGGCCCCAAAACGTCTAATCTGATAGGACGTGGCCATTTGACTGGCATGCAAAACAACCAATCACAGAAATGTCTCTTAATGGCTCATAAAATGCTCAAACATCAACCCTTCAAAATTTCACTTTGCAGCCGGATTTTGGTTGTGTCTTTACCGCTGCTGGGATATTTCCAACTCCCACAAGTGACAGTAAAAGATTTGCAGTTTTGTATAACTGCGACGCTGCGTTTTTAACGAAGCTTTCATCAAACGTTTGAATCTTGAAGCCTAACATAAAGCCTAAATATTACTGGAAAAGCCTGTTGGCCTGATAATAATCTCCTGTGATGGTTGTTAAAACCTTATCTTATCTTATCTTATCTAAAATCTTATCTTTGGCCGTAAACATATTTGCTTTTTAATTCTATCTGTCTTATGTAAGTACCCACAAAAGTGAACAAATAAATATGTGAAACTATTGTTTGCTAAAACCAAAGCACTCAATTAATATCATTTGGACTATCAGGCCAGTATTGGTAGTTTAATGACCAGCTAGTCATGCACTGGGTGGCCATTTACCAAACACTGAAGAATCCCTGTTAAAGCAGCAGTATGTGCGTATTGATTTTTTAAAATTAAAAAAACAAAAGAGTAGACTTTGAGAATAAAGTTGTAATATTTTGAGATAAAAAGTTGTAATATTTAGAAAACAGCATCGCAATATTTCAAGAAAAAAGTTGTCATTAAGGTAATACCAGAAGTATTGTGGCCAAAGGCTTTGCATAGGGAAGGCAACACCTTCACGTGTTAAAATGAGTGACGTTGAGGAGTTGGTAGTTATAATATCATATCATATCGGTTTCACTGATAAAGAAATGCTCCGTCTCCCTGTCTCTCCTGACACTTCAGCACCAGACTGTTATAGCATAAGAACACTGAAACAGCTGTGCAAGAACCTGCATTTATTTAGAGTAAAGAACCAGACAGACTCGGAGGAAAGTGTCGGTTTAGCTCAAGGAGAATCTCAGCTATCAGTGGCTACGTCTCTGTTCCACTGAAAGAGGGCATGAAGTTCCACAGACAATGAGAATGATAATCAAAATGATCGATCCACAGGGAAACAGGAGTGGGACAGAAACCGAGACCCCAATGCATTATGGCAAGCCCCTGCAGTGAGCCCACTTTATCCTCAAAATATGACGACTTTTTTTCTCTCAATATTGTGACTTTATTCTTAAAGTCTGCTGTTTTTATTTTCATTAACAGTGGCTCTAAAACGCTGTTGTAGTTTTTGCTACGGACTCTTGTGGAAAGTCTTTAATTTGTAAATAAGTTGTTGCTTTTGATTTTAATTTTATTTTATTTATCTTATTTTGCCAATTGGTACAGTGACTATATTGAGTGATACTTGTTAGATGAAATAAGCACTCAACGGACTTTCAGTATCATGTTTTGGCTTGAGGTTAAAGTTACGGTTAAGATTAGGTTTTGGGCTGAGAAGTTGGTTAAAGTGCTATGGGACTGGGATAGTGCCCCCCTGAGGCCTGGAGAGGAATGACACTTGAACAAACCTGGCAGTGGACTGCAGAAGAAGAAGCAACACAGAGAGGGCAGAGGTGAAGATGGCAGAACAAGAAGCAGTGCACAAGGCTTATATGCTAAAGCCGGCTTTAGGACAGAGGCCAATGAGGTGGAGAAGTGTGGCGGCCTATCAGCAATCAACACGGTCCTCCAGCAAAGCTTTGAGCAGGAACTGGTGGCATGGTTGGTATGTTGGTCAACAGAGGAAACAGCGAGTGGGTGTGGGCGCATAGCTTCCAAATGATTGACCATTCAAGCTGTAAGAACTTCTGCCATGAATGGGGAAGAGAATGCAGCACCCAGGCCGAGAGATGACCAGGGCTCTTTGCTCTTCTGTATTGTTTATTTTGATATAAATATCTTCACTGCACATTTTTTCAACCCATTCATAATAAAATCTGATATAAACAAAACTAATACACCCTTGCCTAAGTGTTATACCCAAGACAATATTCTAATCTACAATCAATGTGATTTCCTTCAAATAAATAAATAATAAATTCACAAGAATTAAAATAGGAAATGAATGTTACTTGTAGGAAGTTTCTTTGTAACGTTCTTACTGAAATTAAAAGGCTGGTGACTGAGGTTACCTTCCATGTAATTTGTCATGCCAGTACTTGAGGTGTTCCTTGTTGATGTTCTTCTCCAGCTCCTGCATTTTTCCCTCATCAGGTAGAACAATCATCATGGAAGTGTTGCCTTTGTAGGGGACCATGATGATCGAAGAGAAATTCTTCCAGTCCCTGTAATACTCATAATAGCTTTCTTTATTCATCATGTCCACCGTCACTGAGGTGTTCTCATCCACATGGAACTCGGCTTTTTTAGTGTATTTTATGTCAAAAGGCTTTTTCCATTTACCTTAGAGGGCAGAATTCAAGGCATGTTATCTTATAGTAAAACATGATATAATTGAGAAGGACATTGATTTCTGATGGAATGTTTAGGTGTCTACTGTACCTCTGAAATATATAAAGTTGATGAGCATCATCACAGTGTCTGGGTCCAGGCTCTTGACCACGTCAGTGATCATATCTTTGGTCTTCTTGGCGATGTACTTGTTGACTTCTTGCACAGCGACTTCAGGTTTGGAGAAGTCCACACTGAAGGCCTCTCCTTGGTAGTAATGCTGAGCATCCTTTAGAAACTTGTCTACAGGTTTGAAGCCTTCTCGGCTGGCTACAGCACTTCCAGCCTCCAGCAGCATGGTGTCCTGGCTGTGGCCCAGCATGTGAAGAAGGTGCTCATAACCTTCATTGACCTGATCAGGAGTGAGAGCGCTGTAGCCCAGGGTGCTGAAGATCTGTGAGTGGGTTTCACCTTTGGCTCCCAGGGCCAGCATGGACAGAGCCATGGAGATGCTCAGTGGAGAGAAGAAGATGTTCTTGCCTTGGTATTCTGGATGGGCAGCCAGCTTCTTGTAGAGGGAGAAGGCAAAGTCAGCATTGTGAGGGGCGAGTCTGCGGGAGAAGTCGTCATCTCCATCGTGGCTGGGGTGAGGTTCATCCTTGCCGTGGTGGAGATGTTTGTCGTGATCTGCTGAATGGTCCTCATGATCATGTGGGGCCGCCAAGGACACCGTCAGCAGGAGGGAAACCAGGAGGCAGAAAGAGATCTTTCCACACATTTTATCTCCTGGACAGAGAGAAACACACTTATACTGTATTTGAACAATAGAGCAGGTTGAGGCTGTATTTTGGTACCAGATGCATCTTTACAGACTACAATGCAATGTAAACTTCTTTGCCTGTACGATTCCATAAAAATAACAATAACAATACTATCATCACTTTAGATGAAGGTAAAAATGCTTTGAACAGCATTGCAATAATCAGGTTGGGGCAGAAGGACTAGCCAGTAAGGTGATGTTCAAGTTTTCCACATTGGCACTAGTAAAATATGCTTTAGCTTATAATGCACGCTCTTAAATATATGTATTATAATAGCAAAGTTCAATTGAATTACATTACAAAAATCAAGAACGTGATAACTTTGTTTTCTAAACAAAGTTCATCTCAGTGTTCACAGCAGTGATTAAGAAATATTCAATAAAAACTTTTTTTTTCTCAAAATGTTAGCTTTACAGGAGAAGAGAAGCATGCTTTTAAAATGTAAGTGTAATTGTATAATTTCAAGTAATTTTATTTACTATTTTACTATTTATTTACTATAGAAATTTACTATTTCTGCTTGACCAATACAAAGGAATGCAGATTAAATGATGCAGAAAAATAAAATGAAAATGAAAGGTTTTTGATTTTTCTGGACAGTGATGATATGCTATGCTTTATATTTTTGTTGTTTCATATTTGATTCATTTGGTTCAAAGTCATAACATTCTTTTCTGTGCCACTGAGTTCAAAAGATTAAGGTCAAATTAAAAAATCCAGATCTAACACTGGCCTTAACATCTCAAGTACCTATTTACATGCTATGGAAAATGTAAAGTGCTGTTAATATAATGTAAGTTTAATGTAATATATTTTATATGTTTGTTGTTATTGTTTAGTGAAATAAGGCTACTTACATGCAAGGAACTCTCAGCACGACATCGACTGAAGTGGAGAAACTAATTGAAATCCTTTAAATATTAACCCATTCTAAACCCCAATGCCCAAACATCCACCCCCACCCTACACCCCCACTCTCCACCCCTTATCGTAAATCCAACACTACTGTTTACTCATGGACTTCGAACAGTGATATAACATGTAACAGTTGCACAAAGTACGACATCTTCATAATTGTAATAATAATAATTTGTGTAGTATGTGTTTATTAGCTGAGAAAAGTGTTAATATTTGAATAAACAAAATGTATAGAATATAAATGTATTATATATATATATATATATATATATATATATATTATTATCTCTCCATGGATCACCACCTTATCGTGGTGGAGAGGTTTGTGTGCTTGAATGATCCTAGGAGCTATGTTGTCTGGAGCAAAAGCTCCTGCTAGGGTCTCCCATGGCAAACTGGTCCTAGGTGACAGGTCAGACAAAATGTGATCCATAATAACCCCTATGAAAAGACAAAAACAGGACTTGTGTACCCTGCGCGGAACAGGGTTACCGGGGCACCACCCTGGAGCCAGGCCTGGGGGAGGGGCTCGCCAGCGAGCTTCTGGTGGCCGGGCATTTACTCATGGTGCTCGGCTGGGCCCAGCCTGAAGGAGATACATGAGTCCCCCCTCCCATCGACCCACCACCAATGGGAGGGGCAGTAATAGGGGTTCGGTGCGTTGTGGATCGGGCAGTGTCCGAAGGCGTGGGCCTTGGCGTTCTGATCCTCGGTTGCTGAAACTGGCTTTTGGAACTTGGAACGTTACCTCACTGGCGGGGAAGGAGCCTGAGTTGGTGCGCAAGGTTGAGAGATACCGGCTAGATATAGTCCAATCTCCTTGAGAGGGGCTGGACTTTATCCTTTTCTGGAGTTGCCCATGGTGAGAGGCGGCGGGCAGGTGTGGGCTTTCTCATAGCCCCTCGACTTGGTGCCTGTATGTTGGGGTTTTCTCCGGTGGACGAGAGGGTAGCTTCCCTACGCCTTCGGGTTGGGGAACCAGTCCTGACTGCTGTCTGTGCTTATGCACCGAACAGCAGTTCAGAGTACCCAGCCTTACTGGGGGGTCCTTGGGAAGGGTGCTTGAAAGTGCTCCTCCTGGAGACTCTATTGTCCTACTGGGGGACTTTAACGCTCACGTGGGCAATGACAGTGAGACCTGGAGGGGTGTGATTGGGAGGAATGGCCTCTCTGATCTGAACCCGAGTGGTGTTCAGTTTTTGGACTTCTATGCATACCACAGTTTGTCCATCACGAACACCATGTTTGAACACAAGGATGTCCATAAGTGCACATGGCACCAGGACACCCTAGGCCGCAGTTCAATGATTGACTTTGTAGTTGTGTCATCGGACTTGCGGCCATGTGTTTTGGACACTCAGGTAAAGAGAGGAGCTGAGCTGTCAACTGATCACCACCTAGTGGTGAGTTGGATCAGGTGGTGGGGGAAGATGCCGGTCAGACTAGGCAAACCCAAACGTATAATGAGGGTTTGCTAGGAACGTCTAGCAGAAGAACCTGTCAGATTGATCTTCAACTCACACCTCCGTCAGAACTTTGACCAGATATCGGGGGAGGTGGGGGACATTGACTCAGAATGGGCCATGTTCCATTCCTCCATTGTTGAAGCGGCTAACTGTAGCTGTGGTCGCAAGGTAGTTGGTGCCTGTCGGGGCGGTAGGTGAGAGATGCCGTCAAGCTGAAGAAGGAGTCCTACCGGGCATGGTTGGCCTGTGGGACACCAGAGGCAGCTGGCAGGTATTGACAGGCCAAGCGATCTGTGGCTTCAGTCATCGCCAAGGCAAAAAAACTTGTATGGGAGGAGTTTGGTGAGGCCTTGGAAAGTGACTTTAAGTCGGCTCCGAAAAGATTCTGGCAAACCGTCAGGCGACTCAGAAGGGGAAAGCAGTGTGCCACTAGCACTGTATATAGTGGAGATGGTGTGCTGCTGACTTCGACTGAAGACATCACTGGGCAGTGGAAGGAATACTTTGAGGGCCTTCTCAATCCCACCCACACGTTCTCCAGTGAGGAGGCAGAGTCTGGGGACATGGGAATAGGCTTGTCCATTACTGAGGCCGAAGTCGCTAAGGTAGTTAAGAAGCTCCTTGGTGGCAAGGCTCCAGGGGTGGATGAGATCCGCCCTGAGTTCCTCAAGGCTCTGGATGTTGTGGGGCTGTCTTGGCTGACACGCCTTTTCAACGTTGCGTGGACATCGGGGGCGGTGCCACTGGATTGGCAGACTGGGGTGGTGGTGCCTCTTTTTAAAAAAGGGGCCCGGAGGATGTGTTCCAACTACAGGGGAATCACATTCCTCAGCCTCCCTGGTAAGGTCTATGCAGGGGTACTGGAGAAGAGAGTCCGGCTTATAGTCAAACCTCGGATCCAGGAGGAGCAGTGCGGGTTCCGCCCTGGTCATGGAACACTGGACCAACTCTTCACCCTCTCCACATGTGCTTTGTGGATCTGGAGAAGGCATTCGACTGGGTATTCTATGTGAGGTGCTTCAGGAGTACGGGGTACATGGCTCTTTGATATGAACCATTCAGGCCCTGTACAAACAAAGCCGGAGTTTGGTTCACATGGCCGGCAGTAAGTCAGACTCGTTCCCAGTGAGAGTTGGACTCCGTCAGGGCTGCCCTTTGTCACCAATTCATATTCATAATTTTTATGGATAGAATTTCTAGGCGCAGTCAGGGGATGGAGGGTGTCCCGTTTGGTGACCTCAGGGTCACATCGCTGCTGTTTGCAGATGATGTGGTCCTATTCGGGACATCAGGCCTTCAGCTTTCGCTGGATCGGTTTGCAGCCGAATGAGAAGCGGCCGGGATGAGACTCAGTACCTCTAAATCCGAGACCATGGTTCTCAGGCGGAAAAGGGTGGAGAGCCCTCTCTGGGTCAGGGATAGGCTCTTGCCTCAAGTGGAGGAGTTCAAGTGTCTCGGGGTCTTGTTCACGAGTGATGGTACAAGGGAGCGGGAGATTGACAGGCGGATTGGTGCTGGGTCAGCAGTGATGCGGGGTCTTTACCGGTCTGTTGTGGTAAAGAAAGAGCTGAGCCATAAGGCAAAGCTCTCGATTTACCGGTCAATCTACATTCCCACCCTCACCTATGGGCATGAGCTTTGGGTAATGACTGAAAGAATAAGATCACGCATACAAGCGGCCGAAATGAGTTTCCTCCACAGGGTGTCTGGACTCTCCCTTAGAGATAGGGTGAGAAGTTCGGTCACCCGGGAGGGACTCGGAGTAGAGCCGCTGCTTCTTCACGTCGAGAGGAGCCAGCTGAGGTGGTTCGGGCATCTGGTTAGGATGCCTCCTGGACGCCTCCCTCGGGAGGTGTCACAGGCAAGTCCACCTGGGAGGAGACCCCGGGGACGACCCAGGACACTCTGGCGTGACTATATCGCCCAGCTGGCCTGGGAGCGCCTCGGAATCCCCCTTGGAGAGCTAGTGGAAGTGGCTGGGGAAAGGGAGGTCTGGGCCTCATTGCTTAGGATGCTGCCCCCGCGACCTGAACCCCGGAGAAGCGGAAGATGATGGATGGATGTATATATATATATATATATATATATATATATATATATATATACACACACTGTGTGCATAATTATTAGGCAACTGAGTATTTTGACCATCTTATAATTTTTAGGCATATTTTCTAACTCCAAGCTGGATAAACTTGAATGTTTAATGGATTTAAGCGTAGCAGGTGATGTGTATCTGTGTAATGAGGGAGGGTGTGGCCTAAGGAGGTCAACACCCTATATCAAGGTGTGCATAATTATTAGGCAGATTTTTTCTTCAGGCAAAATGGGCCAAAAAAGAGACTGAACTGACTCTGAAAAGTTAAAAATGACTAAAAGTCTCTCAGAGGGATGCAGAACTCTTGAAATTGCTAAGATATTGGGGCGCGATCACAGAACCATCAAACGTTTTGTTGCAAATAGTCAACAGGGTCGCAAGAAACGTGCTGAGAAAAAAAGACGCAAATTAACTGCCAAGGATTTGAGAAGAATCAAGCATGAAGCTACCAGGAACCCATTATCTTCCAGTTCTGTCATATTCCAGAACCTAGCTGGAGCATCAAGAAGTACAAGATGTTCAGCGCTCAGAGACGTGGCCGAGGTAAGGAAGGCTGAAACCCGACCACCACTGAACAAGACACATAAGCTGAAGCATCTAGACTGCTCCAAGAAGAATCTGAAGACAGATTTTTCAGAGGTTTTATGGACTGATGAAATGAGAGTGACTCTTGATGGGCCCGTGGCTGGATCAGTAACGGGACAGAGCTCCACTTCGAGTCAGACGCCAGCAAGGTGGAGGTGGGGTACTGGCATGGGCCGGTATTATCAAAGATGAGCTGGTTGGACCTTTTCGGGTTGAAGATGGGCTCAAAATCAACTCCCAAGCCTACTGCCAGTTTTTAGAAGACACTTTCTTTAAGCAGTGGTCCAGGAAGAATCTGCATCTTTCAAAAAGACGATGATTTTTATGCAGGACGATGCTCCATCACATGCATCCAGGTACTCCTCTGCATGGCTCGCCAGTAAAGGCCCCTTCCTCACCTGACCTGAACCCAACTGAGAACCTGTGGGCAGTTCTTAAATGGGAGATTTACATTGAAGGATAACAGGACACCTCTCTGAACAGGGTCTGGGAGGCTATGGCTGCTGCTGCACAAAAAGTTGATCGTCAACAGAGAGCGCTGTAGTTGGTCATTAATAAAAATAATCCTCAAAAATAAGACTTGCCTAGTAATTGTGCACACAGTGTATATATAATGATTTTCTGGATGTTACCAGACATTTCCAAGCCTCTCCTCGAGGAAGTCCAGTATTATATGTAGTTAAAAAGCAGCTCCTGGTTTGACCAATCAGTGCTCAGTAAATTGTGCTCATGATGTAATTGATGATATTAACGAGTCTCTGTGGCGGCTGTGAAGGTGTCCAGGAAAAATATGGACCTGAGAAATTCTTGTTACTTTTTATTGTTTTTCTGTTTATTTGAATTATGAATACGACTTTATTCTAATGTATATTGTGATAAACTCACTGCTGAGGTCAACTGGTTAAACATTTGCTTAGATGCCTAAAACTTTTGCACAGTACTGTACATATACATATATATATATATATATATATATATATATATATATATATATATATATATATGTAATTTGTTAGAGTGAATATACTTAAATATGTTGCACTGATAGGTGCCTATTTCTCATAGCAGTCTTTGGTGAGCATGGCTGTCAGCGTAAGTCTAATCAAGTGGAGCAGTTAAAAACACTGTTTATGGTCAACATGCTATCAATAACTAGCCGGGATGAACGATCTTGTTGGCCCCATGCTGAGAGTAACCAACAAAAAAATGGTGCATTTACATTTATCAACATGTTTAGTAATGTCGTTTATGATGCAAGGCAATATAATGAGTCAAGTCAAAAAAACATAATAAAAGTTACATTCGGTACTATTAGAGCAGAAATTAGAGATTAAATGTTTGGCACGACACCAGCCAGAGGATTTTAACATCATTCAGTGTGGAAAGGACAAAATGAGGTTCAAGAGAAAAACATTTCTGCTTGCTTGCTGTGCTATCGTTTGAATTCATTCCATGGCTTGGTGGATTTTGAGAGATATGTTTTTGACAAGTTTGCCCAGATGAAAGATTGTCATGGCTCTTGTCTGTTTGAGCAGTGAAAGTCATTGGTGAGTCATTCTGCATTATTACCAGGCATGTTATTCCTAGTGCCTGGAAGGCGATGTATTTCCCTGCTCTGATATGTTAGAGTTGATATGTATTTACAGACCACAATGATCATACACTGCTGGATAACGTTGGATTTGTAATGCCATGCTGTATAACCAGGCTGTGAGATCTAATGTCATTATCATATCACTCTTGTTCTCCACTTCTATTCCTGCATTATGCTAATTTGTGGACTTTTGATTTCTTTGATGGAATTCAGAAATGAGAAATGAAGTATCTGTAGTCATTCTAAGTTACATTTTGTATAGGTAGAATTCATAATATGGTTACTCCTTAAATTTTTAGGAGAATACTTGGAATACTTTTGGAATACTTTGGAATATCCAATGGAGACACCATCAGTGCTTGTTTATTTATTTATTTATAGAAATAAGCATATGGCATATAGAACCTTTTTGAAAATGGTCTGTCTATATGAGGTCAAGCTTGTATACTATATAACTACAGAACCATATACAACACAATGTAAAGAACAATTTTAGGATGCAGTGTTCTGTGTGTTCATGGTTTTATATAGAAGCAATGTCTTTACCCAAGAACCATATTTCCTAGGCGAGTGGTAATAAAACATCAACCACAGGGCTCCTCAACACTGTGTGCTCCTCCCTGAACTCTGTTCTTCTTATACCAGTAACTGCAGGTTACCGTAGGTACAGCACTAACTGGGCTCCTATGAAATACAGTCTGTGACCTGATGCAACTTTAACAGTTTGGAGCTCAATAATCTTTATAAATGCTTGAATGTACCCGGACGTGTGTGTAATTGATTGCTTTACATGCAAAGCTGGATGTTGTTGGGGGGGGGTGTGAAGAAAATATCCTTGAACCCTATTTAATAAAAGTTTTGTAACAATCATTAGGTTGGAAAAGATTAAAAATAGAGTTATAAACACTAAACTGAGACAGACAGGCCTATAAGCATTTAACTGAGGCAGGCAGACAGGGACCGGAAAAAGCAGGCCCGATATTTCCATATATGGGATAGCATGAACTCTACTCTGGACACAAAGCAGAAAGGGTCAGAAAGAGTGAGAAACACTGCCTTTACAGTAGAAGTTAGCTGGGAATGGGAAGCCTAGCTGATAAGGGTTGGTAAGAACCGGTCTTTGAACCAAATTAATAGGAAAGTGTTACAAACCACGGACACAGGGAGGACAGGGAGGCCTGACAAAACAAGGCAGAAAACAAGAAATAAGAAATAAGGGTTCATAAGAACCTGCGATGGACTGGCGACCTGTCCAGGGTGTTTCCTGCCTTCCGCCCGAAGACTGCTGGGATAGGCTCCAGCACCCCCCCGCGACCCTGACGGAGAAGCGGCTTAGAAAATAGATGGATGGATGGATGGATGGATGGGTTCATAAGAAGGCTAGAAAAAACAGTTCTACTGGTATCCAAGGTGATTTCAGGATGTATCAAAAATAGGTGTAGCGATGATCTCACCCCCGGGAGGGGTGATAAGGTCGCTCATCTTTGGGTATAAGATGTAATGTGTGTGTAGTGTCTGCACATTTTGGCTTTTGAGGGTCATTTTGTCACATTGGAACTAATAAAGACGCCTTTTCTCTCCTTCCAGCCGAACCTGCGGCTGGAGTTTGGTTTTTCATCTGACTTTGACTTTTTATGAGACTGACTCTTCACTTTTCTTTAACTTTTGCTTTTTTCTGAATTTCTACAAACACCATTTCATTTTATAGTAAATGAGTTTGGGCTGGTTTATGTTTATGAACAGACGCCTACAGATCAACATAGTAAAGGAGCTCATCTGTGATCCTGAGTTTAAAGCCAGTTTTTATTCAACTTAAACTTGGAACTAAGTTGTAAATAAATCTGAAACTAAAACTTTGCTTGTGTGTAAAAAGTGATTTCAGAGCCACTCGGTTCTCCCTGATGGAAACTGTTTACCTTCGGTGTTTTGTGCTTCTGATCATTTTAATAGACGTCAGCGTCACTAATTAATGACGTTCTATTAAAAGACTGGTTTACCAAGAGAGACGCTGGAGGACTTTCACCTGAAATGAGTTCATGAAGCCAGTCTGGTCATAAAAATGATAACAGGACATCAGAGCCAGAATTACTCTTTTAGTACTTTTACTTTATACTTAAGTACATTTGAAGGGAAATACTTTAGTACTTTTACTCAAGTGGAGGTCTAAAGGGAGGAACTTTTAAGAGTGGAGCTAAATCGTACATATACATTACTGTAGCACGTACAAGATCATGATAGTGAAGCACAAACCTGAACACACTTAGAGAAAATAAACAGTAACAGCAGGCAGTTGTGGTTTCTAGAACAAAGCCTTAAATAATCTTGACGTGTCAATTATTAATCATTAATCATTTCTAGGCTGTTCTATTCTTTCATTTTTCAGAAAGTATTATTCAAGTACAACTTCATACACAGCCAGTTTGACTTTATTTGATTCTGTTTGTTGAAATGAAAGTGTTTCAATAGCATTTCAACAGTCATCTAGGTCTGCTGGTGTGGGTGGGACTTGGCTGCCTCTATGCAGTGGGATTGGTTATCTTGCCCATGAAGAGGATGCTCCTGGTGCTCTCCTCCACAATGAAGACCAGGAAGGGTCTGTTGAGGTTCACGGTGGGAGGGATTGAATAAGGTACCATCTCTATGGTGGTGGCAGCAGCAGCTTCTGTGCCCTTCTCATCAACTTTGAGGACGGCCTGATGGAGGACCTGTAGGGAAGTCATGAATCTGTGTGAGGTGAAGGATCTGTAGATCTGCAATGCATGTCACAAATGCACTGTACCTTCATCTAGGCTGCATTAAGTTTGCCTACAAGCTTATGATGAACATCTTTAGATTCCTCTACCTTGGAAGCCTTCAGGTTGGTCTCCTCACTGATCCCGGAGAAGTCTGCACTGTCTGAGAACGCACTGACTATTCCCATTTCCTCCAGAGTGTCCGCGAGTGAAAAGGAGGCAGAGATGGAGAACTTGGGCAGGAAGAGTTCCACATAACTGCACAGCAGAACAGAAGAATATTTCAAACTTCTTAAAAGTCACTTTATCACAGAACCATCATTTTGGGATTCTTGGCAACTAGACAAGTAATCTAAAGGTTAGAATTTGAAAATGACAGGATTTATTTTAATCTTGACTTACAAATGATCTACTCCTGAATGGCTGTCTGGCTCCCTGCACTACTTACTGGGAAGTGGTGGTGGGGGCACTGGAGCTTAGAACCTGCATGTTCTTAGCATGGTTTTATTAAAACAATGTGTTTGTTAAGATGCTACTCTAATAATTACATTACATTAAAAACTCAAGTGCTTCTCAAGTCTCTTCCCATTCGGTCCCCTCTAATGGCAAAGAACTCCTTATGGCATAAAACAAAAGCTCCTTATGAAGAGATTTTTGGGAGAGGTTTTGAGTGGTTAGAATCCCCCAGGTAAAACTGTTATGTGATAAATAATGAAGGCTCAGGTTCTCTACTAGAATTAAAAGCCAACACAGAGACTATTTTTGCATCATGTATAGTGAAAAGCAGATGTCTCTTAACTGGCTACAGATGGCTTGAAGCAAAGCTATTGAATAAAATCAATGGCTCATGAAATACTTGGATTTCAACCCTTCAAAATTTCTCTTAGTAGGCAGCCTTTAATTACGCCTTTACTGCTGCTGCAATATTGCCAACTCTCAGAAGTGACTGTACAAGATTTGTAATGTTATATGATCAGAATCAGAATCCTTTATTGATCCCAGAGGGCAATTGCAGTTGTTACAGTTGCAACCATTTATGTAAAAGAATAAACACTTTAATAATTTAAAACAAAGAGAAATTTGCAATATGTACACAAGATTTAAGTACTTATGAATATAGTAAAGTGGCGGTGACCGTGATGATAAATATTAAACATCTAATACAAAGCAGTTCAATTATTGTCCCTCTGAATTATTGCACACAATTATTATTATTATTATTACACATATGAACAGTTTGGTATTGAGTTTTGTGCAGATGATCCACACTGTGAATCACACACTGAGGGAGGAGTTATAGAGTTTGATGGCCACAGGTAAGAATGACCTCCTGTGGTGCTCTGCGGTCATTTCGGTAGAGTGAGTCTTGCACTGAATGAGCTCCTGTGTCTCATCACCGTGTCGTAGAGTGGGTGGGAGCCATGTAGAGGGTGTCAGTGTTCTTAGCCCAGTCCAGTCCTCAGGTCCACCACCAGTTCCTTTGTCTTTGTCACATTGAGCACACCATGCGACAAAGTCCTTCACTGTTGCCCTGAACTCATCCTCTTCACCCCTGCTGATACATCCAACTATTGCAGAGTCATCAGAAAACTTCTGAAGGTGGCAAGTCTCTGTGCAGTAGCTGAAGTCCGTGGTGTAGAGGGTGAAGAGGAAGGGAGAGAGGACAGTACCTTGTGGAACTCCAGTGTTGCTGACCACTCTGTCCGACACACAGTGCTGCAGGTGTACATACTGTGGTCTGCCTGTTAGGTAGTCAACAATCCAGGACACAAGGGGGGCATCTACCTGCATCACTGTGAGCTTATCACCCAGAAGACCAGGCCAGACGGTGTTAAATGCGCTGGAGAAGTCAAAAAACATGACCCTTACAGAGCTGGCTGGCTTATCCAGGTGAGCGTAGACTCGGTTGAGCAGGTAGATGATGGCGTCTTCAACTCCCAGGCGGGGCTGATAGGCAAACTGGAGGAGCTCCATAAAAGGCTAGACTATGGATTGGAGCTGATCCAACACGACCCTGTCCATGGTCTTCATGACATGAGATGTCAGTGCCACTGGCCTGTAGTCCTTGGTGTCACTGGGTTGCAGCGTCTTTGGAACAGGAACAATGCAGGACATCTTCCACATCATACTGACCCTCTGGAGACTCAGATGTTGAAGACATGTTGCAGTCCTCCACAAAGCTTAGGCTTTAAGCACCCTGGGGACCCCATCAGTAGCCTTGTTTGTGTGGAGTCTCTTCAGTTGTCTTCTCACCTGGTCAGCAGTGATACTCACTGTAGAGGTGACAGTTGGGGAGAAGGGTGTAGGTGGGAGATGGCCCATCACAGGAGGGGGCAGGCTATCGGGAGTGGGAGTGGAATAGGCTGCTAAGGACCGGCAGCAGAGGAGTCAAGATGGGGGAGGACAGATTAAGAGACCCTTATTAATCCCACAATGGAGAAATTTCACCTTCGCATTTAACCCATTCATGAAGTGAAACACAACATACACTCACGCATACCCAGGCACAGGCACAGGCACAGGCACAGGCACAGGCACAGGCACAGGCACAGGCACAGGCACAGGCACAGGCACCCCAATCCGCAGCACCCGGGGAGCAGTTGGGAGTTAGGTGTCTCAGTCATGTGCTGTCAGCTCTGGGGATTGAACCAGTGACCTTCCAGTCATGAGGCTGGTTCCCTAACCTCCAGCCCATGACTGCCCCCAAGAGCCTGCAGTGTCAAATCTGTTAAAGAACAGATTTAGCTTGTTGGCCCCGTCTACGCTGTCTGCTACTCCTCTGTTGTTGCTGGACCTGAAGCTGGTGATGGTCCTCATTCCTTTCCAGACCTTCCTCATGTTGTTCTGCAGGAGTTTCCACTCCAGCTTTCTCCTATATTTGTCCTTCGCCACCGTGATCACTGTCTTCAGTTCCCTTTGGATCGTTCTCACCTCCACCCTGTCTCCAGCTCTGAAGGCCCTCTTCTTCTTGTTGAGGAGAGCCTTAATGTCATTTGTTACCCAAAACTTGTTGTGTCCTTAACAGTAGCATACAGCAGGTCCCGTGTTCTTTCCTCTCTGGTGGGACAGTCCACATACTGAGTGAAGTTTGGTAGTGCCTTAGCCATATTGACGTGGTTAAAGTCGCCTGATATGGGAATAAAGGCACTCGGCTGTTGCGTTTGGAGATGCGCTATAGTTGAATAAATGAGGTCACACGCTGATGTCAGGATGGCAGAGGGGAGGATGTAAACAGTCACGATAATAGCATGTGAGTACTTGGGTGGCAAATAAAATGGCCCTGAGTCTAACAGCCAACAGCTCAATGTCCGGGCAACAGGTACGTTCCCTGGCCAGCCTGAACAGTCTGGAAGCCATCGATGGAAATGTTGTCGTCCAAGATAACCTGGTGTAGCCATTTATCTGAAAAGCACATTAAACTACACTCCCGGTACTCCCTCTGACTCCTGGCCAGTGCTGTCAGCTCGTCCATCTTAGCCAGCAACCTCACGTTGCCCATGACGACGGAGGGGAGACGCGGCTTATATCCCCTCTTCTCCATAAGCCTCCGCCATCTCCCCCTCACTTTCCCCGTGCGTTGGTTTATTCCCCATCCCCTGTGTGTCCGTCTACAAAGCTCTTCAGGGATGTTCATTGTCCTGGTCGCCATGCCGACCGGCTTCAGTGCGATCAGTTGATCCCAGGTGTAAACAAAGCAGCCATGTTGCTGTGCAGCAGTGCACCAGGAGAGTGAAAAAAGCACTTTCACGGCGAAAAAAACAGACCATATAAACAATCTATTAAAAAGATAAATAAAAGTTAAGAAGAAAAATGAAAAAACAAAAATGAGAGCTACTGTAACAGGCAGCATGCACACACGCCCATGCGCACTGTATATTTACTGCTTAGCTTGGTTTTTAGTGAACCTGTTGAGAACCTGTTGAAGCCTAACATAAAGCCTGAATATTACTGGAAAAGCCTGTTGGCCTGATAATAATCTCCTATGATGGTTGTTAAAAAACTATGTTACATCTTTATCCATAAAAATATTTGTTTTTTATTGTCTCTCTTATATAAGTACCCAAAAAAGTGAACAAATAAACATGCTAAATAAAACATACTGCTGAAAACAAACCAGTCAATTGCTCTTTTGCTACCATTCAATCAAAGTTTAATGCTGCCGTTTCCACATTTTGTGTTATGCTGATGCCACACTGGTGTTAGAAGTGGGATCGTACCCCCATGCGGTCTGGAGAGGAATGGAGTTTCCCCAAACTCAAAGACAAATGGTGGAAAAGACTGAACCTGGCAGAGGATGGTAGAAGACAAAGCAGCACAGAGAGGGCAGGGGAACACATCCCATGACAGAACACATCCCACAGCAGAGAGTTGGGGCTCCAACACACACAAGCAGCACCCTCACATGTTTATGGTGTGTTGGTTAACGGAGGAAACAGAAAGCAGCTGTGGAAGTGTAGAAGCTGCAGCTTGTTCCCAATAGCATAAGAATGGACCCTGCAAGCTGTGAGGTGTTCTGCCACAAGTGGGGAGGAAGTCTGAGTTCTGAGTCTCTTCATTGCTGGAGAAGGATACAGCCCTGAGAGCCGGACTGGGGGCCTTTGATCTTTTGTATTATTTATTTTGATATGAATATTTCCATTGTGCTTTTTTTTTCAGTAAATGAATTCATGGATTCTAATGTAAACAAAACAAATTTACTCTTGCTTCCAGCATGTCATACCCAATACAATTTTCCAATAAACAACGATAACATGATTTCCTTCAAATATATAAGCAATAAATTGACAAGAAATAAAATAGGAAATGAATGTTACTTGTAGGAAGTTTCTTTGTAACGTTCTTACTGAAATTAAAAGGCTGGTGACTGAGGTTACCTTCCATGTAATTTGTCATGCCAGTACTCGAGGTGTTCCTTGTTGATGTTCTTCTCCAGCTCCTGCATTTTTCCCTCATCAGGTAGAACAATCATCATGGAAGTGTTGCCTTTGTAGGGGACCATGATGATCGAAGTGAAATTCTTCCAGTCCCTGTAATGCTCGTAATAGCTTTCTTTATTCATCATGTCCACCGTCACTGTGGTGTTCTCATCCACATGGAACTCGGCTTTTTTAGTGTATTTTATGTTAAAAGGCTTTTTCCATTTACCTAAGAGGGCAGAATTCAAGGCATGTTATCTTATAGTAAAACATGATATAATTGAGAAGGACATTGATTTCTGATGGAATGTTTAGGTATCTACTGTACCTCTGAAATATATAAAGTTGATGAGCATCATCACAGTGTCTGGGTCCAGTTCCTTGACCATGTCAGTGATCATATCTTTGGTCTTCTTGGCGATGTACTTGTTGACTTCTTGCACAGCGACTTCAGGTTTGGAGAAGTCCACACTGAAGGCCTCTCCTTGGTAGTAATGCTGAGCATCCTTTAGAAACTTGTCTAGAGGTTTGAAGCCTTCTCGGACGGCTACAGCACTTCCTGCCTCCAGCAGCATGGTGTCCTGGCTGTGGCTCAGCATGTGAAGAAGGTGCTCATAACCTTCATTGACCTGATCAGGAGTGAGAGGGCTGTAGCCCAGGGTGCTGAAGATCTGTGAGTGGGTTTCACCTTTGGCTCCCAGGGCCAGCATGGACAGAGCCATGGAGATGCTCAGTGGAGAGAAGAAGATGTTCTTGCCTTGGTATTCTGGATGGGCGGCCAGCTTCTTGTAGAGGGAGAAGGTAAAGTCAGCATTGTGAGGGGCGAGTCTGCGGGACAAGTCGTCATCTCCATCGTGGCTGGGGTGAGGTTCATCCTTGCCATGGTGGAGATGTTTGTCGTGATCTGCTGAATGGTCCTCATGATCATGTGGGGCCGCCAAGGACACCATCAGCAGGAGGGAAACCAGGAGGCAGAAAGAGATCTTTCCACACATTTTATCTCCTGGACAGAGAGAAACACACTTATACTGTATTTGAACAATAGAGCAGGTTGAGGCTGTATTTTGGTACCAGATGCATCTTTACAGACTACAATGCAATGTAAACTTCTTTGCCTGTATGATTCCATAAAAATAACAATAACAATACTATCATCACTTTAGATGAAGGTAAAAATGCTATGAGTGAGAACAGCATTGCAGTAATCAGGTTGGGGCAGAAGGACTAGCCAGTAAGGTGATGTTCAAGTTTTCCACATTGGCACTAGTAAAATATGCTTTAGCTTGTAATGCACGCTCTTAAATATATGTATTATAATAGCAAAGTTCAATTGAATTACATTACAAAAATCAAGAACGTGATAACTTTGTTTTCTAAACAAAGTTCATCTCAGTGTTCACAGCAGTGATTAAGAAATATTCAATAAAAACTTTTTTTTTCTCAAAATGTTAGCTTTACAGGAGAAGAGAAGCATGCTTTTAAAATGTAAAGTGTAATTGTATAATTTCAAGTAATTTTATTCACTATTTTACTATTTATTTACTATAGAAATTTACTATTTCTGCTTGACCAATACAAAGGAATGCAGATTAAATGATACAGAAAAATAAAATGAAAATGAAAGGTTTTTGATTTTTATGGACAGTGATGATATGCTATGCTTTATATTTTTGTTGTTTCATATTTGATTCATTTGGTTCAAAGTCTTAACATTCTTTTCTGTGCCACTGAGTTCAAAAGATTAAGGTCAAATTAAAATATCCAGATCTAACACTGGCCTTAACATCTCAAGTACCTATTTACATGCTATGGAAAATGTAAAGTGCTGTTAATATAATGTAAGTTTAATGTAATATATTTTATATGTTTGTTGTTATTGTTTAGTGAAATAAGGCTACTTACATGCAAGGAACTCTCAGCACGACATCGACTGAAGTGGAGAAACTAATTGAAATCCTTTAAATATTAACCCATTCTAAACCCCAATGCCCCAACATCCACCCCCACCCTACTCCCCCACTCTCCACCCCTTATCGTAAATCAAACACTACTGTTTACTCATGGACTTCGAACAGTGATATAACATGTAACAGTTGCACAAAGTACGACATCTTCATAATTGTAATAATAATAATTTGTGTAGTATGTGTTTATTAGCTGAGAAAAGTGTTAATATTTCAATAAACAAAATGTATAGAATATAAATGTATTATATATATATATTATTACCTCTCCATGGATCACCACCTTATCGTGGTGGAGAGGTTTGTGTGCTTGAATGATCCTAGGAGCTATGTTGTCTGGAGCAAAAGCTCCTGGTAGGGTCTCCCATGGCAAACTGGTCCTAGGTGACAGGTCAGACAAAGTGTGATCCATAATCACCCCTATGAAAAGACAAAAACAGGACTTGTGCACCCTGCCCGGAACAGGGTTACCGGGGCCTCACCCTGGAGCCAGGCCTGGGGGAGGGGCTTGCCAGCGAGCGTCTGGTGGCCGGGCATTTACTCATGGTGCCCGGCCGGGCCCAGCCCGAAGGAGTTACATGAGTCCCCCCTCCCATCGACCCACCACCAATGGGAGGGGCAGTAATAGGGGTTTGGTGCTTTGTGGATCGGGCAGTATCCGAAGGCGTGGGCCTTGGCGTTCTGATCCTCGGTTGCTGAAACTGGCTTTTGGAACTTGGAACGTTACCTCACTGGCGGGGAAGGAGCCTGAGTTGGTGCGCGAGGTTGAGAGATACCGGCTAGATATAGTCGGGCTCACCTCAACACACAGCTTGGGCTCTGGGTCCAATCTCCTTGAGAGGGGCTGGACTTTATTCTTTTCTGGAGTTGCCCATGGTGAGAGGCGGCGGGCAGGTGTGGGCTTTCTCATAGCCCCTCGACTCGGTGCCTGTATGTTGGGGTTTTCTCCGGTGGACGAGAGGGTAGCTTCCCTACGCCTTCGGGTTGGGGAACCAGTCCTGGCTGCTGTCTGTGCTTATGCACCGAACAGCAGTTCAGAGTACCCAGCCTTCCTAGAGTCCTTGGGAAGGGTGCTTGAAAGTGCTCCTCCTGGAGACTCTATTGTCCTACTGGGGGACTTTAACGCTCACGTGGGCAATGACAGTGAGACCTGGAGGGGTGTGATTGGGAGGAATGGCCTCTCTGATCTGAACCCAAGTGGTGTTCAGTTTTTGGACTTCTGTGCAAACCACAGTTTGTCCATCACGAACGCCATGTTTGAACACAAGGATGTCCATAAGTGCACATGGCACCAGGACACCCTAGGCTGCAGCTCAATGATTGACTTTGTAGTCGTGTCATCGGACTTGCGGCCATGTGTTTTGGACACTCGGGTAAAGAGAGGAGCTGTGCTGTCAACTGATCACCACCTGGTGGTGAGTTGGATCAGGTGGTGGGGGAAGATGCCGGTCAGACCAGGCAAGCCCAAACGCATAGTGAGGGTTTGCTGGGAACGTCTAGCAGAAGAACCTGTCAGATCTTCAACTCACACCTCCGTCAGAACTTTGACCAGATATCGGGGGAGGTGGGGGACATTGACTCAGAATGGGCCATGTTCCGTTCCTCTATTGTTGAAGCGGCTGACTGTAGTTGTTGCTGTAAGGTAGTTGGTGCCTGTCGGGGCGGTAATCCTCAAACCTGGTGGTGGACACCCCGGGTGAGAGATGCCATCAAGCTGAAGAAGGAGTCTTACCAGGCATGGTTGGCCTGTTGGACACCAGAGGCAGCTGGCAGGTATCGACAGGCCAAGCGATCTGTGGCTTCAGTCATCGCCAAGGCAATAAACCATGTATGGGAGGAGTTTGGTGAGGCCTTGGAAAGTGACTTTAAGTCGGCTCCGAAAAGATTCTGGCAAACCGTCAGGCGACTCAGAAGGGGAAAGCAGTGTGCCATTAGCACTGTATATAGTGGAGATGGTGTGCTGCTGACTTCGACTGAAGACATCACTGGGCGGTGGAAGGAATACTTTGAGGACCTTCTCAATCCCACCGACACGTTCTCCAGTGAGGAGGCAGAGTCTTGGGACATGGGAATAGGCTTGTCCATTACTGAGGCCGAAGTCGCTAAGGTAGTCAAGAAGATCCTTGGTGGCAAGGCTCCAGGGGTGGATGAGATCCGCCCTGAGTTCCTCAAGGCTCTGGATGTTGTGGGACTGTCTTGGCTGACACGCCTTTTCAACATTGCGCGGACATCGGGGGCGGTGCCACTGGATTGGCAGACTGGGGTGGTGGTGCCTCTTTTTCCTCGGATCCAGGAGGAGCAGTGCGGGTTCCGCCCTGGTCTTGGAACACTGGACCAACTCTTCACCCTCTCCAGGATCCTGGAGGGTTCATGGGAGTTTGCCCAACCAGTCCACATGTGCTTTGTGGATCTGGAGAAGGCATTCGACTGTGTTCCCCGGGGTATTCTGTGGGAGGTGCTTCGGGAGTTCTCTTTGCTACGAGCCATTCAGGCCCTGTACAAACAAAGCTGGAGTTTGGTTCACATAGCCAGCAGTAAGTCAGACTCGTTCCCAGTGAGAGTTGGACTCCGTCAGGGCTGCCCTTTGTCACCGATTCTATTCATCATTTTTATGGATAGAATTTCTAGGCGCAGTCAGGGGATGGAGGGTGTCCGGTTTGGTGACCTCAGGGTCACATCGCTGCTGTTTGCAGATGATGTGGTCCTATTGGGGACATCAGGCCGCAAACTTCAGCTTTCGCCGGATCGGTTTGCAGCCGAATGTGAAGCGGCTGGAATGAGAATCAGTACCTCTAAATCCGAGACCATGGTTCTCAGGCGGAAAAGGATGGAGAGCCCTCTCTGGGTCAGGGATAGGCTCTTGCCTCAAGTGGAGGAGTTCAAGTATCTCGTGGTCTTGTTCACGAGTGATGGTACAAGGGAGCGGAAGATTGACAGGCGGATTGGTGCTGGGTCAGCAGTGATGCGGGCTCTTTACCGGTCTGTTGTGGTAAAGAAAGAGCTGAGCCATAAGGCAAGGCTCTCGATTTACCGGTCGATCTACGTTCCCACCCTCACCTATGGTCATGAGCTTTGGGTAATGACCAAAAGAACTAGATCGCGAATACAAGCGGCTGAAATGAGTTTCCTCTGCAGGGTGTCTGGACTCTCCCTTAGAGATAGAGTGAGAAGTTCGGTCATCCGGGAGGGACTCGGAGTAAAGCCGCTGCTTCTTCACGTCGAGAGGAGCCAGCTGAGGTGGTTCGGGCATCTGGTTAGGATGCCTCCTGGACGCCTCCCTCGGGAGGTGTCACAGGCAAGTCCACCTGGGAGGAGACCCCGGGGAAGACCCAGGACATGCTGGCGTGACTATATCGCCCAGCTGGCCTGGGAGCGCCTCGGAATCCCCCTTGGACAGCTAGTGGAAGTGGCTGGGGAAAGGGAGGTCTGGGCCTCATTGCTAAGGATGCTGCCCCCGCGACCCGGACCCCGGAGCAGTGGAAGATAATGGATGGATGGATGGATGGATATATATATATATATATATATATATATATATATATATATATATATATATACATACACTGTGTGCATCATTACTAGGCAAGTGAGTATTTTAACCATCTTATAATTTTTAGGCATATTTTCTAACTCCAAGCTGGATAAACTTGAATGCTTAATGGATTTAAGCATAGCAGGTGATGTGTATCTGTGTAATGAAGGTGTGTGGAGGGTGTGGCCTAAGGAGGTCAACACCCTAAATCAAGGTGTGTTTATAATTATTAGGCAGCTTTTCTTTTCAGGCAAAATGGGCCAAAAAAGAGATTGAACTGACTCTGAAAAGTTAAAAATTACCAAAAGTCTCTCAGAGGGATGCAGAACTCTTGAAATTGCTGAGATATTTGGGCGTGATCACAGAACCATCAAACGTTTTGTTGCAAATAGTCAACAGGGTCGCAAGAAACTTGCTGAGAAAAAAAGACGCAATTTAACTGCCAAGAATTTGAGAAGAATCAAGCGTGAAGCTACCAGGAATCCATTATCTTCCAGTTCTGTCATATTCCAGAACTGCAACCTAGCTGGAATATCAAGAAGTACAGGATGTTCAGCGCTCAGAGACGTGGCCAAGGTAAGGAAGGCTGAAACCCGACCACCACTGAACAAGACACAAGCTGAAGTGTCTAGACTGGTCCTAGAAATATCTGAAGACAGATTTTTCAGAGGTTTTATGGACTGATGAAATGAGAGGGACTCTTTACGGACCAGATGGATGAGCTCATGGCTGGATCAGTAACGGGACAGAACTCCACTTCGAGTCAGACGCCAAGAAAGGTGGAGGTGGGGTACTGGTATGGGCTGGTATTATTATAGATGAGCTGGTTGGACCTTTTCGGGTTGAAGATGGGCTCAAAATCAACTCCCAAGCCTACTGCCAGTTTTTAGAAGACACTTTCTTTAAGCAGTGGTCCAGGAAGAATCTGCATCTTTCAAAAAGACGATGATTTTTATGCAGGGCGATGCTCCATCACATGCATCCAAGTACTCCTCTGCATGGCTCGCCAGTAAAGGCATTAAAGATGAAAATCTTATGACATGGCCCCCTCTCTGAACAGGGTCTGGGAGGCTGCGGCTGCTGCTGTACAAATGAATGGAAGGCTTATCACTGTTATTGAAGAGAAGGGCGGCTATACTGGTCACTGATTTATTTTTTTATTTCTCAGAAATGTTCATTGGAAAGCTTTGAGTTGTTTGTTTATAATTCTCACTTGAACAGATGAAAATAAAGTGAGATGGGAAAACGTGTGTTTTTCATTTAGCTGCGTAATAATTCTGCACCATCATAGTTTCCCAATAAATGTGCACATATAGAAATTCTCCTTAGAAAGCCAAAACCTCACTTTTACTTTCTTAAACATTCATGTTTGAGGTTTATTAACAATTTGGATTAACCGAGAGCGCTGTAGCTGTTCAGTAATAAAAATAATCCTCAGAATAAGACTTGCCTAGTAATTGTGCACACAGTGTATATATAATGATTTTCTGGATGTTACCAGACATTTCCAAGCCTCTCCTCGAGGAAGTCCAGTATTATATGTAGTTAAAAATCAGCTCCTGGTTTGACCAATCAGTGCTCAGTAAATTAAGCTCATGATGTAATTGATGATATTAACGAGTCTCTGTGGCGGCTGTGAAGGTGTCCAGGAAAAATATGGACCTGAGAAATTCTTGTTACTTTTTATTGTTTTTCTGTTTGTTTGAATTATGAATACGACTTTATTCTAATGTATATTGTGATAAACTCACTGCTGAGGGAAACTGGTTAAACATTTGCTTAGATGCCTAAAACTTTCGCACAGTACTGTACATATATATATATAATTTGTTAGAGTGAATATACTTAAATATGTTGCACTGATAGGTGCCTATTTCTCCTAGCAGTCTTTGTTTGGTGAGCATGGCTGTCAGCGTTAGTCTAATCAAGTGGGGCAGTTAAAAACACTGTTTATGGTCAACATGCTATCAATAACTAGCCGGGGGAATGATCATGTTGGCCCCATGCTGAGAGTAACCAACAAAAAAATGATGCATTTACATTTATCAACATGTTTAGTAATGTCGTTTATGATGTGGGTGTTGCTAGTTTCTAATCAGCTGTTGTAGCCACTCTTGATTGCAAGGCAATATAATGAGTCAAGTCAAAAAAACGTAATAAAAGTTACATTTGGTACTATTAGAGCAGAAATTAGAGATTAAATGTTTGGCACGACACCAGCCAGAGGATTTTAACATCATTCAGTGTGGAAAGGACAAAATGAGGTTCAAGAGAAAAACATTTCTGCTTGCTTGCTGTGCTATCGCTTGAATTCATTCCATGGCTTGGTGGATTTTGAGAGATAAGTTTTTGAAAAGTTTGCCCAGATGAAAGATTGTCATGGCTCTTGTCTGTTTGAGCAGTGAAAGTCATTGGTGAGTCATTCTGCATTATTACCAGGCATGTTATTCCTAGTGCCTGGAAGGCGATGTATTTCCCTGCTCTGATATGTTAGAGTTGATATGTATTTACAGACCACAATGATCATACACTGCTGGATAACTTTGGATTTGTAATGCCATGCTGTATAACCAGGCTGTGAGATCTAATGTCATTATCATATCACTCTTGTTCTCCACTTCTATTCCTGCATTATGCTAATTTGTGGACTTTTGATTTCTTTGATGGAATTCAGAAATGAGAAATGAAGTATCTGTAGTCATTCTAAGTTACATTTTGTATAGGTAGAATTCATAATATGGTTACTCCTTAAATTTTTAGGAGAATACTTGGAATGCTTTTGGAATACTTTGGAATATCCAATGGAGACACCATCAGTGCTTGTTTATTTATTTATTTATATTTAAATAAGCATATGGCATATAGAACCTTTTTGAAAATGGTCTGTCTATATGAGGTCAAGCTTATATACTATATAACTACAGAACCATATACAACACAAGAACAATTTCAGGATGCAATGTTCTGTGTGTTCATGGTTTTATACAGAAGCAATGTCTTTACCCAAGAACCATATTTCCTAGGCGAGTGGTAATAAAACATCAACCACAGGGCTCCTCAACACTGTGTGCTCCTCCCTGAACTCTGTTCTTCTTATACCAGTAACTGCAGGTTACCGTAGGTACAGCACTAACTGGGCTCCTATGAAATACAGTCTGTGACCTGATGCAACTTTAACAGTTTGGAGCTCAATAATCTTTATAAATGCTTGAATGTACCCGGACGTGTGTGTAATTGATTGCTTTACATGCAAAGCTGGATGTTGTTGGGGGGGGGGTGTGAAGAAAATATCCTTGAACCCTATTTAATAAAAGTTTTGTAACAATCATTAGGTTGGAAAATATTAAAAATAGAGTTATAAACACTAAACTGAGACAGACAGGCCTATAAGCATTTAACTGAGGCAGGCAGACAGGGACCGGAAAAAGCAGGCCCGATATTTCCATATATGGGATAGCATGAACTCTACTCTGGACACAAAGCAGAAAGGGTCAGAAAGAGTGAGAAACACTGCCTTTACAGTAGAAGTTAGCTGGGAATGGGAAGCCTAGCTGATAAGGGTTGGTAAGAACCGGTCTTTGAACCAAATTAATAGGAAAGTGTTACAAACCACGGACACAGGGAGGACAGGGAGGCCTGACAAAACAAGGCAGAAAACAAGAAATAAGAAATAAGGGTTCATAAGAACCTGCGATGGACTGGCGACCTGTCCAGGGTGTTTCCTGCCTTCCGCCCGAAGACTGCTGGGATAGTCTCCAGCACCCCCCCGCGACCCTGACGGAGAAGCGGCTTAGAAAATAGATGGATGGATGGATGGATGGATGGATGGGTTCATAAGAAGGCTAGAAAAAACAGTTCTACTAGTATCCAAGGTGATTTCAGGATGTATCAAAAATAGGTGTAGCGATGATCTCACCCCCGGGAGGGGTGATAAGGTCGCTCATCTTTGGGTATAAGATGTAATGTGTGTGTATTGTCTGCACATTTTGGCTTTTGAGGGTCATTTTGTCACATTGGAACTAATAAAGACGCCTTTTCTCTCCTTCCAGCCGAACCTGCGGCTGGAGTTTGGTTTTTCATCTGACTTTGACTTTTTACGAGACTGACTCTTCACTTTTCTTTAACTTTTGCAAGAACGCGTTTTCAATCTTTTTAACTCGCTACCCACTTTTTACATTAGAGAACAGATTAAAACCAAAACTTTGATTTAACTTTAATTAATTAGTAACGTTTTTCCACATCGTCGTGAACTTCAGAGCGGGGACAGGGAGCTGTTTGGTCCCGACAAAGTGTAGCAAAGAGATGAAATGCCGCCACGGCTGTCTGGCACCTACCTCATCGCTCAGATCGCAGGGGTATCCCGGCTTGTTCAAAGCTTCATATACTGAAAAGCACAATGTACTTTGCTTTGTTTAGATTGCTTTGCCTTAGCAAGAGTTATTATAGAATATTCTGCCACCAAATGAATTGCAGTCTGGAGCCCTGTGATGAATAGGACCATGCGCTCTGATATGTTTGATTTCCCAACTGTTTTGAGTAACTGATGTAATTTTCCTGTAAATTTTATTATTATTATTATTATTATTAATGTATTTATTTCTGTTCACAACCTGCCTGATTTTATTTGGCTGACAAAACATTAACAATGTACAGGTTCAATAAAATGCAAATTTTATTTCCAGTTATAAAAGAAAGTGGATGAAGAAGCCCCCCCATATAGACAGGAGAGGACAGTAACTGAGTACCTGAGTATCTGAGTAAATGTAATTGGTTTCTGTACTTTAGTATTTTTGGTGTATCTGTACTGAAGTTTCTCCGTTCTGGGCGACTTTTTCCTTTCACTCCACTACATTTCAGAGTCTAATATCCGACTTTTTCCTCCTACATTTTGAGAAATCTGTCGTTCCTTTTGGTTTCTGTGTGTATAAAAACGTAACATGTCAAAACGAAAGAAGCGCAAAGCCAGAGCACCAATCAGGGCCCAGCGGTCACTTTGTTTAGAGCTGGTTTTGACCTGTTGGTCATACCGACCCAGTGCAGCACGCGGTTCAACGTCAGCGCAGCAGCGTAAAACTTTGGGAGAGTCTGTTCAACATAAATGATGAACTAACCTAACTTTGTGTAAATAGAGCACAATATAGAAATATGTCCACATATGCAGTCGAGACTGACGCGGCTTTTTTCTGAATTTCTACAAACACCATTTCATTTTATAGTAAATGAGTTTGGGCTGGTTTATGTTTATGAACAGACGCCTACAGATCAACATAGTAAAGGAGCTCATCTGTGATCCTGAGTTTAAAGCCAGTTTTTATTCAACTTAAACTTGGAACTAAGTTGTAAATAAATCTGAAACTGAAACTTTGCTTGTGTGTAAAAAGTGATTTCAGAGCCACTCGGTTCTCCCTGATGGAAACTGTTTACCTTCAGTGTTTTGTGCTTCTGATCATTTTAATAGACGTCAGCGTCACTAATTAATGACGTTCTATTAAAAGACTGGTTTACCAAGAGAGACGCTGGAGGACTTTCACCTGAAATGAGTTCATGAAGCCAGTCTGGTTATAAAAATGATAACAGGACATCAGAGCCAGAATTACTCTTTTAGTACTTTTACTTTATACTTAAGTACATTTGAAGGTAAATACTTTAGTACTTTTACTCAAGTGGAGGTCTAAAGGGAGGAACTTTTAAGAGTGGAGCTAAATCGTACATATACATTACTGTAGCACGTACAAGATCATGATAGTGAAGCACAAACCTGAACACACTTAGAGAAAATAAACAGTAACAGCAGGCAGTTGTGGTTTCTAGAACAAAGCCTTAAATAATCTTGACGTGTCAATTATTAATCATTAATCATTTCTAGGCTGTTCTATTCTTTCATTTTTCAGAAAGTATTACTCAAGTACAACTTCATACACAGCCAGTTTGACTTTATTTGATTCTGTTTGTTGAAATGAAAGCGTTTCAATAGCATTTCAACAGTCATCTCGGTCTGCTGGTGTGGGTGGGACTTGGCTGCCTCTATGCAGTGGGATTGGTTATCTTGCCCATGAAGAGGATGCTCCTGGTGCTCTCCTCCACAATGAAGACCAGGAAGGGTCTGTTGAGGTTCACGGTGGGAGGGATTGAATAAGGTACCATCTCTGTGGTGATGGCAGCAGCAGCTTCTGTGCCCTTCTCATCAACTTTGAGGACGGCCTGATGGAGGACCTGTGGGGAAGTCATGAATCTGTGTGAGGTGAAGGATCTCTAGATCTGCAATGCATGTCACAAATGCATTGTACCTTCATCTAGGCTGCATTAAGTTTGCCTACAAGCTTATGATGAACATCTTTAGATTCCTCTACCTTGGAAGCCTTCAGGTTGGTCTCCTCACTGATCCCGGAGAAGTCTGCACTGTCTGAGAACGCACTGACTATTCCCATTTCCTCCAGAGTGTCCGCGAGTGAAAAGGAGGCAGAGATGGAGAACTTGGGCAGGAAGAGTTCCACATAACTGCACAGCAGAACAGAAGAATATTTCAAACTTCTTAAAAGTCACTTTATCACAGAACCATCATTTTGGGATTCTTGGCAACTAGACAAGTAATCTAAAGGTTAGAATTTGAAAATGACAGGATTTATTTTAATCTTGACTTACAAATGATCTACTCCTGAATGGTTGTCTGGCTCCCTGCACTACTTACTGGGAAGTGGTGGTGGGGGCACTGGAGCTTAGAACCTGCATGTTCTTAGCATGGTTTTATTAAAACAATGTGTTTGTTAAGATGCTACTCTAATAATTACATTACATTAAAAACTCAAGTGCTTCTCAAGTCTCTTCCCATTCGGTCCCCTCTAATGGCAAAGAACTCCTTATGGCATAAAACAAAAGCTCCTTATGAAGAGATTTTTGGGAGAGGTTTTGAGTGGTTAGAATCCCCCAGGTAAAACTGTTATGTGATAAATAATGAAGGCTCAGGTTCTCTACTAGAATTACAAGCCAACACAGAGACTATTTTTGCATCATGTATAGTGAAAAGCAGATGTCTCTTAACTGGCTACAGATGGCTTGAAGCAAAGCTATTGAATAAAATCAATGGCTCATGAAATACTTGGATTTCAACCCTTCAAAATTTCTCTTAGTAGGCAGCCTTTAATTACGCCTTTACTGCTGCTGCAATATTGCCAACTCTCAGAAGTGACTGTACAAGATTTGTAATGTTATATGATCAGAATCAGAATCCTTTATTGATCCCAGAGGGCAATTGCAGTTGTTACAGTTGCAACCATTTATGTAAAAGAATAAACACTTTAATAATTTAAAACAAAGAGAAATTTGCAATATGTACACAAGATTTAAGTACTTATGAATATAGTAAAGTGGCGGTGACCGTGATGATAAATATTAAACATCTAATACAAAGCAGTTCAATTATTGTCCCTCTGAATTATTGCACACAATTATTATTATTATTATTACACATATGAACAGTTTGGTATTGAGTTTTGTGCAGATGATCCACACTGTGAATCACACACTGAGGGAGGAGTTATAGAGTTTGATGGCCACAAGTAAGAATGACCTCCTGTGGTGCTCTGCGGTCATTTCGGTAGAGTGAGTCTTGCACTGAATGAGCTCCTGTGTCTCATCACCGTGTCGTAGAGTGGGTGGGAGCCATGTAGAGGGTGTCAGTGTTCTTAGCCCAGTCCAGTCCTCAGGTCCACCACCAGTTCCTTTGTCTTTGTCACATTGAGCACACCATGCGACAAAGTCCTTCACTGTTGCCCTGAACTCATCCTCTTCACCCCTGCTGATACATCCAACTATTGCAGAGTCATCAGAAAACTTCTGAAGGTGGCAAGTCTCTGTGCAGTAGCTGAAGTCCGTGGTGTAGAGGGTGAAGAGGAAGGGAGAGAGGACAGTACCTTGTGGAACTCCAGTGTTGCTGACCACTCTGTCCGACACACAGTGCTGCATACTGTGGTCTGCCTGTTAGGTAGTCAACAATCCAGGACACAAGGGGGGCATCTACCTGCATCACTGTGAGCTTATCACCCAGAAGACCAGGCCAGACGGTGTTAAATGCGCTGGAGAAGTCAAAAAACATGACCCTTACAGAGCTGGCTGGCTTATCCAGGTGAGCGTAGACTCGGTTGAGCAGGTAGATGATGGCGTCTTCAACTCCCAGGCGGGGCTGATAGGCAAACTGGAGGAGCTCCATAAAAGGCTAGACTATGGATTGGAGCTGATCCAACACGACCCTGTCCATGGTCTTCATGACATGAGATGTCAGTGCCACTGGCCTGTAGTCCTTGGTGTCACTGGGTTGCAGCGTCTTTGGAACAGGAACAATGCAGGACATCTTCCACATCATACTGACCCTCTGGAGACTCAGATGTTGAAGACATGTTGCAGTCCTCCACAAAGCTTAGGCTTTAAGCACCCTGGGGACCCCATCAGTAGCCTTGTTTGTGTGGAGTCTCTTCAGTTGTCTTCTCACCTGGTCAGCAGTGAAACTCACTGTAGAGGTGACAGTTGGGGAGAAGGGTGTAGGTGGGAGATGGCCCATCACAGGAGGGGGCAGGCTATCGGGAGTGGGAGTGGAATAGGCTGCTAAGGACCGGCAGCAGAGGAGTCAAGATGGGGGAGGACAGATTAAGAGACCCTTATTAATCCCACAATGGAGAAATTTCACCTTCGCATTTAACCCATTCATGAAGTGAAACACAACATACACTCACGCATACCCAGGCACAGGCACAGGCACAGGCACAGGCACAGGCACAGGCACAGGCACCCCAATCCGCAGCACCCGGGGAGCAGTTGGGAGTTAGGTGTCTCAGTCATGTGCTGTCAGCTCTGGGGATTGAACCAGTGACCTTCCAGTCATGAGGCTGGTTCCCTAACCTCCAGCCCATGACTGCCCCCAAGAGCCTGCAGTGTCAAATCTGTTAAAGAACAGATTTAGCTTGTTGGCCCCGTCTACGCTGTCCGCTACTCCTCTGTTGTTGCTGGACCTGAAGCTGGTGATGGTCCTCATTCCTTTCCAGACCTTCCTCATGTTGTTCTGCAGGAGTTTCCACTCCAGCTTTCTCCTATATTTGTCCTTCGCCTCCGTGATCACTGTCTTCAGTTCCCTTTGGATCGTTCTCACCTCCACCCTGTCTCCAGCTCTGAAGGCCCTCTTCTTCTTGTTGAGGAGAGCCTTAATGTCATTTGTTACCCAAAACTTGTTGTGTCCTTAACAGTAGCATACAGCAGGTCCCGTGTTCTTTCCTCTCTGGTGGGACAGTCCACATACTGAGTGAAGTTTGGTAGTGCCTTAGCCATATTGACGTGGTTAAAGTCGCCTGATATGGGAATAAAGGCACTCGGCTGTTGCGTTTGGAGACGCGCCATAGTTGAATAAATGAGGTCACACGCTGATGTCAGGATGGCAGAGGGGAGGATGTAAACAGTCACGATAATAGCATGTGAGTACTTGGGTGGCAAATAAAATGGCCCTGAGTCTAACAGCCAACAGCTCAATGTCCGGGCAACAGGTACGTTCCCTGGCCAGCCTGAACAGTCTGGAAGCCATCGATGGAAATGTTGTCGTCCAAGATAACCTGGTGTAGCCATTTATCTGAAAAGCACATTAAACTACACTCCCGGTACTCCCTCTGACTCCTGGCCAGTGCTGTCAGCTCGTCCATCTTAGCCAGCAACCTCACGTTGCCCATGACGACGGAGGGGAGACGCGGCTTATATCCCCTCTTCTCCATAAGCCTCCGCCATCTCCCCCTCACTTTCCCCGTGCGTTGGTTTATTCCCCATCCCCTGTGTGTCCGTCTACAAAGCTCTTCAGGGATGTTCATTGTCCTGGTCGCCATGCCGACCGGCTTCAGTGCGATCATTTGATCCCAGGTGTAAACAAAGCAGCCATGTTGCTGTGCAGCAGTGCACCAGGAGAGTGAAAGAAGCACTTTCACGGCGAAAAAACAGACCATATAAACAATCTATTAAAAAGATAAATAAAAGTTAAGAAGAAAAATGAAAAAACAAAAATGAGAGCTACTGTAACAGGCAGCATGCACACACGCCCATGCGCACTGTATATTTACTGCTTAGCTTGGTTTTTAGTGAACCTGTTGAGAACCTGTTGAAGCCTAACATAAAGCCTGAATATTACTGGAAAAGCCTGTTGGCCTGATAATAATCTCCTATGATGGTTGTTAAAAAACTATGTTACATCTTTATCCATAAAAATATTTGTTTTTTATTGTCTCTCTTATATAAGTACCCAAAAAAGTGAACAAATAAACATGCTAAATAAAACATACTGCTGAAAACAAACCAGTCAATTGCTCTTTTGCTACCATTCAAGCAAAGTTTAATGCTGCCGTTTCCACATTTTGTGTTATGCTGATGCCACACTGGTGTTAGAAGTGGGATCGTACCCCCATGCGGTCTGGAGAGGAATGGAGTTTCCCCAAACTCAAAGACAAATGGTGTAAAAGACTGAACCTGGCAGAGGATGGTAGAAGACAAAGCAGCACAGAGAGGGCAGGGGAACACATCCCATGACAGAACACATCCCACAGCAGAGAGTTGGGGCTCCAACACACACAAGCAGCACCCTCACATGTTTATGGTGTGTTGGTTAACGGAGGAAACAGAAAGCAGCTGTGGAAGTGTAGAAGCTGTAGCTTGTTCCCAATAGCATAAGAATGGACCCTGCAAGCTGTGAGGTGTTCTGCCACAAGTGGGGAGGAAGTCTGAGTTCTGAGTCTCTTCATTGCTGGAGAAGGATACAGCCCTGAGAGCCGGACTGGGGGCCTTTGATCTTTTGTATTATTTATTTTGATATGAATATTTCCAGTGTGCTTTTTTTTCAGTAAATGAATTCATGGATTCTAATGTAAACAAAACAAATTTACTCTTGCTTCCAGCATGTCATACCCAATACAATTTTCCAATAAACAACGATAACATGATTTCCTTCAAATATATAAGCAATAAATTGACAAGAAATAAAATAGGAAATGAATGTTACTTGTAGGAAGTTTCTTTGTAACGTTCTTACTGAAATTAAAAGGCTGGTGACTGAGGTTACCTTCCATGTAATTTGTCATGCCAGTACTCGAGGTGTTCCTTGTTGATGTTCTTCTCCAGCTCCTGCATTTTTCCCTCATCAGGTAGAACAATCATCATGGAAGTGTTGCCTTTGTAGGGGACCATGATGATCGAAGTGAAATTCTTCCAGTCCCTGTAATGCTCGTAATAGCTTTCTTTACTCATCATGTCCACCGTCACTGTGGTGTTCTCATCCACATGGAACTCGGCTTTTTTAGTGTATTTTATGTTAAAAGGCTTTTTCCATTTACCTAAGAGGGCAGAATTCAAGGCATGTTATCTTATAGTAAAACATGATATAATTGAGAAGGACATTGATTTCTGATGGAATGTTTAGGTGTCTACTGTACCTCTGAAATATATAAAGTTGATGAGCATCATCACAGTGTCTGGGTCCAGTTCCTTGACCATGTCAGTGATCATATCTTTGGTCTTCTTGGCGATGTACTTGTTGACTTCTTGCACAGCGACTTCAGGTTTGGAGAAGTCCACACTGAAGGCCTCTCCTTGGTAGTAATGCTGAGCATCCTTTAGAAACTTGTCTAGAGGTTTGAAGCCTTCTCGGACGGCTACAGCACTTCCTGCCTCCAGCAGCATGGTGTCCTGGCTGTGGCTCAGCATGTGAAGAAGGTGCTCATAACCTTCATTGACCTGATCAGGAGTGAGAGGGCTGTAGCCCAGGGTGCTGAAGATCTGTGAGTGGGTTTCACCTTTGGCTCCCAGGGCCAGCATGGACAGAGCCATGGAGATGCTCAGTGGAGAGAAGAAGATGTTCTTGCCTTGGTATTCTGGATGGGCGGCCAGCTTCTTGTAGAGGGAGAAGGTAAAGTCAGCATTGTGAGGGGCGAGTCTGCGGGACAAGTCGTCATCTCCATCGTGGCTGGGGTGAGGTTCATCCTTGCCATGGTGGAGATGTTTGTCGTGATGTGCTGAATGGTCCTCATGATCATGTGGGGCCGCCAAGGACACCATCAGCAGGAGGGAAACCAGGAGGCAGAAAGAGATCTTTCCACACATTTTATCTCCTGGACAGAGAGAAACACACTTATACTGTATTTGAACAATAGAGCAGGTTGAGGCTGTATTTTGGTACCAGATGCATCTTTACAGACTACAATGCAATGTAAACTTCTTTGCCTGTATGATTCCATAAAAATAACAATAACAATACTATCATCACTTTAGATGAAGGTAAAAATGCCATGAGTGAGAACAGCATTGCAGTAATCAGGTTGGGGCAGAAGGACTAGCCAGTAAGGTGATGTTCAAGTTTTCCACATTGGCACTAGTAAAATATGCTTTAGCTTGTAATGCATGCTCTTAAATATATGTATTATAATAGCAAAGTTCAATTGAATTACATTACAAAAATCAAGAACGTGATAACTTTGTTTTCTAAACTTTGTTCATCTCAGTGTTCACAGCAGTGATTAAGAAATATTCAATAAAAACTTTTTTTTTCTCAAAATGTTAGCTTTACAGGAGAAGAGAAGCATGCTTTTAAAATGTAAGTGTAATTGTATAATTTCAAGTAATTTTATTTACTATTTTACTATTTATTTACTATAGAAATTTACTATTTCTGCTTGACCAATACAAAGGAATGCAGATTAAATGATACAGAAAAATAAAATGAAAATGAAAAGTTTTTGATTTTTCTGGACAGTGATGATATGCTATGCTTTATATTTTTGTTGTTTCATATTTGATTCATTTGGTTCAAAGTCATAACATTCTTTTCTGTGCCACTGAGTTCAAAAGATTAAGGTCAAATTAAAAAATCCAGATCTAACACTGGCCTTAACATCTCAAGTACCTATTTACATGCTATGGAAAATGTAAAGTGCTGTTAATATAATGTAAGTTTAATGTAATATATTTTATATGTTTGTTGTTATTGTTTAGTGAAATAAGGCTACTTACATGCAAGGAACTCTCAGCACGACATCGACTGAAGTGGAGAAACTAATTGAAATCCTTTAAATATTAACCCATTCTAAACCCCAATGCCCAAACATCCACCCCCACCCTACACCCCCACTCTCCACCCCTTATCGTAAATCCAACACTACTGTTTACTCATGGACTTCGAACAGTGATATAACATGTAACAGTTGCACAAAGTACGACATCTTCATAATTGTAATAATAATAATTTGTGTAGTATGTGTTTATTAGCTGAGAAAAGTGTTAATATTTGAATAAACAAAATGTATAGAATATAAATGTATTATATATATATATATATATATATATATATATATATTATTATCTCTCCATGGATCACCACCTTATCGTGGTGGAGAGGTTTGCGTGCTTGAATGATCCTAGGAGCTATGTTGTCTGGAGCAAAAGCTCCTGCTAGGGTCTCCCATGGCAAACTGGTCCTAGGTGACAGGTCAGACAAAATGTGATCCATAATAACCCCTATGAAGACACAAAAACAGGACTTGTGTACCCTGCGCGGAACAGGGTTACCGGGGCACCACCCTGGAGCCAGGCCTGGGGGAGGGGCTCGCCAGCGAGCTTCTGGTGGCCGGGCATTTACTCATGGTGCTCGGCTGGGCCCAGCCTGAAGGAGATACATGAGTCCCCCCTCCCATCGACCCACCACCAATGGGAGGGGCAGTAATAGGGGTTCGGTGCGTTGTGGATCGGGCAGTGTCCGAAGGCGTGGGCCTTGGCGTTCTGATCCTCGGTTGCTGAAACTGGCTTTTGGAACTTGGAACGTTACCTCACTGGCGGGGAAGGAGCCTGAGTTGGTGCGCAAGGTTGAGAGATACCGGCTAGATATAGTCCAATCTCCTTGAGAGGGGCTGGACTTTATCCTTTTCTGGAGTTGCCCATGGTGAGAGGCGGCGGGCAGGTGTGGGCTTTCTCATAGCCCCTCGACTTGGTGCCTGTATGTTGGGGTTTTCTCCGGTGGACGAGAGGGTAGCTTCCCTACGCCTTCGGGTTGGGGAACCAGTCCTGACTGCTGTCTGTGCTTATGCACCGAACAGCAGTTCAGAGTACCCAGCCTTACTGGGGGGTCCTTGGGAAGGGTGCTTGAAAGTGCTCCTCCTGGAGACTCTATTGTCCTACTGGGGGACTTTAACGCTCACGTGGGCAATGACAGTGAGACCTGGAGGGGTGTGATTGGGAGGAATGGCCTCTCTGATCTGAACCCGAGTGGTGTTCAGTTTTTGGACTTCTATGCATACCACAGTTTGTCCATCACGAACACCATGTTTGAACACAAGGATGTCCATATGTGCACATGGCACCAGGACACCCTAGGCCGCAGTTCAATGATTGACTTTGTAGTTGTGTCATCGGACTTGCGGCCATGTGTTTTGGACACTCAGGTAAAGAGAGGAGCTGAGCTGTCAACTGATCACCACCTAGTGGTGAGTTGGATCAGGTGGTGGGGGAAGATGCCGGTCAGACTAGGCAAACCCAAACGTATAATGAGGGTTTGCTAGGAACGTCTAGCAGAAGAACCTGTCAGATTGATCTTCAACTCACACCTCCATCAGAACTTTGACCAGATATCGGGGGAGGTGGGGGACATTGACTCAGAATGGGCCATGTTCCATTCCTCCATTGTTGAAGCGGCTAACTGTAGCTGTGGTCGCAAGGTAGTTGGTGCCTGTCGGGGCGGTAGGTGAGAGATGCCGTCAAGCTGAAGAAGGAGTCCTACCGGGCATGGTTGGCCTGTGGGACACCAGAGGCAGCTGGCAGGTATTGACAGGCCAAGCGATCTGTGGCTTCAGTCGTCGCCAAGGCAAAAAAACTTGTATGGGAGGAGTTTGGTGAGGCCTTGGAAAGTGACTTTAAGTCGGCTCCGAAAAGATTCTGGCAAACCGTCAGGCGACTCAGAAGGGGAAAGCAGTGTGCCACTAGCACTGTATATAGTGGAGATGGTGTGCTGCTGACTTCGACTGAAGACATCACTGGGCAGTGGAAGGAATACTTTGAGGGCCTTCTCAATCCCACCCACACGTTCTCCAGTGAGGAGGCAGAGTCTGGGGACATGGGAATAGGCTTGTCCATTACTGAGGCCGAAGTCGCTAAGGTAGTTAAGAAGCTCCTTGGTGGCAAGGCTCCAGGGGTGGATGAGATCCGCCCTGAGTTCCTCAAGGCTCTGGATGTTGTGGGGCTGTCTTGGCTGACACGCCTTTTCAACGTTGCGTGGACATCGGGGGCGGTGCCACTGGATTGGCAGACTGGGGTGGTGGTGCCTCTTTTTAAAAAAGGGGCCCGGAGGATGTGTTCCAACTACAGGGGAATCACATTCCTCAGCCTCCCTGGTAAGGTCTATGCAGGGGTACTGGAGAAGAGAGTCCGGCTTATAGTCAAACCTCGGATCCAGGAGGAGCAGTGCGGGTTCCGCCCTGGTCATGGAACACTGGACCAACTCTTCACCCTCTCCACATGTGCTTTGTGGATCTGGAGAAGGCATTCGACTGGGTATTCTATGTGAGGTGCTTCAGGAGTACGGGGTACATGGCTCTTTGATATGAACCATTCAGGCCCTGTACAAACAAAGCCGGAGTTTGGTTCACATGGCCGGCAGTAAGTCAGACTCGTTCCCAGTGAGAGTTGGACTCCGTCAGGGCTGCCCTTTGTCACCAATTCATATTCATAATTTTTATGGATAGAATTTCTAGGCGCAGTCAGGGGATGGAGGGTGTCCCGTTTGGTGACCTCAGGGTCACATCGCTGCTGTTTGCAGATGATGTGGTCCTATTCGGGACATCAGGCCTTCAGCTTTCGCTGGATCGGTTTGCAGCCGAATGAGAAGCGGCCGGGATGAGACTCAGTACCTCTAAATCCGAGACCATGGTTCTCAGGCGGAAAAGGGTGGAGAGCCCTCTCTGGGTCAGGGATAGGCTCTTGCCTCAAGTGGAGGAGTTCAAGTGTCTCGGGGTCTTGTTCACGAGTGATGGTACAAGGGAGCGGGAGATTGACAGGCGGATTGGTGCTGGGTCAGCAGTGATGCGGGGTCTTTACCGGTCTGTTGTGGTAAAGAAAGAGCTGAGCCATAAGGCAAAGCTCTCGATTTACCGGTCAATCTACATTCCCACCCTCACCTATGGGCATGAGCTTTGGGTAATGACTGAAAGAATAAGATCACGCATACAAGCGGCCGAAATGAGTTTCCTCCACAGGGTGTCTGGACTCTCCCTTAGAGATAGGGTGAGAAGTTCGGTCACCCGGGAGGGACTCGGAGTAGAGCCGCTGCTTCTTCACGTCGAGAGGAGCCAGCTGAGGTGGTTCGGGCATCTGGTTAGGATGCCTCCTGGACGCCTCCCTCGGGAGGTGTCACAGGCAAGTCCACCTGGGAGGAGACCCCGGGGACGACCCAGGACACTCTGGCGTGACTATATCGCCCAGCTGGCCTGGGAGCGCCTCGGAATCCCCCTTGGAGAGCTAGTGGAAGTGGCTGGGGAAAAGGAGGTCTGGGCCTCATTGCTTAGGATGCTGCCCCCGCGACCTGAACCCCGGAGAAGCGGAAGATAATGGATGGATGGATGGATGTATATATATATATATATATATATATATATATACACACACTGTGTGCATAATTATTAGGCAACTGAGTATTTTGACCATCTTATAATTTTTAGGCATATTTTCTAACTCCAAGCTGGATAAACTTGAATGTTTAATGGATTTAAGCGTAGCAGGTGATGTGTATCTGTGTAATGAGGGAGGGTGTGGCCTAAGGAGGTCAACACCCTATATCAAGGTGTGCATAATTATTAGGCAGCTTTTTTCTTCAGGCAAAATGGGCCAAAAAAGAGACTGAACTGACTCTGAAAAGTTAAAAATGACTAAAAGTCTCTCAGAGGGATGCAGAACTCTTGAAATTGCTAAGATATTGGGGCGCGAACACAGAACCATCAAACGTTTTGTTGCAAATAGTCAACAGGGTCGCAAGAAACGTGCTGAGAAAAAAAGACGCAAATTAACTGCCAAGGATTTGAGAAGAATCAAGCATGAAGCTACCAGGAACCCATTATCTTCCAGTTCTGTCATATTCCAGAACCTAGCTGGAGCATCAAGAAGTACAAGATGTTCAGCGCTCAGAGACGTGGCCGAGGTAAGGAAGGCTGAAACCCGACCACCACTGAACAAGACACATAAGCTGAAGCATCTAGACTGCTCCAAGAAGAATCTGAAGACAGATTTTTCAGAGGTTTTATGGACTGATGAAATGAGAGTGACTCTTGATGGGCCCGTGGCTGGATCAGTAACGGGACAGAGCTCCACTTCGAGTCAGACGCCAGCAAGGTGGAGGTGGGGTACTGGCATGGGCCGGTATTATCAAAGATGAGCTGGTTGGACCTTTTCGGGTTGAAGATGGGCTCAAAATCAACTCCCAAGCCTACTGCCAGTTTTTAGAAGACACTTTCTTTAAGCAGTGGTCCAGGAAGAATCTGCATCTTTCAAAAAGACGATGATTTTTATGCAGGACGATGCTCCATCACATGCATCCAGGTACTCCTCTGCATGGCTCGCCAGTAAAGGCCCCTTCCTCACCTGACCTGAACCCAACTGAGAACCTGTGGGCAGTTCTTAAATGGGAGATTTACATTGAAGGATAACAGGACACCTCTCTGAACAGGGTCTGGGAGGCTATGGCTGCTGCTGGACAAAAAGTTGATCGTCAACAGAGAGCGCTGTAGTTGGTCATTAATAAAAATAATCCTCAAAAATAAGACTTGCCTAGTAATTGTGCACACAGTGTATATATAATGATTTTCTGGATGTTACCAGACATTTCCAAGCCTCTCCTCGAGGAAGTCCAGTATTATATGTAGTTAAAAAGCAGCTCCTGGTTTGACCAATCAGTGCTCAGTAAATTGTGCTCATGATGTAATTGATGATATTAACGAGTCTCTGTGGCGGCTGTGAAGGTGTCCAGGAAAAATATGGACCCAAAAATTCTTGTTACTTTTTATTGTTTTTCTGTTTATTTGAATTATGAATACGACTTTATTCTAATGTATATTGTGATAAACTCACTGCTGAGGTCAACTGGTTAAACATTTGCTTAGATGCCTAAAACTTTTGCACAGTACTGTACATATACATATATATATATATATATATATATATATATATATATATATATATATATATATATATATATATATATATATATGTAATTTGTTAGAGTGAATATACTTAAATATGTTGCACTGATAGGTGCCTATTTCTCATAGCAGTCTTTGTTTGGTGAGCATGGCTGTCAGCGTAAGTCTAATCAAGTGGAGCAGTTAAAAACACTGTTTATGGTCAACATGCTATCAATAACTAGCCGGGATGAACGATCTTGTTGGCCCCATGCTGAGAGTAACCAACAAAAAAATGGTGCATTTACATTTATCCACATGTTTAGTAATGACGTTTATGATGCAAGGCAATATAATGAGTCAAGTCAAAAAAACGTAATAAAAGTTACATTTGGTACTATTAGAGCAGAAATTAGAGATTAAATGTTTGGCACGACACCAGCCAGAGGATTTTAACATCATTCAGTGTGGAAAGGACAAAATGAGGTTCAAGAGAAAAACATTTCTGCTTGCTTGCTGTGCTATCGCTTGAATTCATTCCATGGCTTGGTGGATTTTGAGAGATATGTTTTTGACAAGTTTGCCCAGATGAAAGATTGTCATGGCTCTTGTCTGTTTGAGCAGTGAAAGTCATTGGTGAGTCATTCTGCATTATTACCAGGCATGTTATTCCTAGTGCCTGGAAGGCGATGTATTTCCCTGCTCTGATATGTTAGAGTTGATATGTATTTACAGACCACAATGATCATACACGCTGGATAACTTTGGATTTGTAATGCCATGCTGTATAACCAGGCTGTGAGATCTAATGTCATTATCATATCACTCTTGTTCTCCACTTCTATTCCTGCATTATGCTAATTTGTGGACTTTTGATTTCTTTGATGGAATTCAGAAATGAGAAATGAAGTATCTGTAGTCATTCTAAGTTACATTTTGTATAGGTAGAATTCATAATATGGTTACTCCTTAAATTTTTAGGAGAATACTTGGAATACTTTTGGAATACTTTGGAATATCCAATGGAGACACCATCAGTGCTTGTTTATTTATTTATTTATAGAAATAAGCATATGGCATATAGAACCTTTTTGAAAATGGTCTGTCTATATGAGGTCAAGCTTGTATACTATATAACTACAGAACCATATACAACACAATGTAAAGAACAATTTTAGGATGCAATGTTCTGTGTGTTCATGGTTTTATATAGAAGCAATGTCTTTACCCAAGAACCATATTTCCTAGGCGAGTGGTAATAAAACATCAACCACAGGGCTCCTCAACACTGTGTGCTCCTCCCTGAACTCTGTTCTTCTTATACCAGTAACTGCAGGTTACCGTAGGTACAGCACTAACTGGGCTCCTATGAAATACAGTCTGTGACCTGATGCAACTTTAACAGTTTGGAGCTCAATAATCTTTATAAATGCTTGAATGTACCCGGACGTGTGTGTAATTGATTGCTTTACATGCGAAGCTGGATGTTGTTGTGAGGGGGGGGTGTGAAGAAAATATCCTTGAACCCTATTTAATAAAAGTTTTGTAACAATCATTAGGTTGGAAAAGATTAAAAATAGAGTTATAAACACTAAACTGAGACAGACATGCCTATAAGCATTTAACTGAGGCAGGCAGACAGGGACCGGAAAAAGCAGGCCCGATATTTCCATATATGGGATAGCATGAACTCTACTCTGGACACAAAGCAGAAAGGGTCAGAAAGAGTGAGAAACACTGCCTTTACAGTAGAAGTTAGCTGGGAATGGGAAGCCTAGCTGATAAGGGTTGGTAAGAACCGGTCTTTGAACCAAATTAATAGGAAAGTGTTACAAACCACGGACACAGGGAGGACAGGGAGGCCTGACAAAACAAGGCAGAAAACAAGAAATAAGAAATAAGGGTTCATAAGAACCTGCGATGGACTGGCGACCTGTCCAGGGTGTTTCCTGCCTTCCGCCCGAAGACTGCTGGGATAGTCTCCAGCACCCCCCCGCGACCCTGACGGAGAAGCGGCTTAGAAAATAGATGGATGGATGGATGGATGGATGGATGGGTTCATAAGAAGGCTAGAAAAAACAGTTCTACTAGTATCCAAGGTGATTTCAGGATGTATCAAAAATAGGTGTAGCGATGATCTCACCCCCGGGAGGGGTGATAAGGTCGCTCATCTTTGGGTATAAGATGTAATGTGTGTGTATTGTCTGCACATTTTGGCTTTTGAGGGTCATTTTGTCACATTGGAACTAATAAAGACGCCTTTTCTCACCTTCCAGCCGAACCTGCGGCTGGAGTTTGGTTTTTCATCTGACTTTGACTTTTTACGAGACTGACTCTTCACTTTTCTTTAACTTTTGCAAGAACGCGTTTTCAATCTTTTTAACTCGCTACCCACTTTTTACATTAGAGAACAGATTAAAACCAAAACTTTGATTTAACTTTAATTAATTAGTAACGTTTTTCCACATCGTCGTGAACTTCAGAGCGGGGACAGGGAGCTGTTTGGTCCCGACAAAGTGTTGCAAAGAGATGAAATGCCGCTATGGCTGTCTGGCACCTACCTCATCGCTCAGATCGCAGGGGTATCCCGGCTTGTTCAAAGCTTCATATACTGAAAAGCACAATGTACTTTGTTTTGTTTAGATTGCTTTGCCTTAGCAAGAGTTATTATAGAATATTCTGCCACCAAATGAATTGCAGTCTGGAGCCCTGTGATGAATAGGACCATGCGCTCTGATATGTTTGATTTCCCAACTGTTTTGAGTAACTGATGTAATTTTCCTGTAAATTTTATTATTATTATTATTATTATTAATGTATTTATTTCTGTTCACAACCTGCCTGATTTTATTTGGCTGACAAAACATTAACAATGTACAGGTTCAATAAAATGCAAATTTTATTTCCAGTTATAAAAGAAAGTGGATGAAGAAGCCCCCCCATATAGACAGGGGTGGACAGTAACTGAGTAACTGAGTAAATGTAATTAGTTTCTGTACTTTAGTATTTTTGGTGTATCTGTACTGAAGTTTCTCCGTTCTGGGCGACTTTTTCCTTTCACTCCACTACATTTCAGAGTCTAATATCCGACTTTTTCCTCCTACATTTTGAGAAATCTGTCGTTCCTTTTGGTTTCTGTGTGTATGAAAACGTAACATGTCAAAACGAAAGAAGCGCAAAGCCAGAGCACCAATCAGGGCCCAGCGGTCACTTTGTTTAGAGCTGGTTTTGACCTGTTGGTCATACCGACCCAGTGCAGCACGCGGTTCAACGTCAGCGCAGCAGCGTAAAACTTTGGGAGAGTCTGTTCAACATAAATGATGAACTAACCTAACTTTGTGTAAATAGAGCACAATATAGAAATATGTCCACATATGCAGTCGAGACTGACGCGGCTTTTTTCTGAATTTCTACAAACACCATTTCATTTTATAGTAAATGAGTTTGGGCTGGTTTATGTTTATGAACAGGCGCCTACAGATCAACATAGTAAAGGAGCTCATCTGTGATCCTGAGTTTAAAGCCAGTTTTTATTCAACTTAAACTTGGAACTAAGTTGTAAATAAATCTGAAACTGAAACTTTGCTTGTGTGTAAAAAGTGATTTCAGAGCCACTCGGTTCTCCCTGATGGAAACTGTTTACCTTCAGTGTTTTGTGCTTCTGATCATTTTAATAGACGTCAGCGTCACTAATTAATGACGTTCTATTAAAAGACTGGTTTACCAAGAGAGACGCTGGAGGACTTTCACCTGAAATGAGTTCATGAAGCCAGTCTGGTTATAAAAATGATAACAGGACATCAGAGACAGAATTACTCTTTTAGTACTTTTACTTTATACTTAAGTACATTTGAAGGGAAATACTTTAGTACTTTTACTCAAGTGGAGGTCTAAAGGGAGGAACTTTTAAGAGTGGAGCTAAATCGTACATATACATTACTGTAGCATGTACAAGATCATGATAGTGAAGCACAAACCTGAACACACTTAGAGAAAATAAACAGTAACAGCAGGCAGTTGTGGTTTCTAGAACAAAGCCTTAAATAATCTTGACGTGTCAATTATTAATCATTAATCATTTCTAGGCTGTTCTATTTTTTCATTTTTCAGAAAGTATTACTCAAGTACAACTTCATACACAGCCAGTTTGACTTTATTTGATTCTGTTTGTTGAAATGAAAGTGTTTCAATAGCATTTCAACAGTCATCTCGGTCTGCTGGTGTGGGTGGGACTTGGCTGCCTCTATGCAGTGGGATTGGTTATCTTGCCCATGAAGAGGATGCTCCTGGTGCTCTCCTCCACAATGAAGACAAGGAAGGGTCTGTTGAGGTTCACGGTGGGAGGGATTGAATAAGGTACCATCTCTATGGTGGTGGCAGCAGCAGCTTCTGTGCCCTTCTCATCAACTTTGAGGACGGCCTGATGGAGGACCTGTGGGGAAGTCATGAATCTGTATGAGGTGAAGGATCTCTAGATCTGCAATGCATGTCACAAATGCACTGTACCTTCATCTAGGCTGCATTAAGTTTGCCTACAAGCTTATGATGAACATCTTTAGATTCCTCTACCTTGGAAGCCTTCAGGTTGGTCTCCTCACTGATCCCGGAGAAGTCTGCACTGTCTGAGAACGCACTGACTATTCCCATTTCCTCCAGAGTGTCCGCGAGTGAAAAGGAGGCAGAGATGGAGAACTTGGGCAGGAAGAGTTCCACATAACTGCACAGCAGAACAGAAGAATATTTCAAACTTCTTAAAAGTCACTTTATCACAGAACCATCATTTTGGGATTCTTGGCAACTAGACAAGTAATCTAAAGGTTAGAATTTGAAAATGACAGGATTTATTTTAATCTTGACTTACAAATGATCTACTCCTGAATGGCTGTCTGGCTCCCTGCACTACTTACTGGGAAGTGGTGGTGGGGGCACTGGAGCTTAGAACCTGCATGTTCTTAGCATGGTTTTATTAAAACAATGTGTTTGTTAAGATGCTACTCTAATAATTACATTACATTAAAAACTCAAGTGCTTCTCAAGTCTCTTCCCATTCGGTCCCCTCTAATGGCAAAGAACTCCTTATGGCATAAAACAAAAGCTCCTTATGAAGAGATTTTTGGGAGAGGTTTTGAGTGGTTAGAATCCCCCAGGTAAAACTGTTATGTGATAAATAATGAAGGCTCAGGTTCTCTACTAGAATTACAAGCCAACACAGAGACTATTTTTGCATCATGTATAGTGAAAAGCAGATGTCTCTTAACTGGCTACAGATGGTTTCAAGCAAAGCTATTGAATAAAATCAATGGCTCATGAAATACTTGGATTTCAACCCTTCAAAATTTCTCTTAGTAGGCAGCCTTTAATTACGCCTTTACTGCTGCTGCAATATTGCCAACTCTCAGAAGTGACTGTACAAGATTTGTAATGTTATATGATCAGATTCAGAATCCTTTATTGATCCCAGAGGGCAATTGCAGTTGTTACAGTTGCAACCATTTATGTAAAAGAATAAACACTTTAATAATTTAAAACAAAGAGAAATTTGCAATATGTACACAAGATTTAAGTACTTATGAATATAGTAAAGTGGCGGTGACCGTGATGAAAAAAAAATTAAACATCTAATACAAAGCAGTTCAATTATTGTCCCTCTGAATTATTGCACACAATTATTATTATTATTACACATATGAACAGTTTGGTATTGAGTTTTGTGCAGATGATCCACACTGTGAATCACACACTGAGGGAGGAGTTATAGAGTTTGATGGCCACAGGTAAGAATGACCTCCTGTGGTGCTCTGCGGTCATTTTGGTAGAATGAGTCTTGCACTGAATGAGCTCCTGTGTCTCATCACCGTGTCGTAGAGTGGGTGGGAGCCATGTAGAGGGTGTCAGTGTTCTTAGCCCAGTCCAGTCCTCAGGTCCACCACCAGTTCCTTTGTCTTTGTCACATTGAGCACACCATGCGACAAAGTCCTTCACTGTTGCCCTGAACTCATCCTCTTCACCCCTGCTGATACATCCAACTATTGCAGAGTCATCAGAAAACTTCTGAAGGTGGCAAGTCTCTGTGCAGTAGCTGAAGTCCGTGGTGTAGAGGGTGAAGAGGAAGGGAGAGAGGACAGTACCTTGTGGAACTCCAGTGTTGCTGACCACTCTGTCCGACACACAGTGCTGCAGGTGTACATACTGTGGTCTGCCTGTTAGGTAGTCAACAATCCAGGACGCAAGGGGGGCATCTACCTGCATCACTGTGAGCTTATCACCCAGAAGACCAGGCCAGACGGTGTTAAATGCGCTGGAGAAGTCAAAAAACATGACCCTCACAGAGCTGGCTGGCTTATCCAGGTGAGCGTAGACTCGGTTGAGCAGGTAGATGATGGCGTCTTCAACTCCCAGGCGGGGCTGATAGGCAAACTGGAGGAGCTCCATAAAAGGCTAGACTATGGATTGGAGCTGATCCAACACGACCCTGTCCATGGTCTTCATGACATGAGATGTCAGTGCCACTGGCCTGTAGTCCTTGGTGTCACTGGGTTGCAGCGTCTTTGGAACAGGAACAATGCAGGACATCTTCCACATCATACTGACCCTCTGGAGACTCAGATGTTGAAGACATGTTGCAGTCCTCCACAAAGCTTAGGCTTTAAGCACCCTGGAGACCCCATCAGTAGCCTTGTTTGTGTGGAGTCTCTTCAGTTGTCTTCTCACCTGGTCAGCAGTGATACTCACTGTAGAGGTGACAGTTGGGGAGAAGGGTGGAGGTGGGAGATGGCCCATCACAGGAGGGGGCAGGCTATCGGGAGTGGGAGTGGAATAGGCTGCTAAGGACTGGCAGTAGAGGAGTCAAGATGGGGGAGGACAGATTAAGAGACCCTTATTAATCCCACAATGGAGAAATTTCACCTTCGCATTTAACCCATTCATGAAGTGAAACACAACATACACTCACGCACACCCAGGCACAGGCACAGGCACAGGCACAGGCACAGGCACAGGCACAGGCACAGGCACAGGCACCCCAATCCGCAGCACCCGGGGAGCAGTTGGGAGTTAGGTGTCTCAGTCATGTGCTGTCAGCTCTGGGGATTGAACCGGTGACCTTCCAGTCATGAGGCTGGTTCCCTAACCTCCAGCCCATGACTGCCCCCAAGAGCCTGCAGTGTCAAATCTGTTAAAGAACAGATTTAGCTTGTTGGCCCCGTCTACGCTGTCCGCTACTCCTCTGTTGTTGCTGGACCTGAAGCTGGTGATGGTCCTCATTCCTTTCCAGACCTTCCTCATGTTGTTCTGCAGGAGTTTCCACTCCAGCTTTCTCCTATATTTGTCCTTCGCCTCCGTGATCACTGTCTTCAGTTCCCTTTGGATCGTTCTCACCTCCACCCTGTCTCCAGCTCTGAAGGCCCTCTTCTTCTTGTTGAGGAGAGCCTTAATGTCATTTGTTACCCAAAACTTGTTGTTTGGGTAACATTTAACAGTCCTGATTGGGACAGTGTAGTCCACACAGAAGTTAACGTAGTCCGTGATACACACGAGTCCATCGATGTCCTCTCTGTGTGTCTTACAGAGTCCTGGCCAATGAATTGCCTCAAAGGAATCCTGCAGTGCCTTGTAAGTCTCCTCAGACCATCTGCTCACTTTCTGTGTGGTCACCGGCTGACTCTTCACCCGTGGCATGTACCAGATTTACCAAGTTATGGTCTGACCTACCCAGAGGGGGGTGGGGGGGCAGCTATATGTGTCCTTAACAGTAGCATACAGCAGGTCCCGTGTTCTTTCCTCTCTGGTGGGACAGTCCACATACTGAGTGAAGTTTGGTAGTGCCTTAGCCATATTGACGTGGTTAAAGTCGCCTGATATGGAAATAAAGGCACTCGGCTTTTGCGTTTGGAGACGCGCTATAGTTGAATAAATGAGGTCACACGCTGATGTCAGGATGGCAGAGGGGAGGATGTAAACAGTCACGATAATAGCATGTGAGTACTTGGGTGGCAAATAAAATGGCCCTGAGTCTAACAGCCAACAGCTCAATGTCCGGGCAACAGGTACGTTCCCTGGTCAGCCCGAACAGTCTGGAAGCCATCGATGGAAATGTTGTCGTCCAAGATATCCTGGTGTAGCCATTTATCTGAAAAGCACATTAAACTACACTCCCGGTACTCCCTCTGACTCCTGGCCAGTGCTGTCAGCTCGTCCATCTTAGCCAGCAACCTCACGTTGCCCATGACGACGGAGGGGAGACGCGGCTTATATCCCCTCTTCTCCATAAGCCTCCGCCATCTCCCCCTCACTTTCCCCGTGCGTTGGTTTATTCCCCATCCCCTGTGTGTCCGTCTACAAAGCTCTTCAGGGATGTTCATTGTCCTGGTCGCCATGCCGACCGGCTTCAGTGCGATCAGTTGATCCCAGGTGTAAACAAAGCAGCCATGTTGCTGTGCAGCAGTGCACCAGGAGAGTGAAAGAAGCACTTTCACGGCGAAAAAACAGACCATATAAACAATCTATTAAAAAGATAAATAAAAGTTAAGAAGAAAAATGAAAAAACAAAAATGAGAGCTACTGTAACAGGCAGCATGCACACACGCCCATGCGCACTGTATATTTACTGCTTAGCTTGGTTTTTAGTGAACCTGTTGAGAACCTGTTGAAGCCTAACATAAAGCCTGAATATTACTGGAAAAGCCTGTTGGCCTGATAATAATCTCCTATGATGGTTGTTAAAAAACTATGTTACATCTTTATCCATAAAAATATTTGTTTTTTATTGTCTCTCTTATATAAGTACCCAAAAAAGTGAACAAATAAACATGCTAAATAAAACATACTGCTGAAAACAAACCAGTCAATTGCTCTTTTGCTACCATTCAATCAAAGTTTAATGCTGCCGTTTCCACATTTTGTGTTATGCTAATGCCACACTGGTGTTAGAAGTGGGATCGTACCCCCATGCGGTCTGGAGAGGAATGCCGTTTCCCCAAACTCAAAGACAAATGGTGGAAAAGATTGAACCTGGCAGAGGACGGTAGAAGACAAAGCAGCACAGAGAGGGCAGGGGGAACACATCCCATGACAGAACACATCCCACAGCAGAGAGTTGGGGCTCAACACACACAAGCAGCACTCTCACATGTTTATGGTGTGTTGGTTAACGGAGGAAACAGAAAGCAGCTGTGGAAGTGTAGAAGCTGCAGCTTGTTCCCAATAGCATAAGAATGGACCCTGCAAGCTGTGAGGTGTTCTGCCACAAGTGGGGAGGAAGTCTGAGTTCTGAGTCTCTTCATTGCTGGAGAAGGATACAGCCCTGAGAGCCGGACTGGGGGCCTTTAATCTTTTGTATTATTTATTTTGATATGAATATTTCCAGTGTGCTTTTTTTTTCAGTAAATGAATTCATGGATTCTAATGTAAACAAAACAAATTTACTCTTGCTTCCAGCATGTCATACCCAATACAATTTTCCAATAAACAACGATAACATGATTTCCTTCAAATATATAAGCAATAAATTGACAAGAAATAAAATAGGAAATGAATGTTACTTGTAGGAAGTTTCTTTGTAACGTTCTTACTGAAATTAAAAGGCTGGTGACTGAGGTTACCTTCCATGTAATTTGTCATGCCAGTACTTGAGGTGTTCCTTGTTGATGTTCTTCTCCAGCTCCTCCATTTTTCCCTCATCAGGTAGAACAATCATCATGGAAGTGTTGCCTTTGTAGGGGACCATGATGATCGAAGTGAAATTCTTCCAATCCCTGTAATGCTCGTAATAGCTTTCTTTACTCATCATGTCCACCGTCACTGTGGTGTTCTCATCCACATGGAACTCGGCTTTTTTAGTGTATTTTATGTTAAAAGGCTTTTTCCATTTACCTTAGAGGGCAGAATTCAAGGCATGTTATCTTATAGTAAAACATGATATAATTGAGAAGGACATTGATTTCTGATGGAATGTTTAGGTGTCTACTGTACCTCTGAAATATATAAAGTTGATGAGCATCATCACAGTGTCTGGGTCCAGTTCCTTGACCATGTCAGTGATCATATCTTTGGTCTTCTTGGCGATGTACTTGTTGACTTCTTGCACAGCGACTTCAGGTTTGGAGAAGTCCACACTGAAGGCCTCTCCTTGGTAGTAATGCTGAGCATCCTTTAGAAACTTGTCTAGAGGTTTGAAGCCTTCTCGGACGGCTACAGCACTTCCTGCCTCCAGCAGCATGGTGTCCTGGCTGTGGCTCAGCATGTGAAGAAGGTGCTCATAACCTTCATTGACCTGATCAGGAGTGAGAGGGCTGTAGCCCAGGGTGCTGAAGATCTGTGAGTGGGTTTCACCTTTGGCTCCCAGGGCCAGCATGGACAGAGCCATGGAGATGCTCAGTGGAGAGAAGAAGATGTTCTTGCCTTGGTATTCTGGATGGGCGGCCAGCTTCTTGTAGAGCGAGAAGGTAAAGTCAGCATTGTGAGGGGCGAGTCTGCGGGACAAGTCGTCATCTCCATCGTGGCTGGGGTGAGGTTCATCCTTGCCATGGTGGAGATGTTTGTGGTGATCTGCTGAATGGTCCTCATGATCATGTGGGGCCGCCAAGGACACCGTCAGCAGGAGGGAAACCAGGAGGCAGAAAGAGATCTTTCCACACATTTTATCTCCTGGACAGAGAGAAACACACTTATTCTGTATTTGAACAATAGAGCAGGTTGAGGCTGTATTTTGATATCTTTCCAGACTGCAATGCAATGTAACTTTCTTTCCCTGCACAACTCCATAAAAATAACAGTAATGTAAAAGCCACAGTCTGTAACGCTGCTGTTACTGTCATCACTCTGAATGAAGGTCTAGATGAAAAAATGCTGTGAGTGAGAACAACAATGCAGTAATCCGTTTGGGGGCTGAAGAACAAACAATCAAGTTTGCTTAATGAAATATGATTTAATTTATAATCCACACTCATGTACACATAAAGAATAAAAATGAATTGAATTACATCACAAAAGAACATTGTAATTAGAAATGTTTGCAAAGAAATGTGTAAAATTTTTGTTGGTCGATGTATCATTAAATTATAAACGTAAAGGACAGCAGCTCTAACGGAAGAGAAAGATAAAAAATCAAGAAAACGGAAATACGGGTTTTGCTTTTTTTGGACAGTGATGACATGCTGAGCTTTTAATTTTTGATATATTTTACATTTAGTTTATTTGGGCATCGAGTACAGTGCAGAAGTTTAAATTAAATAATAAAAAGATCTAGATCAAACACTGACCTTCTCAAATATTCAGTTACATTTTGGGGAAAATGTACAGTGTTGTTAAAATAAATGTAGGTTTAATGTAATAAATTCTATATGTTAGATGTTATTGATTAGTGAAATAATGTTACTTACATGCAGGGAGCTCTCAGCTGGGGTGGAGAAACTGATGGAACAGAATTCTTCAAATGTAAACCTATTCTCAAACGCAATGCCCCAAAGACCATCGTCCACCCACACCGTCCACCCCCTAACCACAAATCTATAACTACTGTTTGATTAAGGGCTTCAAACAGTGATGCAACATGAAACAGTTGCACACAGTACCAGATAAAAGTGCTGACACACCAAGTCTTTATGTTAGGCCCCCTTTGCCTTGATGCAGGGTTGAGATGTAGTGAAATAAGTGCAGAGAAATGTATTCAGAATACAGAAATTCAGTCTTCATGTTATGTTTTGTACAGGCAGAATTCAGAACCTTTTACATTTGTACGATTTTTTTTTGCATGATACACATTAATAAATAATAATCCAAAGTAATAAAAAATTATTAATACAGAGCAATAATAATAAATAGTTACCCACAAAACATAAAAATACAAAGCTTCTACCTGTCGCTGCAGGTGAGTTAATTTATTACTCTCAGATGAATCATTTTGGTCTTGAGCCCTGATGAATATGCGTGTTTGCTTTGTGGGTTGTTTTTGTTCCTCTGTAGGTTTAGTTCTAGTTTGTTCATCTTCCTCAGTGCTTTTGTTTCGTTGTTTCCGCTTTGCTTTTTTCCTTTGATTGACTTTCTTTGTTTCTTTCTTTGTTTCTTTCACAACGGACCTTTACAATCTACTTATTTCAGCAAATTAATTATTCTACAGTCTTACAAAAGATGGTTCTTCAGGGGTTCTTTAGTAAGGACAGTGGTTCTATATAGAACCAGGCACTCAAAGAACCATTTGCATGATTAAAGGGTTCTTTACATGGTGAAATGGTTCTTCCATGTGTTGGATATAGCCCTTTAAAGCACCGAAAACAGTTCTTCTACCGTTACAAGCTTGATATCATAACTATAGCAGAAACGTTTTTGGTGCTATATAGAATCTTTTTCAAAAAGGTTCTATTTAGAACCATGTGCAACACATTCTCCATCAATCTGAAGAACAATCTAAGATTAGCTCAGCCAGTGTGCGTGTAAGTTCCTGTAGTTACTGACTAATAAGCCGTAGTATGTAATAAGCCTGAGATCTTAAGGGATTTACAAATAAATAGCCTTCTGACTAAGGTTACCTGTTGTGGACTCAAAAAACGTGACTCTTAACTTCATACACAGCCAGTTTGACTTTATTTGATCTGCTGTTTGTTGAAAGTGTTTCAATAGCATTTCAACAGTCATCTAGGTCTGCTGGTGTGGGTGGGACTTGGCTGCCTCTATGCAGTGGGATTGGTTATCTTGCCCATGAAGAGGATGCTCTTGGTGCTGTCCTCCACAATGAAGACCAGAAAGGGTCTGTTGAGGTTCACGGTGGGAGAGATTGATAAAGGTACTAACTCTATGGTGGTGGCAGCAGCAGCTTCTGTGCCCTTCTCATCAACTTTGAGGACGGCCTGATGGAAGACCTGCGTGGATGTCACAAATCCATGTGAGGTGAAGGATTATCTCTAGATCTGCAATGCATGTCACAAATGCACTGTACCTTCATCTTGGCTGCATTAAGTTTGCCTACAAGCTTATGATGAACATCTTTAGATTCCTCTACCTTGGAAGCCTTCAGGTTGGTCTCCTCACTGATCCCGGAGAAGTCTGCACTGTCTGAGAACGCACTGACTATTCCCATTTCCTCCAGAGTGTCCGCGAGTGAAAAGGAGGCAGAGATGGAGAACTTGGGCAGGAAGAGTTCCACATATCTGCACAGCAGAACAGAAGAATATTTCAAACTTCTTAAAGTCACTTTATCACAAAATCATCATTTTGGGATTCATGACATCTGGTCAGAAGGTACCAGGTTAGAACCCTCCTGTTAGAACCGATATGTGATAAATGATGAAGACTCAGGCTCTCCACTAGAATTACAAGCCTTTACAGAGGCTGCTAGGTTTTGTCACTCAACATGGCCCCAAAACGTCTAATCTGATAGGACGTGGCCATTTGACTGGCATGCAAAACAACCAATCACAGAAATGTCTCTTAATGGCTCATAAAATGCTCAAACATCAACCCTTCAAAATTTCACTTTGCAGCCGGATTTTGGTTGTGTCTTTACCGCTGCTGGGATATTTCCAACTCCCACAAGTGACAGTAAAAGATTTGCAGTTTTGTATAACTGCGACGCTGCGTTTTTAACGAAGCTTTCATCAAACGTTTGAATCTTGAAGCCTAACATAAAGCCTAAATATTACTGGAAAAGCCTGTTGGCCTGATAATAATCTCCTGTGATGGTTGTTAAAACCTTATCTTATCTTATCTTATCTAAAATCTTATCTTATCTTATCTTATCTAAAATCTTATCTAAAATCTTATCTTTGGCCGTAAACATATTTGCTTTTTAATTCTATCTGTCTTATGTAAGTACCCACAAAAGTGAACAAATAAATATGTGAAACTATTGTTTGCTAAAACCAAAGCACTCAATTAATATCATTTGGACTATCAGGCCAGTATTGGTAGTTTAATGACCAGCTAGTCATGCACTGGGTGGCCATTTACCAAACACTGAAGAATCCCTGTTAAAGCAGCAGTATGTGCGTATTGATTTTTTAAAATTAAAAAAACAAAAGAGTAGACTTTGAGAATAAAGTTGTAATATTTTGAGATAAAAAGTTGTAATATTTAGAAAACAGCATCGCAATATTTCAAGAAAAAAGTTGTCATTAAGGTAATACCAGAAGTATTGTGGCCAAAGGCTTTGCATAGGGAAGGCAACACCTTCACGTGTTAAAATGAGTGACGTTGAGGAGTTGGTAGTTATAATATCATATCATATCGGTTTCACTGATAAAGAAATGCTCCGTCTCCCTGTCTCTCCTGACACTTCAGCACCAGACTGTTATAGCATAAGAACACTGAAACAGCTGTGCAAGAACCTGCATTTATTTAGAGTAAAGAACCAGACAGACTCGGAGGAAAGTGTCGGTTTAGCTCAAGGAGAATCTCAGCTATCAGTGGCTACGTCTCTGTTCCACTGAAAGAGGGCATGAAGTTCCACAGACAATGAGAATGATAATCAAAATGATCGATCCACAGGGAAACAGGAGTGGGACAGAAACCGAGACCCCAATGCATTATGGCAAGCCCCTGCAGTGAGCCCACTTTATCCTCAAAATATGACGACTTTTTTTTCTCTCAATATTGTGACTTTATTCTTAAAGTCTGCTGTTTTTATTTTCATTAACAGTGGCTCTAAAACGCTGTTGTAGTTTTTGCTACTGGCTCTTGTGGAAAGTCTTTAAGTTGTAAATAAGTTGTTGCTTTTGATTTTAATTTTATTTTATTTATCTTATTTTGCCAATTGGTACAGTGACTATATTGAGTGATACTTGTTAGATGAAACAAACACTCAACGGACTTTCAGTATCATGTTTTGGCTTGAGGTTAAAGTTACGGTTAAGATTAGGTTTTGGGCTGAGAAGTTGGTTAAAGTGCTATGGGACTGGGATAGTGCCCCCCTGAGGCCTGGAGAGGAATGACACTTGAACAAACCTGGCAGTGGACTGCAGAAGAAGCAACACAGAGAGGGCAGAGGTGAAGATGGCAGAACAAGAAGCAGTGCACAAGGCTTATATGCTAAAGCCGGCTTTAGGACAGAGGCCAATGAGGTGGAGAAGTGTGGCGGCCTATCAGCAATCAACACGGTCCTCCAGCAAAGCTTTGAGCAGGAACTGGTGGCATGGTTGGTATGTTGGTCAACAGAGGAAACAGCGAGTGGCTGTGGGCGCATAGCTTCCAAATGATTGACCATTCAAGCTGTAAGAACTTCTGCCATGAATGGGAAAGAGAATGCAGCACCCAGGCCGAGAGATGACCAGGGCTCTTTGCTCTTCTGTATTGTTTATTTTGATATAAATATCTTCACTGCACATTTTTTCAACCCATTCATAATAAAATCTGATATAAACAAAACTAATACACCCTTGCCTAAGTGTTATACCCAAGACAATATTCTAATCTACAATCAATGTGATTTGCTTCAAATAAATAAATAATAAATTCACAAGAAATAAAATAGGAAATGAATGTTACTTGTAGGAAGTTTCTTTGTAACGTTCTTACTGAAATTAAAAGGCTGGTGACTGAGGTTACCTTCCATGTAATTTGTCATGCCAGTACTTGAGGTGTTCCTTGTTGATGTTCTTCTCCAGCTCCTGCATTTTTCCCTCATCAGGTAGAACAATCATCATGGAAGTGTTGCCTTTGTAGGGGACCATGATGATCGAAGAGAAATTCTTCCGGTCCCTGTAATACTCGTAATAGCTTTCTTTATTCATCATGTCCACCGTCACTGTGGTGTTCTCATCCACATGGAACTCGGCTTTTTTAGTGTATTTTATGTCAAAAGGCTTTTTCCATTTACCTTAGAGGGCAGAATTCAAGGCATGTTATGTTATAGTAAAACATGATATAATTGAGAAGGACATTGATTTCTGATGGAATGTTTAGGTGCCTACTGTACCTCTGAAATATATAAAGTTGATGAGCATCATCACAGTGTCTGGGTCCAGGCTCTTGACCACGTCAGTGATCATATCTTTGGTCTTCTTGGCGATGTACTTGTTGACTTCTTGCACAGCGACTTCAGGTTTGGAGAAGTCCACACTGAAGGCCTCTCCTTGGTAGTAATGCTGAGCATCCTTTAGAAACTTGTCTACAGGTTTGAAGCCTTCTCGGCTGGCTACAGCACTTCCAGCCTCCAGCAGCATGGTGTCCTGTCTGTGGCCCAGCATGTGAAGAAGGTGCTCATAACCTTCATTGACCTGATCAGGAGTGAGAGGGCTGTAGCCCAGGGTGCTGAAGATCTGTGAGTGGGTTTCACCTTTGGCTCCCAGGGCCAGCATGGACAGAGCCATGGAGATGCTCAGTGGAGAGAAGAAGATGTTCTTGCCTTGGTATTCTGGATGGGCAGCCAGCTTCTTGTAGAGGGAGAAGGCAAAGTCAGCATTGTGAGGGGCGAGTCTGCGGGAGAATTCGTCATCTCCATCGTGGCTGGGGTGAGGTTCATCCTTGCCATGGTGGAGATGTTTGTCGTGATCTGCTGAATGGTCCTCATGATCATGTGGGGCCGCCAAGGACACCGTCAGCAGGAGGGAAACCAGGAGGCAGAAAGAGATCTTTCCACACATTTTATCTCCTGGACAGAGAGAAACACACTTATACTGTATTTGAACAATAGAGCAGGTTGAGGCTGTATTTTGGTACCAGATGCATCTTTACAGACTACAATGCAATGTAAACTTCTTTGCCTGTACGATTCCATAAAAATAACAATAACAATACTATCATCACTTTAGATGAAGGTAAAAATGCTTTGAACAGCATTGCAATAATCAGGTTGGGGCAGAAGGACTAGCCAGTAAGGTGATGTTCAAGTTTTCCACATTGGCACTAGTAAAATATGCTTTAGCTTGTAATGCACGCTCTTAAATATATGTATTATAATAGCAAAGTTCAATTGAATTACATTACAAAAATCAAGAACGTGATAACTTTGTTTTCTAAACAAAGTTCATCTCAGTGTTCACAGCAGTGATTAAGAAATATTCAATAAAAACTTTTTTTTTCTCAAAATGTTAGCTTTACAGGAGAAGAGAAGCATGCTTTTAAAATGTAAGTGTAATTGTATAATTTCAAGTAATTTTATTTACTATTTTACTATTTATTTACTATAGAAATTTACTATTTCTGCTTGACCAATACAAAGGAATGCAGATTAAATGATACAGAAAAATAAAATGAAAATGAAAGGTTTTTGATTTTTATGGACAGTGATGATATGCTATGCTTTATATTTTTGTTGTTTCATATTTGATTCATTTGGTTCAAAGTCATAACATTCTTTTCTGTGCCACTGAGTTCAAAAGATTAAGGTCAAATTAAAAAATCCAGATCTAACACTGGCCTTAACATCTCAAGTACCTATTTACATGCTATGGAAAATGTAAAGTGCTGTTAATATAATGTAAGTTTAATGTAATATATTTTATATGTTTGTTGTTATTGTTTAGTGAAATAAGGCTACTTACATGCAAGGAACTCTCAGCAGGACATCGACTGAAGTGGAGAATCTAATTGAAATCCTTTAAATATTAACCCATTCTAAACCCCATTGCCCCAACATCCACCCCCACCCTACACCCCCACTCTCCACCCCTTATCGTAAATCCAACACTACTGTTTACTCATGGACTTCGAACAGTGATATAACATGTAACAGTTCCACAAAGTACGACATCTTCATAATTGTAATAATAATAATTTGTGTAGTATGTGTTTATTAGCTGAGAAAAGTGTTAATATTTGAATAAACAAAATGTATAGAATATAAATGTATTATATATATATATATATATATATATATATATATATATATATATATATATATATTATTATATCTCCATGGATCACCACCTTATCGTGGTGGAGAGGTTTGTGTGCTTGAATGATCCTAGGAGCTATGTTGTCTGGAGCAAAAGCTCCTGCTAGGGTCTCCCATGGCAAACTGGTCCTAGGTGACAGGTCAGACAAAGTGTGATCCATAATCACCCCTATGAAGACACAAAAACAGGACTTGTGTACCCTGCGCAGAACAGGGTTACCGGGGCCCCACCCTCGAGCCAGGCCTGGGGGAGGGGCTCGCCAGCGAGCTTCTGGTGGCCGGGCATTTACTCATGGTGCTCGGCTGGGCCCAGCCTGAAGGAGATACATGAGTCCCCCCTCCCATCGACCCACCACCAATGGGAGGGGCAGTAATAGGGGTTCGGTGCGTTGTGGATCGGGCAGTGTCCGAAGGCGTGGGCCTTGGCATTCTGATCCTCGGTTGCTGAAACTGGCTTTTGGAACTTGGAACGTTACCTCACTGGCGGGGAAGGAGCCTGAGTTGGTGCGCAAGGTTGAGAGATACCGGCTAGATATAGCCCAATCTCCTTGAGAGGGGCTGGCCTTTATCCATTTCTGTAGTTGCCCATGGTGAGAGGCGGCGGGCAGGTGTGTGCTTTCTCATAGCCCCTCGACTTGGTGCCTGTATGTTGGGGTTTTCTCCGGTGGACGAGAGGGTAGCTTCCCTACGCTTAAGCAGTTCAGAGTACCCAGCCTTCCTAGAGTCCTTGGGAAGGGTGCTTGAAAGTGCTCCTCCTGGAGACTCTATTGTCCTACTGGGGGACTTTAACGCTCACGTGGGCAATGACAGTGAGACATGGAGGGGTGTGATTGGGAGGAATGGCCTCTCTGATCTGAACCCGAGTGGTGTTCAGTTTTTGGACTTCTGTGCATACCACAGTTTGTCCATCACGAACACCATGTTTGAACACAAGGATGTCCATAAGTGCACATGGCACCAGGACACCCTAGGCCGCAGTTCAATGATTGACTTTGTAGTTGTGTCATCGGACTTGCGGCCATGTGTTTTGGACACTCAGGTAAAGAGAGGAGCTGAGCTGTCAACTGATCACCACCTAGTGGTGAGTTGGATCAGGTGGTGGGGGAAGATGCCGGTCAGACTAGGCAAACCCAAACGTATAATTAGGGTTTGCTGGGAACGTCTAGCAGAAGAACCTGTCAGATTGATCTTCAACTCACACCTCCATCAGAACTTTGACCAGATATCGGGGGAGGTGGGGGACATTGACTCAGAATGGGCCATGTTCCATTCCTCCATTGTTGAAGCGGCTGACTGTAGCTGTGGCCGTAAGGTAGTTGGTGCCTGTCGGGGCGGTAGGTGAGAGATGCCGTCAAGCTGAAGAAGGAGTCCTACCGGGCATGGTTGGCCTGTGGGACTCCAGAGGCAGCTGGCAGGTATTGACAGGCCAAGCGATCTGTGGCTTCAGTCGTCGCCAAGGCAAAAAAACTTGTATGGGAGGAGTTTGGTGAGGCCTTGGAAGTGACTTTAAGTCGGCTCCGAAAAGATTCTGGCAAACCGTCAGGCGACTCAGAAGGGGAAAGCAGTGTGCCACTAGCACTGTATATAGTGGAGATGGTGTGCTGCTGACTTCGACTGAAGACATCACTGGGCAGTGGAAGGAATACTTTGAGGGCCTTCTCAATCCCACCGACACGTTCTCCAGTGAGGAGGCAGAGTCTGGGGACATGGGAATAGGCTTGTCCATTACTGAGGCCGAAGTCGCTAAGGTAGTTAAGAAGCTCCTTGGTGGCAAGGCTCCAGGGGTGGATGAGATCCGCCCTGAGTTTCTCAAGGCTCTGGATGTTGTGGGGCTGTCTTGGCTGACACGCCTTTTCAACATTGCGTGGACATCGGGGGCGGTGCCACTGGATTGGCAGACTGGGGTGGTGGTGCCTCTTTTTAAAAAAGGGGACCGGAGGATGTGTTCCAACTACAGGGGAATCACATTCCTCAGCCTCCCTGGTAAGGTCTATGCAGGGGTACTGGAGAAGAGAGTCCGGCTTATAGTCGAACCTCGGATCCAGGAGGAGCAGTGCGGGTTCCGCCCTGGTCATGGAACACTGGACCAACTCTTCACCCTCTCCACATGTGCTTTGTGGATCTGGAGAAGGCATTCGACTGGGTATTCTATGTGAGGTGCTTCAGGAGTACGGGGTACATGGCTCTTTGATATGAGCCATTCAGGCCCTGTACAAACAAAGCCGGAGTTTGGTTCACATGGCCGGCAGTAAGACAGACTCATTCCCAGTGAGAGTTGGACTCCGTCAGGGCTGCCCTTTGTCACCAATTCATATTCATAATTTTTATGGATAGAATTTCTAGGCGCAGTCAGGGGATGGAGGGTGTCCCGTTTGGTGACCTCAGGGTCACATCGCTGCTGTTTGCAGATGATGTGGTCCTATTCGGGACATCAGGCCGCGAACTTCAGCTTTCGCTGGATCGGTTTGCAGCCGAATGAGAAGCGGCCGGGATGAGACTCAGTACCTCTAAATCCGAGACCATGGTTCTCAGGCGGAAAAGGGTGGAGAGCCCTCTCTGGGTCGGGGATAGGCTCTTGCCTCAAGTAGAGGAGTTCAAGTGTCTCGGGGTCTTGTTCACGAGTGATGGTACAAGGGAGCGGGAGATTGACAGGCGGATTGGTGCTGGGTCAGCAGTGATGCGGGCTCTTTACCGGTCTGTTGTGGTAAAGAAAGAGCTGAGCCATAAGGCAAAGCTCTCGATTTACCAGTCAATCTACGTTCCCACCCTCACCTATGGGCATGAGCTTTGGGTAATGACTGAAAGAATAAGATCACGCATACAAGCGGCCGAAATGAGTTTCCTCCAAAGGGTGTCTGGACTCTCCCTTAGAGATAGGGTGAGAAGTTCGGTCATCCGGGAGGGACTCGGAGTAGAGCCGCTGCTTCTTCATGTCGAGAGGAGCCAGCTGAGGTGGTTCGGGCATCTGGTTAGGATGCCTCCTGGACGCCTCCCTCGGGAGGTGTCACAGGCAAGTCCACCTGGGAAGACCCAGGACATGCTGGCATGACTATATCGCCCAGCTGGCCTGGGAGCGCCTCGAAATCCCCCTTGGAGAGCTAGTGGAAGTGGCTGGGGAAAGGGAGGTCTGGGCCTCATTGCTTAGGATGCTGCCCCCGCGACCTGAACCCCGGAGAAGCGGAAGATAATGGATGGATGGATGGATGTATATATATATATATATATATATATATATATATATATATACACACACTGTGTGCATAATTATTAGGCAACTGAGTATTTTGACCATCTTATAATTTTTAGGCATATTTTCTAACTCCAAGCTGGATAAACTTGAATGTTTAATGGATTTAAGCGTAGCAGGTGATGTGTAAGACGCAAATTAACTGCCAAGGATTTGAGAAGAATCAAGCGTAAGGCTACCAGGAACCCATTATCTTCCAGTTCTGTCATATTCCAGAACCTAGCTGGAGCATCAAGAAGTACAAGATGTTCAGCGCTCAGAGACGTGGCCGAGGTAAGGAAGGCTGAAACCCGACCACCACTGAACAAGACACATAAGCTGAAGCATCTAGACTGCTCCAAGAAGAATCTGAAGACAGATTTTTCAGAGGTTTTATGGACTGATGAAATGAGAGTGACTCTTGACGGGCCTGTGGCTGGATCAGTAACGGGACAGAGCTCCACTTTGAGTCAGACGCCAGCAAGGTGGAGGTGGGGTACTGGCATGGGCCGGTATTATCAAAGATGAGCTGGTTGGACCTTTTCGGGTTGAAGATGGGCTCAAAATCAACTCCCAAGCCTACTGCCAGTTTTTAGAAGACACTTTCTTTAAGCAGTGGTCCAGGAAGAATCTGCATCTTTCAAAAAGACGATGATTTTTATGCAGGACGATGCTCCATCACATGCATCCAGGTACTCCTCTGCATGGCTCGCCAGTAAAGGCCCCTTCCTCACCTGACCTGAACCCAACTGAGAACCTGTGGGCAGTTCTTAAATGGGAGATTTACATTGAAGGATAACAGGACACCTCTCTGAACAGGGTCTGGGAGGCTATGGCTGCTGCTGCACAAAAAGTTGATCGTCAACAGAGAGCGCTGTAGTTGGTCATAAACATAATATGTTTAATAAAAATAATCCTCAAAAATAAGACTTGCCTAGTAATTGTGCACACAGTGTATATATAATGATTTTCTGGATGTTACCAGACATTTCCAAGCCTCTCCTCGAGGAAGTCCAGTATTATATGTAGTTAAAAATCAGCTCCTGGTTTGACCAATCAGTGCTCAGTAAATTGTGCTCATGATGTAATTGATGATATTAACGAGTCTCTGTGGCGGCTGTGAAGGTGTCCAGGAAAAATATGGACCCAAAAATTCTTGTTACTTTTTATTGTTTTTCTGTTTATTTGAATTATGAATACGACTTTATTCTAATGTATATTGTGATAAACTCACTGCTGAGGTCAACTGGTTAAACATTTGCTTAGATGCCTAAAACTTTCGCACAGTACTGTACATATATATATATATATATATATATATATATATATATATATATATATATATATATATATATAATTTGTTAGAGTGAATATACTTAAATATGTTGCACTGATAGGTGCCTATTTCTCCTAGCAGTCTTTGTTTGGTGAGCCTGGCTGTCAGCGTTAGTCTAATCAAGTGGGGCAGTTAAAAACACTGTTTATGGTCAACATGCTATCAATAACTAGCCGGGGGAATGATCATGTTGGCCCCATGCTGAGAGTAACCAACAAAAAAATGATGCATTTACATTTATCAACATGTTTAGTAATGTCGTTTATGATGTGGGTGTTGCTAGTTTCTAATCAGCTGTTGTAGCCACTCTTGATTGCAAGGCAATATAATGAGTCAAGTCAAAAAAACGTAATAAAAGTTACATTTGGTACTATTAGAGCAGAAATTAGAGATTAAATGTTTGGCACGACACCAGCCAGAGGATTTTAACATCATTCAGTGTGGAAAGGACAAAATGAGGTTCAAGAGAAAAACATTTCTGCTTGCTTGCTGTGCTATCGCTTGAATTCATTCCATGGCTTGGTGGATTTTGAGAGATAAGTTTTTGACAAGTTTGCCCAGATGAAAGATTGTCATGGCTCTTGTCTGTTTGAGCAGTGAAAGTCATTGGTGAGTCATTCTGCATTATTACCAGGCATGTTATTCCTAGTGCCTGGAAGGCGATGTATTTCCCTGCTCTGATATGTTAGAGTTGATATGTATTTACAGACCACAATGATCATACACTGCTGGATAACTTTGGATTTGTAATGCCATGCTGAATAACCAGGCTGTGAGATCTAATGTCATTATCATATCACTCTTGTTCTCCACTTCTATTCCTGCATTATGCTAATTTGTGGACTTTTGATTTCTTTGATGGAATTCAGAAATGAGAAATGAAGTATCTGTAGTCATTCTAAGTTACATTTTGTATAGGTAGAATTCATAATATGGTTACTCCTTAAATTTTTAGGAGAATACTTGGAATGCTTTTGGAATACTTTGGAATATCCAATGGAGACACCATCAGTGCTTGTTTATTTATTTATTTATTTATTTATAGAAATAAGCATATGGCATATAGAACCTTTTTGAAAATGGTCTGTCTATATGAGGTCAAGCTTGTATACTATATAACTACAGAACCATATACAACACAATGTAAAGAACAATTTTAGGATGCAGTGTTCTGTGTGTTCATGGTTTTATATAGAAGCAATGTCTTTACCCAAGAACCATATTTCCTAGGCGAGTGGTAATAAAACATCAACCACAGGGCTCCTCAACACTGTGTGCTCCTCCCTGAACTCTGTTCTTCTTATACCAGTAACTGCAGGTTACCGTAGGTACAGCACTAACTGGGCTCCTATGAAATACAGTCTGTGACCTGATGCAACTTTAACAGTTTGGAGCTCAATAATCTTTATAAATGCTTGAATGTACCCGGACGTGTGTGTAATTGATTGCTTTACATGCAAAGCTGGATGTTGTTGGGGGGGGGTGTGAAGAAAATATCCTTGAACCCTATTTAATAAAAGTTTTGTAACAATCATTAGGTTGGAAAAGATTAAAAATAGAGTTATAAACACTAAACTGAGACAGACAGGCCTATAAGCATTTAACTGAGGCAGGCAGACAGGGACCGGAAAAAGCAGGCCCGATATTTCCATATATGGGATAGCATGAACTCTACTCTGGACACAAAGCAGAAAGGGTCAGAAAGAGTGAGAAACACTGCCTTTACAGTAGAAGTTAGCTGGGAATGGGAAGCCTAGCTGATAAGGGTTGGTAAGAACCGGTCTTTGAACCAAATTAATAGGAAAGTGTTACAAACCACGGACACAGGGAGGACAGGGAGGCCTGACAAAACAAGGCAGAAAACAAGAAATAAGAAATAAGGGTTCATAAGAACCTGCGATGGACTGGCGACCTGTCCAGGGTGTTTCCTGCCTTCCGCCCGAAGACTGCTGGGATAGTCTCCAGCACCCCCCCGCGACCCTGACGGAGAAGCGGCTTAGAAAATAGATGGATGGATGGATGGATGGATGGGTTCATAAGAAGGCTAGAAAAAACAGTTCTACTGGTATCCAAGGTGATTTCAGGATGTATCAAAAATAGGTGTAGCGATGATCTCACCCCCGGGAGGGGTGATAAGGTCGCTCATCTTTGGGTATAAGATGTAATGTGTGTGTAGTGTCTGCACATTTTGGCTTTTGAGGGTCATTTTGTCACATTGGAACTAATAAAGACGCCTTTTCTCTCCTTCCAGCCGAACCTGCGGCTGGAGTTTGGTTTTTCATCTGACTTTGACTTTTTATGAGACTGACTCTTCACTTTTCTTTAACTTTTGCTTTTTTCTGAATTTCTACAAACACCATTTCATTTTATAGTAAATGAGTTTGGGCTGGTTTATGTTTATGAACAGACGCCTACAGGTCAACATAGTAAAGGAGCTCATCTGTGATCCTGAGTTTAAAGCCAGTTTTTATTCAACTTAAACTTGGAACTAAGTTGTAAATAAATCTGAAACTAAAACTTTGCTTGTGTGTAAAAAGTGATTTCAGAGCCACTCGGTTCTCCCTGATGGAAACTGTTTACCTTCAGTGTTTTGTGCTTCTGATCATTTTAATAGACGTCAGCGTCACTAATTAATGACCTTCTATTAAAAGACTGGTTTACCAAGAGAGACGCTGGAGGACTTTCACCTGAAATGAGTTCATGAAGCCAGTCTGGTTATAAAAATGATAACAGGACATCAGAGCCAGAATTACTCTTTTAGTACTTTTACTTTATACTTAAGTACATTTGAAGGTAAATACTTTAGTACTTTTACTCAAGTGGAGGTCTAAAGGGAGGAACTTTTAAGAGTGGAGCTAAATCGTACATATACATTACTGTAGCACGTACAAGATCATGATAGTGAAGCACAAACCTGAACACACTTAGAGAAAATAAACAGTAACAGCAGGCAGTTGTGGTTTCTAGAACAAAGCCTTAAATAATCTTGACGTGTCAATTATTAATCATTAATCATTTCTAGGCTGTTCTATTCTTTCATTTTTCAGAAAGTATTATTCAAGTACAACTTCATACACAGCCAGTTTGACTTTATTTGATTCTGTTTGTTGAAATGAAAGTGTTTCAATAGCATTTCAACAGTCATCTAGGTCTGCTGGTGTGGGTGGGACTTGGCTGCCTCTATGCAGTGGGATTGGTTATCTTGCCCATGAAGAGGATGCTCCTGGTGCTCTCCTCCACAATGAAGACCAGGAAGGGTCTGTTGAGGTTCACGGTGGGAGGGATTGAATAAGGTACCATCTCTATGGTGGTGGCAGCAGCAGCTTCTGTGCCCTTCTCATCAACTTTGAGGACGGCCTGATGGAGGACCTGTAGGGAAGTCATGAATCTGTGTGAGGTGAAGGATCTGTAGATCTGCAATGCATGTCACAAATGCACTGTACCTTCATCTAGGCTGCATTAAGTTTGCCTACAAGCTTATGATGAACATCTTTAGATTCCTCTACCTTGGAAGCCTTCAGGTTGGTCTCCTCACTGATCCCGGAGAAGTCTGCACTGTCTGAGAACGCACTGACTATTCCCATTTCCTCCAGAGTGTCCGCGAGTGAAAAGGAGGCAGAGATGGAGAACTTGGGCAGGAAGAGTTCCACATAACTGCACAGCAGAACAGAAGAATATTTCAAACTTCTTAAAAGTCACTTTATCACAGAACCATCATTTTGGGATTCTTGGCAACTAGACAAGTAATCTAAAGGTTAGAATTTGAAAATGACAGGATTTATTTTAATCTTGACTTACAAATGATCTACTCCTGAATGGCTGTCTGGCTCCCTGCACTACTTACTGGGAAGTGGTGGTGGGGGCACTGGAGCTTAGAACCTGCATGTTCTTAGCATGGTTTTATTAAAACAATGTGTTTGTTAAGATGCTACTCTAATAATTACATTACATTAAAAACTCAAGTGCTTCTCAAGTCTCTTCCCATTCGGTCCCCTCTAATGGCAAAGAACTCCTTATGGCATAAAACAAAAGCTCCTTATGAAGAGATTTTTGGGAGAGGTTTTGAGTGGTTAGAATCCCCCAGGTAAAACTGTTATGTGATAAATAATGAAGGCTCAGGTTCTCTACTAGAATTAAAAGCCAACACAGAGACTATTTTTGCATCATGTATAGTGAAAAGCAGATGTCTCTTAACTGGCTACAGATGGCTTGAAGCAAAGCTATTGAATAAAATCAATGGCTCATGAAATACTTGGATTTCAACCCTTCAAAATTTCTCTTAGTAGGCAGCCTTTAATTACGCCTTTACTGCTGCTGCAATATTGCCAACTCTCAGAAGTGACTGTACAAGATTTGTAATGTTATATGATCAGAATCAGAATCCTTTATTGATCCCAGAGGGCAATTGCAGTTGTTACAGTTGCAACCATTTATGTAAAAGAATAAACACTTTAATAATTTAAAACAAAGAGAAATTTGCAATATGTACACAAGATTTAAGTACTTATGAATATAGTAAAGTGGCGGTGACCGTGATGATAAATATTAAACATCTAATACAAAGCAGTTCAATTATTGTCCCTCTGAATTATTGCACACAATTATTATTATTATTATTACACATATGAACAGTTTGGTATTGAGTTTTGTGCAGATGATCCACACTGTGAATCACACACTGAGGGAGGAGTTATAGAGTTTGATGGCCACAGGTAAGAATGACCTCCTGTGGTGCTCTGTGGTCATTTCGGTAGAGTGAGTCTTGCACTGAATGAGCTCCTGTGTCTCATCACCGTGTCGTAGAGTGGGTGGGAGCCATGTAGAGGGTGTCAGTGTTCTTAGCCCAGTCCAGTCCTCAGGTCCACCACCAGTTCCTTTGTCTTTGTCACATTGAGCACACCATGCGACAAAGTCCTTCACTGTTGCCCTGAACTCATCCTCTTCACCCCTGCTGATACATCCAACTATTGCAGAGTCATCAGAAAACTTCTGAAGGTGGCAAGTCTCTGTGCAGTAGCTGAAGTCCGTGGTGTAGAGGGTGAAGAGGAAGGGAGAGAGGACAGTACCTTGTGGAACTCCAGTGTTGCTGACCACTCTGTCCGACACACAGTGCTGCAGGTGTACATACTGTGGTCTGCCTGTTAGGTAGTCAACAATCCAGGACACAAGGGGGGCATCTACCTGCATCACTGTGAGCTTATCACCCAGAAGACCAGGCCAGACGGTGTTAAATGCGCTGGAGAAGTCAAAAAACATGACCCTTACAGAGCTGGCTGGCTTATCCAGGTGAGCGTAGACTCGGTTGAGCAGGTAGATGATGGCGTCTTCAACTCCCAGGCGGGGCTGATAGGCAAACTGGAGGAGCTCCATAAAAGGCTAGACTATGGATTGGAGCTGATCCAACACGACCCTGTCCATGGTCTTCATGACATGAGATGTCAGTGCCACTGGCCTGTAGTCCTTGGTGTCACTGGGTTGCAGCGTCTTTGGAACAGGAACAATGCAGGACATCTTCCACATCATACTGACCCTCTGGAGACTCAGATGTTGAAGACATGTTGCAGTCCTCCACAAAGCTTAGGCTTTAAGCACCCTGGGGACCCCATCAGTAGCCTTGTTTGTGTGGAGTCTCTTCAGTTGTCTTCTCACCTGGTCAGCAGTGATACTCACTGTAGAGGTGACAGTTGGGGAGAAGGGTGGAGGTGGGAGATGGCCCATCACAGGAGGGGGCAGGCTATCGGGAGTGGGAGTGGAATAGGCTGCTAAGGACCGGCAGCAGAGGAGTCAAGATGGGGGAGGACAGATTACGACACCCTTATTAATCCCACAATGGAGAAATTTCACCTTCGCATTTAACCCATTCATGAAGTGAAACACAACATACACTCACGCACACCCAGGCACAGGCACAGGCACAGGCACAGGCACAGGCACAGGCACAGGCACAGGCACAGGCACCCCAATCCGCAGCACCCGGGGAGCAGTTGGGAGTTAGGTGTCTCAGTCATGTGCTGTCAGCTCTGGGGATTGAACCAGTGACCTTCCAGTCATGAGGCTGGTTCCCTAACCTCCAGCCCATGACTGCCCCCAAGAGCCTGCAGTGTCAAATCTGTTAAAGAACAGATTTAGCTTGTTGGCCCCGTCTACGCTGTCCGCTACTCCTCTGTTGTTGCTGGACCTGAAGCTGGTGATGGTCCTCATTCCTTTCCAGACCTTCCTCATGTTGTTCTGCAGGAGTTTCCACTCCAGCTTTCTCCTATATTTGTCCTTCGCCTCCGTGATCACTGTCTTCAGTTCCCTTTGGATCGTTCTCACCTCCACCCTGTCTCCAGCTCTGAAGGCCCTCTTCTTCTTGTTGAGGAGAGCCTTAATGTCATTTGTTACCCAAAACTTGTTGTGTCCTTAACAGTAGCATACAGCAGGTCCCGTGTTCTTTCCTCTCTGGTGGGACAGTCCACATACTGAGTGAAGTTTGGTAGTGCCTTAGCCATATTGACGTGGTTAAAGTCGCCTGATATGGGAATAAAGGCACTCGGCTGTTGCGTTTGGAGACGCGCTATAGTTGAATAAATGAGGTCACACGCTGATGTCAGGATGGCAGAGGGGAGGATGTAAACAGTCACGATAATAGCATGTGAGTACTTGGGTGGCAAATAAAATGGCCCTGAGTCTAACAGCCAACAGCTCAATGTCCGGGCAACAGGTACGTTCCCTGGTCAGCCTGAACAGTCTGGAAGCCATCGATGGAAATGTTGTCGTCCAAGATAACCTGGTGTAGCCATTTATCTGAAAAGCACATTAAACTACACTCCCGGTACTCCCTCTGACTCCTGGCCAGTGCTGTCAGCTCGTCCATCTTAGCCAGCAACCTCACGTTGCCCATGACGACGGAGGGGAGACGCGGCTTATATCCCCTCTTCTCCATAAGCCTCCGCCATCTCCCCCTCACTTTCCCCGTGCGTTGGTTTATTCCCCATCCCCTGTGTGTCCGTCTACAAAGCTCTTCAGGGATGTTCATTGTCCTGGTCGCCATGCCGACCGGCTTCAGTGCGATCAGTTGATCCCAGGTGTAAACAAAGCAGCCATGTTGCTGTGCAGCAGTGCACCAGGAGAGTGAAAGAAGCACTTTCACGGCGAAAAAACAGACCATATAAACAATCTATTAAAAAGATAAATAAAAGTTAAGAAGAAAAATGAAAAAACACGAATGAGAGCTACTGTAACAGGCAGCATGCACACACGCCCATGCGCACTGTATATTTACTGCTTAGCTTGGTTTTTAGTGAACCTGTTGAGAACCTGTTGAAGCCTAACATAAAGCCTGAATATTACTGGAAAAGCCTGTTGGCCTGATAATAATCTCCTATGATGGTTGTTAAAAAACTATGTTACATCTTTATCCATAAAAATATTTGTTTTTTATTGTCTCTCTTATATAAGTACCCAAAAAAGTGAACAAATAAACATGCTAAATAAAACATACTGCTGAAAACAAACCAGTCAATTGCTCTTTTGCTACCATTCAATCAAAGTTTAATGCTGCCGTTTCCACATTTTGTGTTATGCTAATGCCACACTGGTGTTAGAAGTGGGATCGTACCCCCATGCGGTCTGGAGAGGAATGGAGTTTCCCCAAACTCAAAGACAAATGGTGGAAAAGACTGAACCTGGCAGAGGACGGTAGAAGACAAAGCAGCACAGAGAGGGCAGGGGAACACATCCCATGACAGAACACATCCCACAGCAGAGAGTTGGGGCTCCAACACACACAAGCAGCACCCTCACATGTTTATGGTGTGTTGGTTAACGGAGGAAACAGAAAGCAGCTGTGGAAGTGTAGAAGCTGCAGCTTGCTCCCAATAGCATAAGAATGGACCCTGCAAGCTGTGAGGTGTTCTGCCACAAGTGGGGAGGAAGTCTGAGTTCTGAGTCTCTTCATTGCTGGAGAAGGATACAGCCCTGAGAGCCGGACTGGGGGCCTTTAATCTTTTGTATTATTTATTTTGATATGAATATTTCCTGTGTGCTTTTTTTTTCAGTAAATGAATTCATGGATTCTAATGTAAACAAAACAAATTTACTCTTGCTTCCAGCATGTCATACCCAATACAATTTTCCAATAAACAACGATAACATGATTTCCTTCAAATATATAAGCAATAAATTGACAAGAAATAAAATAGGAAATGAATGTTACTTGTAGGAAGTTTCTTTGTAACGTTCTTACTGAAATTAAAAGGCTGGTGACTGAGGTTACCTTCCATGTAATTTGTCATGCCAGTACTTGAGGTGTTCCTTGTTGATGTTCTTCTCCAGCTCCTCCATTTTTCCCTCATCAGGTAGAACAATCATCATGGAAGTGTTGCCTTTGTAGGGGACCATGATGATCGAAGTGAAATTCTTCCAATCCCTGTAATGCTCGTAATAGCTTTCTTTATTCATCATGTCCACCGTCACTGTGGTGTTCTCATCCACATGGAACTCGGCTTTTTTAGTGTATTTTATGTCAAAAGGCTTTTTCCATTTACCTTAGAGGGCAGAATTCAAGGCATGTTATCTTATAGTAAAACATGATATAATTGAGAAGGACATTGATTTCTGATGGAATGTTTAGGTGTCTACTGTACCTCTGAAATATATAAAGTTGATGAGCATCATCACAGTGTCTGGGTCCAGTTCCTTGACCATGTCAGTGATCATATCTTTGGTCTTCTTGGCGATGTACTTGTTGACTTCTTGCACAGCGACTTCAGGTTTGGAGAAGTCCACACTGAAGGCCTCTCCTTGGTAGTAATGCTGAGCATCCTTTAGAAACTTGTCTAGAGGTTTGAAGCCTTCTCGGATGGCTACAGCACTTCCAGCCTCCAGCAGCATGGTGTCCTGGCTGTGGCCCAGCATGTGAAGAAGGTGCTCATAACCTTCATTGACCTGATCAGGAGTGAGAGCGCTGTAGCCCAGGGTGCTGAAGATCTGTGAGTGGGTTTCACCTTTGGCTCCCAGGGCCAGCATGGACAGAGCCATGGAGATGCTCAGTGGAGAGAAGAAGATGTTCTTGCCTTGGTATTCTGGATGGGCGGCCAGCTTCTTGTAGAGGGAGAAGGCATCGTGGCTGGGGTGAGGTTCATCCTTGTCGTGGTGTAGATGTTTATGGTGATCTGCTGAATGGTCCTCATGATCATGTGGGGCAGCCAAGGATACCGTCAGCAGGAGGGAAACCAGCAAACAGCAAAAGATCTTTCCACACATTTTATCTCCTGGACAGAGAGAAACACACTTATTCTTTACTTGAAAAATAGAGCAGTATGAGTCCATATATACATCTGCTATCACTGTCACTGAGTGAGAACTGCATTGCAATAATGAGGTTTTTGGTAGAAGAACAAACAATTAAAGTGTTGATCAAGTTTTGTCCATTGACACTAATGAAATATGGTTTAGTTTATAATCCACACTTATACATATGTATTATAATCACAAAGGTAAACTGCATTACATCACAAAAATCAAGAATTTGACGAGATTCTTTTCTGAACAAAGTTCGCCTCAGTGTAAGCAGCAGCAATCAAGAAGCATTTAATAAAACCTTCCAAGTTTTTTTAAAAATCTAGCTTTACAAGAGAAGATAAACATGTTTTACTTTAAATGTAAGTCCATCAATTTTTTTTTTAAAAAGTAATTTTGTACTGTTTCTGTTGGTCCATTCAAAGGACAGCAGACCAATAGATGCAGAGGAGAAAAAAAGAAAAGAAAATGGAATATATACATATATAAATATATATGAAATAAGGCTACTTACATGCAGGGAGCTCTAAGCAGGAGATGTAGTGGAGAAATCGGTCGAAATCCTTTAAATATTAACCCTTTTTCATCTTTAGCGAGCCAAACCTCCACCCTCTTACCATAAATCCAACACTGCAGTTTACTCATGGTCTTGAAAGAGTGATGCAACATGGAACAGTTGCACACACTATTCGACAAAAGTGATGACACGCCAACTTTCTATGTTAGGGTGTTCAGCAGCCCCCCCTTGCCTTGATGCAGTCAGATTTCAGATGAAATGGAATATAAGTATTGGGGAAATGTATTCAAAATTTCAGAAATTAAATATCTGTATTTAGTCAGTTACATTTTGTAATTGTTTTTTACTAATATAAATATATAATATTTTTCACATTTTTAGGAGAATACTTTTAGAATACTTACCCAATAAAAAAACCCAATATTCAAAAGAAACACCATCCGTGCTTGTTTAATTATTATAAATATTAACATATGCGATATACGTTATATTGCCAAAAGTTTTCACTCACTCATCCAGATCACTGAATTCTGGTGTTCCAGTCACTTCCATGGCCACAGGTGTATAAAGCCGAGCCCCTAGGCCTGCAGACTGCTTCTACAGACATTAGTGAAAGAATGGGTCGCTCTCAGGAGCTCAGTGAATTCCAGCGTGGTGCCGTGATCGGACGCCACCTGTGCAGCAAGTCCAGTCGTGAAATTTCCTCACTACTAAATATTCCACAGTCAGCTGTCAGTGGGATTATAACAAAGTGGAAGCGATTGGGAACGACAGCAACTCAGCCATGAAGTGGTCGGCCACGTAAATTGACTGAGCGGTCAGCGGATGCTGAGGGGCATAGTGCGCAGAGGTCACCGACTTTCTGCAGAGTCCATCACTATAGACCTCCAAACTTCATGTGGCCTTCAGATCAGCTCAAGAACAGCGTAGAGAGCTTCATGGAATGGGTTTCCATGGACGAGCAGCTGCATCCAAGCCTTACATCACCAAGCGCAATGCAAAGCGTGGAATGCAGTGGAGTAAAGCGCCGCCACTGGACTCTAGAGCAGCGGAGACGAGTTCTCTGGAGTGACCAATCACGCTTCTCCGTCTGGAAATCTGATGGACGAGTCTGGGTTAGGCGGTTGCCAGGAGACGGTACTTGTCTGTCTGCATTGTGCCGAGTGTAAAGTTTGGTGGAGGGGGGATCATGGTGTGGGGTGTTTTTCAGGAGTTGGGCTCGGCCCCTTAGTTCCAGTGAAAGGAACTCTTAAAGCTTCAGCACCAAGAGATTCTGGACAACTTCATCTTCCCAACTTTGTGGGAACAGTTTGGGCCCCTTCCTGTTCCAACATGACTGCACACCAGTGCACAAAGCAGGTCCATAAAGACGTGGATGAGCCAGTTTGGTGTGGAAGAACTTGACTGGCCTGCACAGAGTCCTGACCTCAACCCCATAGAACACCTTTGGGATGAATTAGAGCGGAGACTGTGAGCCAGGCCTTCTCGTCCAACATCAGTGTCTGACCTCACAAATGTGCTTCTGGAAGAACAGTCAAAAATTCCCATAAACACTCCTAACCCTTGTGGAAAGCCTTCCCAGAAGAGGTGAAGCTGTTATAGCTGCAAAGGGTGGGCCGCCATCATATTAAACCCTATGGATTAAGAACGGGATCTCACTCTAGTTCATATGCGTGGGAAGCCAGATGAGCGAATACTTTTGGAAGTATAGTGTAGATCCTTTTTCAATATGGTTCTATATAGCACCAAAAAAGGTTTTGTCTATATGTTGTCAAGCTTGTATACAATATAAGTACAGAATACATCACATCCATCATCAACAAACCATTTCAGGATGTAAAGTGTTCTGTGTGTTCATGGTTTTATATAGAAGCATTGTCTTTACTAAAGAACCCTTGAAGAACTATATTTCCTAAGAGAGTGGTAACAAGACATCAACCACAGAGCTCAACACTGTGTGCTCTTCTCTGAACTCTGTTCTTCTTATTCCAGAAACTGCAGATCCAAAGACTCCTCTGTGAAGACTGTGATGTTTCATGAAGGTATGGGACAAACTGGAGTCTTATGAAATACAGTTTGTGACCTCTTGCAGCTTTAGCAGTTTAGAGCTGACTAATCTTTAGAGATAACTGTCCACCCAGCCATCAATAGATCAATGACACTTCCAATGCTGAATCGTAAAAGCTCCTTTTAATCAGAAGCAGACGTGCATGAACACTGGTTAAAAAACAAGTTCCACTCATGCAGTTAATAACTGGAATGGAGTTTGAGTATGTGTCCAGACTTGTTGGAGAACCAAACACACAACAATGCAGGAGTCCAAACTTAATTACGATTAGTGGAAAACTCCTTCACAGCTGTCAGAATGCAGTAACGTCAGCTGACGTCTACTGAATGAGAAATGGATGGAGGTGGAAATAACTGTAACCAAAACACTATATAAGACATGCTACCTGGAGATGTTGAAATAGCTCACAAGCAATAAACTAGTTACAAAAAAAGATAAACACACCGAGCCGTCAGGGTCTGTAGGGTCTGTTGGGTCACTGTGGATGATCTCCACCACCAACAGTAACTCCAGTGAATGAACTTCTACTCTCTGCCAAGCACTCACTTTCAGATAATGACAGCTTTTGAGAGAGAAAATGAAAAGTGTTCCTCTGAAAGCAGCTGCAGCAGCTGTAAACCATGAACTGCGTTCAGTGGCTGTGAAATGCTGACACCATGACGAAGTTTATTCCTTTGTTACCTGCACACACATTCTACTCATTGACACCTGGCAAACCACTGGACCTGAGATAAGTTTGTTTTTGCTTTGAACTTGAACACTTGAGTTATTGCATTAGCGGATTCGTATTTCATACCCAGGACCTCAAACAGAGGGTGGAACTGCTGGGAATCATCTGATCAGGAGAGGATCACTGGTGCGAAGCTGCCATCCGTCAACCAACTACAGATTTAAAAACTGAGACTAACAGACTCCAGACTGTTCCCACAAAATTACTTAATCATTTAATGGTTTAGACGTACAACTGCATTCCCAAAAGACTTCCAAACTACTCACTGAACTCGCGTGAACTCTTGCTATCTCCCGTTACTGGGGACCCAAATCAATATGCTGCTGTTTTCTCTGCTGTTTGTGCTGACACGGTAAAGAAGCAGCAGGTAAACACGCTTAAGTGAGGCTCAGGGATTTGCAAATGTGACTGTGGTCATTTTTTAATGTACATAAACTCCCCTTAAATTTAAAAGCTTTGCTCCTCATTTGAGTGACTTTTAACCATTTTTCTTTCTTTATTTTCTTCTTTCCTGATCTCAGTTTTCATTGGTTGTTTAAGGAACAGGTTAAAATTTAATCGCTGACCAGTTTACACTAGATTACGCTCAGAGTCTGGTTGAAAAAGATGTTCGATAAACTTTGACTGGTCTGAAACATGATCAGGAGGATCATTGAGCACACCACTCAATTCTCTCTCCAACTGTCCACTCCAGCTGACCCAAAAATCTGCAAACTAGAGACTAACGAGCACAAACTCAGCCAAACTGATAATTGGGGCTAAAATTAAGGTAAAAGTCATGAAGTTTAACACTGTCTTTAGAAACAGCATGTTAATTACATTCATAACAAGGATGAGCCATTTGGGCATCACTATAGTTTCTCATTGTACTCGGTAGAGGTGTTTCAGTTGCTCTGAGCATTCCCTTAATGTACACTACTTACACACCATCAAATCAAATCAAATCAAATTTATTTGTAGCGCTTTTTACAACAGATGTTGTCACAAAGCAGCTTTACAGAATTTCGGAAAAGACAAAGTTTCAACAGGACTGTAAGAATGTACAGAAACCCCCCCGGTGGGCAAGCCAGGGGCAACAGTGGCAAGGAGAACCTCCCTCAGAACTGAGGAAGAAACCTTGGGAGGAACAAGGCTCACCAGGAGGGACCCGTCCTCCTCTGGTCAAACTACCTACAAGTGATTATATTAATAATATTAATAGCAGTAATATTAGTATTAGGAATAACTAGGAGTCTATGAGAACATCAGGGTAGGGTGGGCAGCTCGTCCAAGGCAGGTGGTGGTATCTGGGGCGTGGGCAGCTGGTCTGAAGTGGGTAGCAGGAGGGCTCAGCAGTCGGTCGTCCTTCAGTGTCCAGCCGGACATGTGGGTGATTGTATACTCGGAAAGAAAGCAGGGAGATGGAATTAGTTTTGTTCTATCCGTTTGTACATAAACAGGGAATGTTAACATTTCCAGAGTGTGGCTAACGACTCCGGCAGATCTGACTATGACAGCTTAACTAACAGGAGAGAACCAGAAGGACACACAGACACGGCAGCACTCTGAGACAGTCTGGCATCCCTCCACTCCACCGTCCACAAACCTGAGTGACCACGTGCGAGCAGCGGGACGACGGCACCAGTGTCTCAGTTTACTATAATTCCCTGTGTCCATGGACCCCTGGATCTGCTGCCTTTATCTAGGGGGGGACATTAGCTACCAAAAGCTAAACTGAACAAGTGAGTTTTCAGCCTAGTCTTAAAGATTGAGACTGTGTCTGAGTCCCGAACAGTTTCTGGAAGATCACATAACACATGTCATACGTGAAGTAGTTCAAATGAATTATTTCTTTCGTCACGTCATCTTGAGAAGTGTATGATAAGTACTTAGAACTGTAATCTGGAAGCAGTATAATAAACATAGAGTCTAATGTTACTATATTATTCTTGGACCAATAAAATATTTCAACTGTTTTCAACAGTAACAAATACATTCCAGGAGAATCAGACCTGGCATCACCACATATCTGCACCCCTTTCCAGCTGCTGTCTGCTCCACAATTTGTCTCATTAATGCTGTTTTCTGTTATATGTACACTCTATTACAGGAATGATGACTGGAAATAGTAATAGGTTGACGTTTTGGGAATCTTTACTGGTGAAATAACCAAATTGTTTTACATTTACGGCATTATCTCCTCCAGAGCGACTTACAGTTTGATCATTTTACACAGGAAGTTGTGTAGTTGGTGTTAGGAGTCTTGCCCAAGGACTCTTATTGGTATATTGTAGGGTGTTTGTCCTGGTCGGGGATTGAACCCCAGTTTACAGCATAGAAGGCAGAGGTGTTACCCACTACACTAACCAACCACTGTTTTCTGGAAGGCCTCTAACATCTGGGCAGGATTCCCATTTGTATGCATGTTCCTCTTACACTTGCAATCCACTTTGATTTGGCTGCGATTTTCTGATCAAATAACTCTCCACTGGAGTGGCGACCTGTCCAGGGTGTATCCTGCCTTCCGCCCGGTGACCGCTGGGATAGGCTCCAGCACCCCCCTGTGACCCTGATGGAGAAGCAGGTTGGAAAATGGATGGATGGATGGATGGATGGATGGATGGATGGATGGACTCTCCACACTGGTGACACCTGCAGTTCCATGAGATTTGACTTGATCCACTTCAGCTCACCCCGCTGCCCTGCCTTTCCTTGGCTTTACAGTCTGAATTGAATAAAACAAAAGACACATCTGTAGCATGAGGAGCTTCACCCACAGACCTTATGGAGGTGTCAAGCAAGGAAGCCGCCTATGTAGGTTAAAATAAAAACCTTAGTTCCAATTATATGTGTTGCTTGTTGAAAATAGGCAAGCCAATATATGAACGATGAGAAGAACGTTTGGTCACCCTTTTGTCTGAAACATGGGCATTTAAAGTGTGCAATTCATTCCAAGTCCAAGTCATTTTTAACCTTTCATACTGCAGTTTTACAGTTAATCATACTGTTAGTACTTTAATTCAAATCTGTCATATTAATGATGGAGCTGTTTAGACTGTTAGCTGTCTTTTAACCTCTTAGCTAGCTAAACAGATGTTCTAGTCAAGAAAACAAAAAATGGGTTCTTACTTCAGCAGTGCATTTGGTGCTCCATGCGAGCAGGATGGGATTCCAAGATTATTCCACTAACAGCACACGGGATTTTGTGTCGTTATTTCGTTCTCAGCACTGCAATGACACTGGCATGTCACTGCTGGATAGAGAACACCTTTGGTGTGGACAAACAAGGTAAGGGTGTCTAAAAAAAGCAAAGCATGTAAGTTATAGTTCTAAATACTTATTAACATTCATAATACTGGCAACATTTATGCAGTTAAATATACAGTATAATAAAATATGTACTAATAATATGAGGGCAGCATGGTGGGTAGTGCTGTCGCCTCACAGCGAGGAGGGCCTGGGTTCAACCGGGTCCTCTCTGTGTGGAGTCTGCATGTTCTCCCCGTGTCTGCGTGGGGTTCCTCCGGGTTCTCCGGTTTCCTCCCACAGTCCAAAGACATGCAGTCAGGCCAATTGGATGTGCTAAATTGCCCCTGGGTGTGAGTGACTGTCTGTGTCTGTCTGTCTGCCCTGCGATGGACTGGCGACCTGTCCAGGGTGTATCCTGCCTTCCGCCCGAAGACTTCTGGGATAGGTGCTAGCCCACCCCCTCCACCGCCACGAGCCTGAGGGAGAAGCGGCTTAGAAAATGGATGGATGGAATATGAAGAGCAATTCTATAAACGATGCTCTAAGTGAAAGCACCTGGGACAAGCTGTGTGTCCTGATCAGTTGAGAACCAGATAGATATCTGTAGGAAGAGAGAACGTTTGGTTTACAATGCAAACTTCAGTAACCAAACCTCTGTTAACTAACTACACTTGGACAAGCATTCAAGACGTTGCTTCCATATCTGAAAAAAACACAGATACTTTTTTGTTCCTGACGTATTCTGGACTTAGATGGTCAGTAAGGAGCAGGATGACTAGTGTAACAACATGAGTAAAAGAAGAAACCCGCGTAGTTTAACATGTGTAGAAGTGTTCAGTCTACATGACTGCTTGAGCACTTGCTTTTAAATGATATAACTCTCAGAAATAAAGATTATTATAGAAAATATGTTCATTTTGATGAATGCTTTCTGTCATGGAGACAGCCACCCAGCCCTCCCTACCAGAAAGTATACATCAAAATAATATAACTACAAAAGTTAGGTAATGCTCATAATCATATAAAACTCATTTAAAAGCGTTTCGACTTATTATGATATTTGATTAACACTGACTTTTATACCCAGAACTTTTGTAAATAAAATCATAAATAGAATGATTGGATGTGAGGATGGGAGGGGTCTACAAGCAGAGAAAAAAAGACCCTGAAACAGGACTTTTGTTAAATTCATATTTTAAAGTTTGGTTGTATAAGATGGGACTCCACAATGGAAGGAGATATATTAGTCCACATTGCACCGAAGAATGTTAGCTACCAATTCTGAACAAAGCAGGAGGCCATACTTCTCTTATTCTTCACATTTTTCATTAAATCATTGAAAATCTCAATGTTTTCATTCAAGCAATAAAAGCAAACTTCAAGAACGAGACAATATGTTCATTTTAAATGATAAATGACAAACTAGCAACATGCTAGAGAAATAAATATAAATAGAGCTGCTTGTACACATTTGGTCATTAGCACATGCATTCAGACAAGTTATGAAAAAAAATGTTCCAAGTTCAAAATGCCATTAAAAAAAAAAACTTTTCCCTTTTTATTTAGTTAGAGAAAACATTGATCAAATAGAGGTGGCTTGGTAGTCTACCTATAACAGCAGATAATGTTGAGCTAACTGACTGTTAGCAAATGATGCTCATTTTCATTTTAACACATGAAGAGTTCAACACAAACAATTCACAGGATTAGATTTCATTAATTGTCTGACTAAAAAACCGTTGGTAAGTCAAATAAACCAAGGATTTACTTACCAGATGCTTTGGAAGCCTGGAAAAGCTTCCAGAAGCAGCTCTAAGTGCGCAATTCCTGCCCCTACAGTGGAGCATTGGTGATGACTTTGACCCCAGTAAGGGTCAAATCTGCCTCAATATGGGTGGAATCTGTCTGGTATAGGTGTAATATTTTTGCCGAAACATCAGTTGTCGAGCCTCACCCGCACCTGGCTAATGGCCAGCCTACTATAGAAAAATGTACTTAGTCCAACTACAGGGAATGTACAGTATAAACCAAATAGAATCTACTAATTGCTGTTTTTGTTAACTTTTTCAGCAAAACACTAGGTGTACTTTTTCTGCACTGGGTTTATTATTTGATATTAATTACAATATCATAATTGATATTACGCAGAATACATTGGGTGCTACTGTGTCATTTTGCTGAAAAGCAGACCTGCCCAAATACTAAAATGAATAGAAAAAACATCAACTTGAAATTGTCTTCTTCTGATCTTAATCTCTTATCAATTAAACCTCAACTTTTATTTTACCTATTTTTATCTTTTTTCAGTTATTTTTTAATTTTCTTTTAATCTAAAATGATGAAATGTAGTTATTATTTTCTTTGTCATGTCAATCCCTGTTTTTGTAAATACTCAGAGTCAAAATAAAGGTTGATTGATTGATTGATTGATTCAGCTGTGGGGATGTGCTGTGGTTATCAGATAGCCGACTCACGATCTGGTTCTGGTGCTGTATGGACCAAGAAACCAACCATAAATGAGCAAACATAAAAAAAGGAACTGACAATTTACACAGAAAACCGGGACTCGGTGGACCGAAATCACTTGATGTGCTGAAACAGCCCGAGTATATAAACACCTCATAATGAGTCTGTGTAAATATTACTAAGATATGATATGATATGATCAGTGCCCAACAGTTCTGAACAGCTAAAGTCATATTCTTTTATACATTTAGTGCCATTCATTAAATCTTTATTCGATTTCAGATGTTGTTAAATTGCCGTTCTTTAGGGAACCAAACATAGTTTTTTGATGGCACTGCGTAAACAACCCCCCTTTCTAGCACCTTTATTTTTAAGTGTACTGTTAAAACTGTATTTACTGTTGATCACAATGTGACTCACTTTGTTTGGCCAACAAAAACATCAACACTGTATAAATGGATTGAAAAAGCTTTTTATTTAGCCCAACACTTTGATCACTGTTATCTTCATATGCAGACCCACATTAAACATCTTTAACAGAATGGCATCTGCTCGATCTGCTGTCTGTTGAAATAAAGGTGCTTCAACAAACATCTGGGTCTGCTGGTGTGGGTGGGAGTTGGCTGCCTCTATGCGGTGGGATTGGTTATCTTGCCCATGAAGAGGATGCTCTCGGTGCTGTGATCCACAATAAAGGTCAGGAAGGGTCTGTTGAGCTTCATGGGGAGTGGCATGGTTGGCAAAGCCATAAGTACCATCTCTATGGTGGTGGCAGCAGCTGCATGGGTGCCCTCCTCATCAACTTTAAGGACGGCCTGATGGAGGACCTGCAAGGAAGTCACACATTTACATTGTAAGTCTAAATTTCCTACAAGCAGCTTTAGGGAATGTTTATATGGAATGTCTTTGGATTCTTTTACCTTGGAAACCTTCATGTTTTTCGCCTCAGTGATCCCAGTGAAGTCTGCGGTGCCTGAGAACGCATCAACTATTCCCATTTCCTTCATAGTGTCCGCAAGTGAAAAAGCGGAAGAGGTGGAGAACTTGGGCATGAACAGATCCACGTAACTGCACAGGAGAAGAGAGGAACCTTGAAAAGTCTTCCTTTGATAGTTTTTTCCAATGCAAATGATTGCGTAGACACTTTTAGGTAAACTGTACTATACAGCGGGGTCCAAAATCTGACATAGATAGATTTTTTTCTGCTTTGTGTTCTTATTTAATAAAGAACTTTTATGACAAATTATATTATAATCATAACACTTCAACTGAAAAGTAAAATAACTTCAGATTTAACACGAATTTCTGAATGTCAAAGTATTTGGTGGTGTGTCACCCTTTTCCTTTAATGAGAGCGAGCACTCGAGCTGGTATGGACTCCATAAGTTTTATTATTGAGCTGTGGGCGTCTGAACATGAGCTTCACTGGAAGAGACTGAAAAACACCTGACCTTTCTATACAGTGGCCTTAAAAAGGTGGCTACCTTCTTTGTAATCTGTCACACCAGTACTTGAGGTGTTCCTTGTTGATGTTCTTCTCCACGTCCTGCATTTTTCCCTCATCAGGTAGAACAATCATCATGGAAGCTTTACCTTTGTAGGGGACCATGATGATCGAAGAGAAGTTACTTCGGTCATCATAGAATTTGTAAAAACCTGTGTTCCCCATCATGTCCACAGTCACGTTGGTCTTCTCATCCACATGGAAGTCGGCTTTTGTGGTTCTCCCCGTTTTAAAAGGAATTTTCCATTTACCTTAGAGGGCAGAAATCATGGCTCATTACAGCAATTCATCATTTAAAAACACAGTTAAACTGAGAAACATATTTTCTGATGGAATGTTTAGGTGTCTACTGTACCTCTGAAATACATGTAGTTGATGAGCATCATCATAGTGTCTGGGTCCAGTTCCTTGACCATGTCAGTGATCATATCTTTGGTCTTCTTGGCGATGTACTTGTTGACTTCTTGCACAGCGACTTCAGGTTTGGAGAAGTCCACACTGAAGGCCTCCCCTTGGTAGTAATGCTGAGCATCCTTTAGAAACTTGTCTAGAGGTTTGAAGCCTTCTCGGACGGCTACAGCACTTCCAGCCTCCAGCAGCATGGTGTCCTGGCTGTGGCCCAGCATGTGAAAAAGGTGCTCATAACCTTCATTGACCTGATCAGGGGTGAGAGCACTGTAGCCCAGGGAGCTGAAGATCTGTGAGTGGGTTTCACCTTTGGCTCCCAGGGCCAGCATGGACAGAGCCATGGAGATGCTCAGTGGAGAGAAGAAGATGTTCTTGCCTTGAACATCTGGAAGGCCGGCCAGCTTCTTGTAGAGGGAGAAGGCAAAGTCAGCATTGTGAGGGGTGAGTCTGCTGGATAAGTCATCATCTCCATCGTGGCTGGGGTGAGGTTCATCCTTGCCGTGGTGGAGATGTTGATGGTGATCTGCTGAATGGTCCTCATGATCATGTGGGGCCGCCAAGGACACCGTCAGCAGGAGGGAAACCAGGAGGCAGAAAGAGATCTTTCCACACATTTTATCTCCTGGACAGAGAGAAACACACTTATTCTGTATTTGAACAATAGAGCAGGTTGAGGCTGTATTTTGGTACCAGATGCATCTTTACAGACTACAATGCAATGTAAACTTCTTTGCCTGAATGATTCCATAAAAATAGCAGTAATGCTAAAAGCCATATATATGGTGTGAAGCCATGAAGCTTCAAAGACTCTTCTTATGTAAAGATCCATTGTTTAATATTCATTGGAGTGTGAAATATGATGTTAAAATATGCCAAAATACATTTTAACAGGCAGTGAAAACCTTCCTAACCATTCACTTTGGCACCTAACACTGACATTAACTTCTCAAATAGTTCATTACATTTCAGGGAAAATGTTCAGCATTGTTAAAATAAATGTAATTTTTAAATATTTTATGTGTTAGATGTTATTGTTTAGTGAAATAATGTTACTTACATGCAGAAAGCTCTCAGCAGGACACAGGCTGGAGTGGAGAAACTAAATGAACAAGATTCTTTAAATATTAGCCCATTCGCAAAACTAATGCCCCAAGCCCGCCCACCTCACCCCCCCACCCCCATAACTCTAACACTACTATTTACTCATGGACTTCAAACAGTGATGCAACATGTAACAGTTGCGCACAGTACTAGATAAGAGTGCTGACAGACCAATTTTCTATGTTAGGGTCTTCAGTCACCCTGAATTCAGATGGTGAGTGAATTCAGGGTGACTGAAGGCCCAAGTCACATACTTTCAGAGCTCTTGCACACTCAATTAAAAAACTTCCATTTAATTGCTCAATTTATCATAAATATGAAATATGCCAAACCTTTTGCACAGGCCACATTTTATATTTTAGTTGTTTTTCCCCTAAACATGTTACATTCATCAATAAACAGTAATTTAGCATTAAACTGTGCAGATGTGTGTTCACCTGGAGGATCATGTTATAGAAAATCAATAAGTCATGGAATTTGATCAGGTGCGCACACATTCTTCCATATGACTGCATATATAGCATCAGAAGGTCTTTGGAAGTGTCATTGTTTTAAATTCCATTAATTTGTTTAATAATAAATGAATAAATTTCATTCATTCCAATAGCTCAACACAAACGGGCCTGTAGCCCTCACAGTCCACCAAGTACTGGACACCGCTCCATACACGGTGGGAGTCCAGGAGGCAGTGGATGGCGTAAGCTGGGCAGCCGGCCACAAGACGTGGCACCGGGGGACGGCTCCCACAAAGGAATGGCCTAAGGCGGGAGACGTGAAACGTGGGGTGCATCGTAAGGTGCAGCCGGTAGGAGAGGGGATTGATCTGCCAGTCAACCTTGAAAGGCACCATACATTTAGGAGCCAGCTTTTTGGATTCCACATGGAGTGGAAGATCCTTGGCTGAGAGACAGACCCGCTGGCCGGGCCGGAAGGTGGATGCTGGATGCCTCTTTTGGTCTGCCACCTGCTTCATCGCCTCGGTGGTGGTCAGGAGGGAAGCACAGGCCTTCTGCCATGCCCTCCAGCAACACTGCACAAACTGCTCGGCTGCAGGAACCCTGACCTTGCGTTCCTCCTCGGGGAACATGGGCGGAGAAAACCCAAACGGGCATTCTAAAGGTAACATGCCCAAGCACGAATGCCAGAGGGTGTTGTGGGCATATTCTGCCCAGGGAAAGTGCTCTGCTCAAGAGGAGGGTTTGGTGGAGGTCAAGCACCGTCTTGGTTGACCTGCTCAGTTTGGCCATTGGACTCTGGGTGAAAGCTGGAGGAGAGGCTCACAGAGGCTCCCATGAGCTGGCAGAAGGACTTCCAAAAGCGGCTAGTGTACTGGGGTCCCCAATCCGACACCAGATCGCTAGGCACCCCGTGTACCCTGACCACATACTGGAGGAGGAGCTCTGCTCTCTCCTTGGCAGATGAAAGCTTGGGCAGTGCTACAAACTGCATGCCTTGGAGAAGCGGTCCACGAGGACCAGGATGACTGTTACCCCTGGAAGGAGGCAGGCCTGTAACAAAGTCCAGGGAGACATGAGGCCACGCAGGGACAGGCAGTGGGTGGATGAGACCTTGGGGCAGTGACCGAGGTGCCTTACAGAACGTGGGCTGCTCAAACAAAGGCTGAGTTAGCAAAAGGTGAAAGGCAAACAGAAAAACGAGGCCTTTTCTCTGCGAGTGCACGAGGAAGGCCAGCTTTTGGTGCTACCGCTTTGCTCTTCCAGGAGCAAACACCTTTGTTTTGTTCTGCTAGCAGCAGACGGGGCAGGCCGAACACTTACAACCGTTTCTACAGTTAATCTCATGAATGAAGACGAGTGGAGAAAAAAAAAGATTCAGAAACTACCAGTCCAGACCTTGGTGTCCTCACAGCTGGTTACAGCCATTACATCCCAAACCTGCATCAAGGCAAAAGGGACTACTGACGACCCTAACATAGAAAGTTGGTCTGTCATCAGTGTGTCACAAAATATATTACATTAAACGCATTTGTTTTAACAGTGCTGTACATTTCCCCAAAATGCAAATCTACTATTATAGACGTTAAGGTGAAAAGTTAAGGTCAGTGTTAGATGTAGATCTTTTTATTTGATATCTTACACTTCTGAACACAATGACAGTAAATAATGTTATAACTTGAACCAAATAAAGCAAATGTAAAATATCAAAAATAAAAAGCTCAGCATATCGTCACTGTCCAGCCAAAGCAAAATGAATCTTCATCTTGTCAGATTTTTATTTTCAGCATCATTTGATCTGTTGGCCTTTACATTGTTTCACAATCCCATCATGAATGGACCAACAGAAACAGGACAGAAACCCTGAAAAAATCTCTTAATGATTAAAATTTTAATCATTCCATTTTAGCCACATATTTTCATGAGCAAAACAAATTCTTTCACACATTTTCGCACTTTCGCCAAACCCTGAAGGCCCACTTTTTCTAAATGTTTTTGATCAATTCTCAAATCTTTCAGACTTCCCAGTTACAATTGGTAGTCATTTTAGCACAGTTATTATCAAATTTAAAACTTAACATAACCAACCCAAAAAAAGTCTACAGAAACAATACAGTCCATGAGTGATTTTGGCCTTGATCATCTGGGAAGAAAAACAACATAAACCAGTTCTAAGGTGGCATTTTAATAAGTCTTTGTTCAATTATTCTAACCTTTCAGCTTATATCACAAGAGAATGGGCATCCTATAAATGAAACCCAATCTCCAACATTATGGGAAGCTGGAAAGCCAATATTGTAAGGGAAAATAATATTTTATTCCACATATAAGAAAACGAAGAACATAGAAAAAGAATCAACATTAGAGCAAAAAAAAAGAAAGAATGAGAAAAGTCAATAGTAAGTAACCCTGCAGAACAAACACTAAAAGAACTGGAAACTAGAAATTCCAGCTAAACGAACTTAGAGATGAGAGACTCAAATTTTCGCTACAAAGAGTAAGATATGAAAACATAAACCAAACAAAATCTTAGCAAATCTCATTAAATGAAACAAAGAAACAACACATTCCACTCATTCCAGTACCACATTGTTTAGTTTCTGAGATGAGACCAGGCCAAGGGTTCTTAGGTTTGTATACACTGGATGAAGCTGGAGGCCTATACAGGTGAATGCATGATCAAGTACATGCAGAATTCATACTGGCTGTCTTAGACCGTCTGCTTAGTCCCACAAAAAGAACTTCTTTTCCACTGTATCCATGGTTCAGTTTCAAAATAAAGGTTTGGTTGGAAAGCTTTAAACGAGTGGCAAGGCAGCATGGTCTGCCATCAAGTCACTGACCTGGACCAGCCTTGCTTAGTTTCATAGATCAGTCCAGCCCAAGACTTCCCAGCCCCATTGAGCGACTGCTCGAGGTTGGCTTCCAGCATTGTCCATTTAAAGAATCCAGCCACTCTGTTATCACACAACAGAGGACACTTTTATCGTTCTGGAGGGACTGGGCTCACTAAGTGTTTCTGCTACTTAGCTGTCCAGCAAGCTCAACACAACGCTATACGATGGACAAAGAACAATGATGCAGAGACTGGTGTTCAGTTCCTTTTCTCCTATTCCTTTATTGTACAACTGTAAACATACAAACCAATGCTTTTTATCTCATTTACAGGACAATAGACTGTGAATGTGGTGACACAAAGGATAATAGCCTGCGAACGTGGTGACACAGAGGACAATAGACTGCAAACGTGGTGAAACGTAGAGGACAATAGACTGCGAACGTGGTGACACAGAGGACAATAGCCTGCGAACGTGGTGACACATCGGACAATAGACTGCGAACATGGTGACACAGAGGACAGTAGACTGCAAACGTGGTGACATGTTCAAGACAATAGACTGCGAACATGGTGACACATAGAGGACAGTAGACAGCGAACGTGTTGACACAGAGGACAAGAGACTGCGAACGTGGTGACACAGAGGACAATAGACTGCAAATGTGGTGACACAGAGGACAATAGATTGCAAACTTGGTGACACACAGGACAATAGACAGCGAACGTGGTGACACAGAGGACAATAGACTGCGAATGTGGTGACACAGAGGACAATAGACTGCGAACTTGGTGACACACAAGACAATAGACTGCGAACATGGTGACACAGAGGACAATAGACTGCGAACTTGGTGACACAGAGGACAATAGACTGCGAACTTGGTGACATACAGGACAATAGACTGCGAATGTGGTGACACACAGGACAATAGACTGCGAACGTGGTGACACAGAGGACAATAGACTGCGAACTTGGTGACACACAGGACAATAGACTGCGAATGTGGTGACACACAGGACAATAGACTGCGAACGTGGTGACACAGAGGACAATAGACTGCGAACATGGTGACACAGAGGACAGTAGACTGCGAACTTGGTGACACACAGGACAATAGACTGCGAACATGGTGACATACAAGACAATAGACTGCGAACATGGTGACACAGAGGACAGTAGACTGCGAACGTGGTGACACAGAGGACAATAGACTGCGAATGTGGTGACAGAGGACAATAGACTGCGAACATGGTGACACACAAGACAATAGACTGCGAATGTGGTGACACACAGGACAATAGACTGCGAATGTGGTGACACAGAGGACAATGGACTGCGAACATGGTGACACAGAGGACAGTAGACTGCAAACTTGGTGACACACAGGACAGTAGACTGCGAATGTGGTGACACAGAGGACAATAGACTGCGAACGTGGTGACACAGAGGACAATAGACTGCGAACATGGTGACACAGAGGACAGTAGACTGCGAATGTGGTGACACAGAGGACAATAGACTGTGAACGTGGTGACACAGACGACAATAGACTGCGAACATGGTGACACAGAGGACAGTAGACTGCGAATGTGGTGACACAGAGGACAATAGACTGCGAACGTGGTGACACAGAGGACAATAGACTGCGAACATGGTGACACAGAGGACAGTAGACTGCGAATGTGGTGACACGTACAAGACAATAGACTGCGAACGTGTTGACACAGAGGACAATAGACTGCGAATGTGGTGACACATAGGACAATAGACTGCGAACGTGGTGACACACAGGACAATAGACTGCGAACGTGGTGACACGTACAAGACAATAGACTGCGAATGTGGTGACACAGAGGACAATAGACTGCGAACTTGGTGACACACAAGACAATAGACTGCGAACATGGTGACACAGAGGACAATAGACTGCGAACGTGGTGACACAGAGGACAATAGACTGCGAACTTGGTGACACACAGGACAATAGACTGCGAATGTGGTGACACACAGGGCAATAGACTGCGAACGTGGTGACACAGAGGACAACAGACTGCGAACTTGGTGACACACAGGACAATAGACTGCGAATGTGGTGACACACAGGACAATAGACTGCGAATGTGGTGACACAGAGGACAATAGACTGCGAACATGGTGACACAGAGGACAATAGACTGCGAACTTGGTGACACACAGGACAATAGACTGCGAACATGGTGACATACAAGACAATAGACTGCGAACATGGTGACACAGAGGACAGTAGACTGCGAACGTGGTGACACAGAGGACAATAGACTGCGAACATGGTGACACAGAGGACAATAGACTGCGAACGTGGTGACACAGAGGACAATAGACTGCGAACATGGTGACACAGAGGACAGTAGACTGCGAATGTGGTGACACAGAGGACAATAGACTGCGAATGTGTTGACACAGAGGACAATAGACTGCGAATGTGGTGACACAGAGGACAGTAGACTGCGAATGTGGTGACACGTACAAGACAATAGACTGCGAACGTGTTGACACAGAGGACAATAGACTGCGAATGTGGTGACACATAGGACAATAGACTGCGAACGTGGTGACACAGAGGACAATAGACTGCGAACGTGGTGACACAGAGGACAATAGACTGTGAACTTGGTGACACACAGGACAATAGACTGCGAATGTGGTGACACACAGGACAGGAGACAGCGAATGTGGTGGAACAAAACAGTAAAGAGGGAACATGGTGAAACATGTACAGAACAGCAGACAGTGACTGTGGAGGAAAACACAACAGCAGGCAGTGACTATTATAGTATATAGTATTATATACTATGTAAGTTTGAAGTCAGCAGCCTCTCAACCTTAATAGTGCATTACATGTTTAATAGGAACTAATTCATATATAGACAGGCACTATGACTGTATTAAACAATTAGGGCACTATTTGGGTGTAATTTCATGACTTATGAAGAGCACTATGTAGGGAGTAGTGAGGAATTTGTGATTAAGCCCATATTAATACATAAATGGTAACAGATCCTGTCTGACTGGATTAGATGGTAATAATCACACATAACCACCCTATGTCAACATTAATAAGCTAATTACTCCATCCATCACATGTTCCATCACATTTAACATTAATAAAAAAGAAACAACTGATATTTGGCTTACCCAATGTCATGACTGTCATTAACTGAATCAAAGTTTCTCCCTGCTCCCAGCTTTGGATGCCGGATATTACCTGCTTAGCTCTCCTTATAAAAAACCTATGCTGGTCTAGCATAGCATGCTAACTTAGCAAATAATCTTAATGTAGATAAAAAAATAGGATTAAGTGACCCTTGTTAGTCCCACAACAGGGACATTTCACCTCCTCATTTAACCCACCCGTGAAGTGAAACACCACATACACTCTAGTGAGCACACACACACTAGGGGGCAGTGAGCACACCTGCCCAAAGCAGTGGGCAGCCCTATCCACAGCGCCCGGAGAGCAGTTGGGGGTTAGGTGTCTTGCTCAAGGATACCTCAGTCATGTGCTGTAAGCTATGGGGATTGAACTGGAGACCTTCCGGTCACAAGGCTAGTTCCCTAACCTCCAGCCCACGACTGCCCCATTTACCCTTCAGGTGTGCTGAAACATCATTCCCTCATATGACATCAAATTTCAGCTTTGCATCACACAACCCTCCCCACACATCTCCATTACTCAGTGCTACTACTCCGGTCCATTTGATCTCTGTACTGCCAGAGTGAGAGCTGTGTTTGTATACTCAGCATTAAGTCGGACCCTTTCAGTGTTAGCATGGGGCTCCGGCAGGGTTGTGCCCTGTCTCCACTCCTGGTCGTGATATTCATGGACAGGGTGTCAAGGCATAGCTGGGGTCAGGAGGGCATTATGTGTGGAGGCCAGAGGGTGGCATCTCTGCTATTTGCATTCGATGTTGTTCTTTTGACTGAATCACATTGATGCCTCCAGCGCTCACTCTTTGACTCAAGACAGATGCTGTGTGGAAAAGCCAGCTGTGTATGCTCTTGAAGATCTACACACAGACTGGAGACAATGACCCACGACAAAGCAGAAGCCCTTTTTCCCCTCTGCATGTGCTGCAGTAAATGAGTGTGGTATCATGAAGGGGCCACATATGGGCTGGAGACTAAGGTGTGTGCGCCATATATGAGCCAGATCTGGACCACAGCCATTTAACTTACATTTGATACTGAGTGTGAGAGAGTTTGATAATGAGTGTGAGAGGCTTTGATAGTGAGTGTGAGAGAGTTTGATAGTGTGTGTGAGGTTTGATATTGTGTGAGAGAGGTTTGATAGTGAGTGTGAGTGTGACAGTGAGTATGAGAGAGTTTGATAGTGAGTGTGAGAGTTTGTGTGTTAGAGTTTTGATAGTGTGAGAAGTTTGATAGTGTGTGTGAGAGGTTTGATAGTGAGTGTGAGAGTGTGATAGTGAGTAAGAGAGAGTTTGATAGTGAGTGTGAGAGGTTTGATAGTGAGTGTGAGCGTGTGATAGTGAGTAAGAGAGAGTTTGATAGTGAGTGTGAGAGGTTTGATAGTGAGTGTAAGATGGTTTAATAGTGAGTGAGATTTGATAATGAATGTGAGAGAGTTTGATAGTGAGTGAGACAGTTTGATAGTGAGAGAGTTTGATACTGAGTGTGAGAGAGTTTGATAATGAGTGTGAGAGGTTTGATGGTGAGTGTGAGAGATTTGATAGTGAGTGTGAGATAGTTTGATAGTGAGTGTGAGAGGGTTTGATAGTGAGTGTGAGAGAGTTTGATAGTGTGTGAGAGTTTGATTGTGTGTGAGAGTTTTGATAGTGTGAGAGGTTTGATAGTGTGTTTGAGAGGTTTGATAGTGAGTGTAAGAGGGTTTAATAGTGAGTGTACGATTTGAAAATGAGTGTGAGAGAGTGTGATAGTGAGTGTGAGAGTTTGATAGTGAGTGGGAGAGGTTTGATTGTGAGTGTGAGAGGGTTTTTAGTGAGTGTGAGAGTTTTAACAGTGAGTGTGAGAGGTTTTGATAGCAAGTGTGAAAGAGTTTGATAGTGAGTGTGAGAGGGTTTGATAGTGAGTGTGAGAGGTTTTGATAGCAAGTGTGAAAGAGTTTGATAGCAAGTGTGAGAGAGTTTGATAGTGAGTGTGAGAAATTTGTTAGTGTGAGAGAGTTTGATAGTGAGTATGAGAGAGTTTGGTAATGAATGAACAAGTTTGATAGTAAGTGTGAGAGAGTTTGATAGTGAATGTAAGTGTATGATAGTGAATGTAAGAGGGTTTAATAGTGAGTGTGAGATTTAATAATGAGAGTGAGTTTGATAGTGAGTGTGAGATATGTTAGTGAGAGAGTTTGATCGTGAGTGTGAGATAATTTAATAGTGAGTGTGAGATTTGTTAGTGAGAGAATTTGATAGTGAGTGTGAGAGGGTATGATAGTGAATGTGAGAGGTTTGATAGTGTGAGAGTTTGATTGTGAGTGTGAGAGTGTTTGACAGAGTGTGAGAGAGTTTGTTTGTATGTGTGAGAGTTTGATAGTGAGTGTGAGAGGTTTGATAGTGTGAGAGAGTTCGACAGAGAGTGTGAGAGTTTGACAGAGAGTGTGAGAGAGTTTGATAGTGAATGTGAGAGGTTTGATAGTGTGAGAGAGTTTGATAGTGAGTGTGAGAGAATTTGACAGAGTGTGAGAGAGTTTGTTTGTATGTGTGAGAGTTTGATAGTGAGTGTGAGAGGTTTGATAGTGTGAGAGTTTGATGGTGAGTGTGAGAGGTTTGACAGAGAGTGTGAGAGAGTTTGTTAGTGTGTGTGAGAGTTTGATATTGAGTGTGAGAGATTTGATAGTGTGAGAGAGTTCGACAGAGAGTGTGAGAGAGATTGATAGAGAGTTTGATAGTGAATGTGAGAGGTTTGATAGTGTGAGAGAGTTTGACAGAGAGTGTGAGAGTTTGTTAGTGTGTGTGAAATTTTTATAGTGAGTGTGAGAGGTTTGATAGTGTGAGAGAGTTTGATAGTTTGACAGAGAGTGTGAGAGTTTGTCAGTGTGTGTGAAAGTTTGATAGTGAGTGTGAGAGGTTTGATAGTGTGAGAGAGTTTGATAGTGAGTGAGACAGTTTGATAGTGAGTGAGAGAGAGTTTAATAGTGAGTGTGAGAGAGTTTAACAGTGAGTGTGAGAGGTTTGATAGTGAGTGTGAGAGAGTTTGATAGTGAGTGTGAGAGAGTTTAATAGTGAGTGTGAGAGGTTAGATAGTGAGTGTGAGAGAGTTTGACAGAGAGTGTGAGAGAGTTTGTTAGTGTGTGTGAAAGTTTGATAGTGAGTGTGAGAGGTTTGATAGTGTGAGAGAGTTTGATAGTGAGTGTGAGACAGTTTGATAGTGAGTGTGAGAGAGTTTAATAGTGAGTGTGAGAGAGTTTAATAGTGAGTGTGAGAGGTTTGATAGTGAGTGTGAGAGAGTTTGATAGTGAGTGTGAGAGAGTTTAATAGTGAGTGTGAGAGGTTTGATAGTGAGTGTGAGAGAGTTTAATAGTGAATGTGAGAGGTTAGTGAATGTAAGAGTGTTTAATAGTGAGTGTGAGAGGTTTAATAGTGAGTGTGAGTTTGATAGTGAGTGTGAGAGGTTTGATAGTGAGTGAGAGAGTTTGATCGTGAGTGTGAGAGGTTTGATAGTGAGTGTGAGAGGTTTGATAGTGAGTGTGAGAGGTTTGATAGTGAGTATGAGAGAGTTTGGTAGTGAGTGTGAGAGGTTTGATAGTGAGTGTGAGAGAGTTTGATAGTGAGTGTGAGAGGTTTGATAGTGTGAGAGAGTTTGATAGTGAGTGTGAGACAGTTTGATAGTGAGTGTGAGAGAGTTTAATAGTGAGTGTGAGAGAGTTTAATAGTGAGTGTGAGAGGTTTGATAGTGAGTGTGAGAGAGTTTGATAGTGAGTGTGAGAGAGTTTAATAGTGAGTGTGAGAGGTTTGATAGTGAGTGTGAGAGAGTTTGACAGAGAGTGTGAGAGAGTTTGATAGTGAGTGTGAGACAGTTTGATAGTGAGTGTGAGAGAGTTTAATAGTGAGTGTGAGAGAGTTTAATAGTGAGTGTGAGAGGTTTGATAGTGAGTGTGAGAGAGTTTGATAGTGAGTGTGAGAGAGTTTAATAGTGAGTGTGAGAGGTTTGATAGTGAGTGTGAGAGAGTTTGACAGAGAGTGTGAGAGAGTTTGTTAGTGTGTGTGAAAGTTTGATAGTGAGTGTGAGAGGTTTGATAGTGTGAGAGAGTTTGATAGTGAGTGTGAGACAGTTTGATAGTGAGTGTGAGAGGTTTGATAGTGAGTGTGAGAGGTTTGATAGTGAGTGTGAGAGAGTTTGACAGAGAGTGTGAGAGAGTTTGTTAGTGTGTGTGAAAGTTTGATAGTGAGTGTGAGAGGTTTGATAGTGTGAGAGAGTTTGATAGTGAGTGTGAGAGAGTTTAATAGTGAGTGTGAGAGAGTTTAATAGTGAATGTGAGAGGTTTGATAGTGAATGTAAGAGTGTTTAATAGTGAGTGTGAGAGGTTTAATAGTGAGTGTGAGTTTGATAGTGAATGTGAGATTTGTTAGTGAGAGAGTTTGATAGTGAGTGGGAGAGGTTTGATAGTGAGTGTGAGAGGTTTGATAGTGAGTATGAGAGAGTTTGGTAGTGAGTGTGAGAGGTTTGATAGTGAGTGTGAGAGAGTTTGATAGTGAGTGTGAGAGGTTTGATAGTGAGTATGAGAGAGTTTTTAAGTGAGTGTGAGAGAGTTTGATAGTGAGTGTGAGAGGTTTGATAGTGAGTTTGAGAGTTTGATAGTGAGTGTGAGAAAGTTTGATAGCGAGTGTGAGAGGTTTGATAGTGAGTGTGAGAGGTTTGATAGTGAGAGTGAGAGGTTTGATAGTGAGTATAAGAGAGTTTGATAGTGAGTGTGATAGGTTTGATAGTGAGTGTAAGAGAGTTTTTAATGAGTGTGAGAAGTTTGATAGTGAGTGTGAGAGGTTTGATAGTGAGAGTGAGAGGTTTGATAGTGAGTATAAGAGAGTTTGATAGTGAATGTGAGAGAGTTTGATCATGAGTGTGAGAGGTTTGATAGTGATTGTGAGAGGTTTAATAGTGAGTATGAGAGAGTTTGATAATGAGTGTGAAAGGTTTGATAGTGAGTGTGAGAGGTTTGATAGTGAGAGTGAGAGGTTTGATAGTGAGAGTGAGAGGTTTGATAGTGAGAGTGAGAGGTTTGATAGTGAGTATAAGAGAGTTTGATAATGAGTGTGAGAGGTTTGATAGTGAGTGTGAGAGGTTTGATAGTGAGTGTGAGAGGTTTGATAGTGAGAGTGAGAGGTTTGATAGTGAGTATAAGAGAGTTTGATAATGAGTGTGAGAGGTTTGATAGTCAGTGTGAGAGGTTTGATAGTGAGAGTGAGAGGTTTGATAGTGAGTGTGAGAGGTTTGATAGTGAGTGTGAGAGGTGTGATAGTGAGAGTGAGAGGTTTGATAGTGAGAGTGAGAGGTTTGATAGTGAGAGGGAGAGGTTTGATCGTGAGTATAAGAGAGTCTGATAATGAGTGTGAGAGGTTTGATAGTGAGTGTGAGAGGTTTGATAGTGAGTATGAGAGGTAAGTTAGAATTTTTCTCATATCCAACACCACTCATTGTTCTGTTAACTTACTAATCGGAGTGAGCAGTCTGGAGGAGCTCTGTGGTGGGTGTTTTATTACCAGTCTCTTAAGAAATATTATTTTTCAAGGGTTCTTTAGTAATGACAATTATTCCATATAGTACCATGAACACACAGAACCCTTTGCATGCTTAATTGGTTCTTTGCATGGTAAAGTTATTCTTAAGATTAATGGAGAACGGGCTACGTATGGTTCTGTGGTTCTTAATGTATACAAGTTTGTTATTGTAACAAAAAACTTTTCAAAAAGGTTCTGCATGCTCTGCACCAATTCTCCAAGAACTAAACAAACACTGATGGTGTCTCCTATGAATATTACTTTTTTTTATTTATTAAGTAAGTACCATACTATAATATAATAATATATTAATATTTGGATTCTGTTTATTTATTATCTGAATATTTATTTCCAGTACTTTTATTCTGTTACATCTCAAACCTAACTGCATCGAGGCAAAGGGGGGCTACTGTACATATACATATTTAACGGTAGGCGATACCGGAGACCTCGGGTTAAAAAGGGACGGACACACAGAAAATGACTCACAAGCACACACACACACACACACACACACGCACGCACACACACACACGCACACACACACGCACACACACACACACGCACGCACACACACACACGCACACACAATCCGTTTTTAAGATTATGTTTGCTTTAATGTCAGGTGCAGACTGAATACTCTCCTGCTGCTCCAAACGGCTAATCAGCACAATCACAGTTATGAAATATAAATTAAAGCTGCTGAGAGCAGCCAAAGCCCAAGTTATGGCTGATTTAATCACGAGAACCCTTGGTTTGTATATCTGTGGGGGCTGCTAAAGACTCAAACATAGAAAGTTGTCGTGTCATCACTTTTGTCTGGTGCAACTGTTACATTTTACATCACTGATTGAAGTCCATGAGTAAACAGTAGGGCTGGATTTACGGAAAGGGGTTGGGGAGGATGGTGAGCGTGGGCATTGGGTTTGAGAAGGGATTAATATTTAAAGGATGATGTTTGATCAGTTTCTCCACTCCAGCCTGTGTCCTGCTGAGAGCTCCTAGCAAGTAAGTAACATTATTTCACTAAGCAATTACAACTAACATATAAAATAAGTTATAATGAGCTTACGTCTGCTTTAACGATGCTGTGTATTTTATTAAATGCTTGAAAAGTTAAAGCTCAGCATGTCATCATTGTCAGACAAAAACAAAACATCTCCATTTAGTTCCATTTTTATCTATCTGCATGGTTTGGTCTGTTACGTTTTACATTCTGTCAAAATTTCATGCAGAATGGACCAATGAAAATGGTATAAAATCACTTATTTTTTAATTAAATTCCCCAAATCGTTGCTGTTTAACATCGAGAAGAACTTTGATTTGAATATGATATAATTATGTTCTTGATTATTGTGAAGTGATTTTGTTTTACATATTACCGTTGTAATGGAATCTTAGTAATTATTATATATGTATATCACTGTATCTCCAAAATGACACTTTTGCAGGAAAAGAACAAAATAAATAAATAAATAAATAACTACTTTACTTTTAATGTAAGCCAAAGGAACCAGACGGTTTTCCAAGGCATTTTGGGTCATTTCTTTTGGTCCATTCTTTATGAAATTTGAAAACACTGTAAAGGGCAGCAGGCAATTTCAAAGGGTATCAAAAACTGAAAACGACGGTTTTAATCCCACTGCTGTGAGATATGAGTATGCATTATAAAACTAAACATATTTCACTAGTCTGAAGGTGCAAACCTTGGTCAAAACTTTACAGGTTTGGTCTTGTGCTCTAAACTGATTACTGCAATGCTGTTCTCACTCCTCCCCAGCCAGGTGACCGGGGTCCTGTCCTTGTGGAGTCTGCATGTCCTCCCCGTGTCTGCGTGGGGTTCCTCCGGGTTCTCCGGTTTCCTCCCACAGTCCAAACACATGCAGTCAGGCCAACTGGACGTGCAAAATGACCCCTTTGTGTGAATGTGTGTGAATGTGTATGTCTGTCTGTCTGTCTGTCTGCTGCCCTGCAACGGACTAGTGATCTGTCCAGGGTGATCCGCCCAAAGGCTCCAGCACCCCCCTAAACTCTGTGGGAGAAGTGGCTTAGAAAATGTGTGTGTGTATGTGTGTGTGTGTGCGTGTGTGTGTATGTGTGTGTGTGTGTGTGTGTGTTCTCTCACTCACTATCACTCACTATCATCTTCACCCCCACTGAGAGTGATGCCATCCTCAAACTGCTCTGTTCTTCAAATATTGAGAAAAATTTGTTTCTCTCTGTCCAGGAGATAAAATGTGTGGAAAGATCTTTTGCTGTTTGCTGGTTTCCCTCCTGCTGACGGTGTCCTTGGCGGCCCCACATGATCATGAGGACCATTCAGCAGATCACCATCAACATCTCCACCACGGCAAGGATGAACCTCACCCCAGCCATGATGGAGATGACGACTTATCCCGCAGACTCATCCCACACAATGCTGACTTTGCCTTCTCCCTCTACAAGAAGCTGGCCGGCCTTCCAGATGTTCAAGGCAAGAACATCTTCTTCTCTCCACTGAGCATCTCCATGGCTCTGTCCATGCTGGCCCTGGGAGCCAAAGGTGAAACCCACTCACAGATCTTCAGCACCCTGGGCTACAGCACTCTCACTCCTGATCAGGTCAATGAAGGTTATGAGCACCTTTTTCACATGCTGGGCCACAGCCAGGACGCCATGGTGCTGGAGGCAGGAAGTGCTGTAGCCGTCCGCGAAGGCTTCAAACCTGTAGACAAGTTTCTAAAGGATGCTCAGCATTACTACCAAGGAGAGGCCTTCAGTGTGGACTTCTCCAAACCTGAAGTCGCTGTGCAAGAAGTCAACAAGTACATCGCCAAGAAGACCAAAGATATGATCACTGACATGGTCAAGACCCTGGACCCGGCCACTGTGATGATGCTCATCAACTTTATATATTTCAGAGGTACAGTAGACACCTAAACATTCCATCAGAAATGATATCTTTCACAGTTTAACTGTGTTTTAAATGAGGAACTGCAGTAATGAGCCACGACTTCTGCCCCCTAAGGTCAATGGGAAGAGCCTTTTAATGTGGAAGATACCAAAAAAGCTGACTTCCATGTAGATGAGAAGACCAACGTGACTGTGGACATGATGGAGAACCTGGAGTTTTACAGATTCTATGATGACCGGGATAATTTCTCTTCGATCATCATGGTCCCCTACAAATGCAATGGTTCCATGATTATTGTTCTACCTGATGAGGGAAAAATGGAGGAAGTGGAGAAGAGCATCGACAAGCATCGCCTCAGATACTGGAGTGAAAAAATATCTGATAGGTAAGCTCAGGCAGCAGACTTTCAGTTTCAGCATTAAATAGACTTGAAACCCATATATATATATATATATATATATATATATATATATACATATATATGTATTCAGATAAAACCACAGATATTTGCAGGACTGTGCAGGAACTGTGCAGTTCTGCTTTTGGGACTGATGATATGTTTTCATACACAGTTCATTCATACACGATTTAATTCACGCTCTAATTCATCCCAAAGGTGTTGAGGTCAGGACTCTTTATGGACCTGCTTTGTGCACTTGTGTGCAGTCATGTTGGAACAGTAAGGGGCCGTGCCAAAACTGTTCCCACAAGGTTGGGAAGATGAAATTGTCCAAAATCTCTTGGTGCTGAAGCTTTAAGAGTTCCTTTCACTGGAACTAAGGGGCCGAGCCCAACTCCTGAAAAACAACCCCACACCATGATCCCCCCTCCACCAAACTTTACACTCAGCACAATGCAGTTATTCTCTTGACAACCACCACACCCTGAGTCATCCATCACATTTCCAGACGGAGAAGTGTGATTGGTCACTCCAGAGAACCCGTCTCCACTGCTCTAGAGTCCAGTGGCGGCGCTTTACACCACTGCATTCCATGCTTTGCATTGCGCTTGGTGATGTAAGGCTTGGATGCAGCTGCTCGGCCATGGAAACCCATTCCATGAAGGTCTCTACGCTGTTCTTGAGCTGGTCTGAAGGCCACATGAAGTTTGGAGGTCTGTAGTGATGGACTCTGCAGAAAGTCGGTGACCTCTGCGCACTACGCCCCTCAGCATCCGCTGACCGCTCTGTCATTTTACGTGGCCGTCCACTTCGTGGCTGAGTTGCTGTCGTTCCCAATCGCTTCCACTTTGTTATAATCCCACTGACAGCTGACTGTGGAATATTTAGTAGTGAGGAAATTTCACGACTGGACTTGCTGCACAGGTGGCGTCCGATCACGGCACCACGCTGGAATTCACTGAGCTCCTGAGAGCGACCCATTCTTTCACTAATGTCTGTAGAAGCAGTCTGCAGGCCTAGGGGCTCGGCTTTATACACCTGTGGCCATGGAAGTGACTGGAACACCTGAACTCAGTGATTTGGATGGGTGAATACTTTTGGCAATATAGTGAAGGTATCACTATAAAATAAAACTATAAATCATAAAGCATTTATGAATGATGCAACATTAGTTTGTTAATGGCTATTAGTTGGGTTATAAACATTTATATTTAATGTGGTACTGATATTGATTCTGAGAATGTGCCAGTATTATTTAATTTTCTGTCATTTTAATTTTAATGCAAAAACACGTCTGTAGCACATCCTGTGCTAACCTGGGCTTAGGAAGGATGCTGGAGGCAGAGATCAGGGTTCATCCAGCTCTTAGAATTTATTATTACACTCAACAAACTCGAAAAACAACTCACAATCAAATTAAACCTAAACTGCTCACATTTTAGTCCTTTTCTCACTCAAGCTTTTCAGTTTCCTGCTGCTGCTGCTGCTTGGCCTTCTCTCTCTATCTGTTCCCTCCCTGCTCTTTCCAAAAGCCTCAGCTGGCTCTCTTTAAGGGCACCTGAGCTGAGAGGGAACAAGAGCTCTGTGCTCCACCTCCCTGTCACCGGCTCATCCTCGTCCAGCTCTCATGGCCATCATAATGTCCTTTCAAATGGACACTGCAAGAACAGCACATGAATCCTCACAATAACAGAACAATTATGAGTTTTGGACAAAGTGACTGTGTCTAAAGGTTCCTCTCTTCTGCTGTGCAGTTACGTGGAACTCTTCATGCCCAAGTTTTCCATCTCTTCCTACTTTTCACTTGCGGACACTCTGGAGGAAATGGGAATGGTCTCTGCATTCTCCGACACCGCAGACCTCTCTGGGATCAGTGAGGAGACCAAACTGAAGGTTTCTAAGGTAGAAAAATCCAAAGATGTTAACAAACAATTTCTAAGCTGCTTATAGGCTGCATCAGATTACAATGTGAATGTGTGACTTCCACTTTACTTCAGGTCCTCCATCAGGCCAAACTCAAAGTTGATGAGAAGGGCACAGAAGCAGCTGCTGCCACCACCATAGAGGCGGTATTTACATCCCTTCCATTCACCATGAAGCTCAACAGACCTTTCCTGATCTATATTATGGATCACGTCTCCAGGAGCATCCTCTTCATGGGCAGGATAACCAATCCCATCGAATAGAGGCATCCAATCCCACCCACACCAGCACACCTAGATGTTTGTTGAAGCACCTTTATTTCAACAGACAGCAGATCGAGCAGATGCCATTCTGTTATAGATGTTTAATGTGGGTCTGCACATGAAGATAACAGTGATCAAAGTGTTGGGCTAAATAAAAAGCTTTTTCAAAGAACTTACACAGTGTTGATGTTTTTATCAGCCAAATAAAATCAGACACATCCTGAACTGGAATAAAGTTGTTATGAATGGCACCAAATTTATAAAAGAAAATGACTTTAGCTTTTCAAAACTGTTGGGAACTCAAACAGATCATATCTTAGTGATATGTATATGGACTTTGTATGAGGTGTTTATATACCTGGGCTGTTTCAGCACTTCAAGTGATTTCAGACCACTGAGTCGTCGTTTTCTGTGTAAATACAAACACAAACAAACTCAGATTTTTCTAAATGGACCCCAAAATGTCTTGAACTCCCAAAGTGGTGTGAGAATGTTAATATATATATATATATATATATATATACGCCTCTTTTATGTGAAACAATTTTCAGTGAATCCAAATAACAATTATTTTGGTTTATTTTTGCCTAAAAATGTCAGGTTGATGGCAAGTTCTTACTTTCTCAAAAATATAACCTCACTGAAAACAAAAGACTTTTATTTTGACATGCTTTTATGAAGGAGGACTTCATGGTGCAATGCCAAGCTCAGTAGCCCTTCCACAAGTTTAGTAAAAAGTGTGATGTATGAATCGTGGCTCAGTGTAGCATGTCAGGTGCTGTCACCTCAGACGAACCATGAAGATGGAAATATTATGGATTTATTATGGGGGGGAGGGGGGTTAATAACTGAAATCAAAAGCTTTGAAAACAGTCACTATGTTTAAGATAAAAAATGCAAATAGACATAAATGCAAATATATAAGGTATAAAAAGGCACATGATGTACTTTAGATAAGATTTTTTTAAATGTCATTTTGAGAAGTTTTGTTGTGCCGGTGAAGCAGTACAGCTAATTATTTAATGTTTGTTTTTATTTAACCAGATTATTTATTTATTTATTTATTTTTTAACCAGACATGCCCAAACTTTTGCATGCCACTGTAAGTGGATGTGTTAATGTATTTACACAAACAAATCAACAAAAGTTTTGCATACAACTGCATATATAACATCATTCGTTTGTTAAATAATAAATCAATAAATTCCATTCATCCCAATGTTTCCTTTACAGTGACACACATCTGTACATTTTAACATTAATATGTGTTTGCTGAATTCAACATAGTGGGGGAAAATAATTTAAAAAAAAAGTGGCCTGTGCAAAAATAAAGATTTTAAATTTTTTGTTTCTTTTGTCCCCAATATGTTAAACAAAACAAAATAATATAAATTGTGTCATAAAATGTCTATATATCTATAGAAAAAAGCTAACGGTATATGTTGAAGCCAGGTGTCAAAGGCCAGAGCCTATTAGTCTCAGTTTTTAGATCTGTAGTTGATTGATGGACAGCGGCTTCGCACCAGTGATCCTCTCCTGACCAAATAGGCCAGCAGTTCCACCCTCTGTTTGAGATCTTGCACAATTATTGTTCAAAAGAATTGGAACTGCTACTGATCTGTTGATGGCTGGGTGGATGAAGGAGCTCTTGTGAAGTCTACAATCGTCTCTAAACATTATTGAGCTCCAAACTGTTAAAGCTGCATCAGATCAGAAACCTTCTGTATTTCATTGGAGTACTGAAGACACTAACATAGAAGGATGCTGTGTCATCACTTTTGTCTGGTACTGTCTGCAATTCTTGCATGTCGCACCACTGTTTGAACTCCAAGAGTAAACAGTAGTGTTGGATATGCGGTAAGGGGTGGGGGTGGGCTTTGGGTCATTGGGTTTGAGAATGGGTTAATATTTAATATTTAAAGGATTTTATTTGTTCAGTTTCCTGCTGAGAGCTCCCTGCATGCATGTTTAATTTCATTATACAGCAACTAATATTTTAAATACATTACACTGAAGTTACATTTATTTTAATAATGTTGTGTATTTTGCCCAAAATGTAATTAACTATTCAAGAAGTTAAAGTCAGCGTTGGATCTAGATCTTTTTATTTGATATCTTAAACTGAACTGAATGGCACAGTAAATAACGTTATGACTTCAACTAAATCAACCGATTGTGAAATATATCATTATTGTCCAACAAAAGCAAAACAGGTGTGTCTATATTTTTCCATTTTTACCTTTCTCCATCTATCTATCCATCCTTATCCGAATCCGGGTCGCGGGGGCAGCAGCCTAAGCAAAGAGGCCCAGGCCTACCTCTCCTCCGCCACCTCCTCCAGCTCTTCCGGAGGGATGCTGAGGCGTTCCCAAGACAGTCGAGAGATATAATCCCTCCAACGTGTCCTGGGTCTTCCCCGGGGTCTCCTCCACGTCAGACATGTCTGGAACACCTCCCTAGGGAGGCGTTGAGAGGCCATCCTTACCAGATGCCCGAACCACCTCAACTGGCTTCTCTCAACATGGAGGAGCAGCGGCAAACACAGCTTCTTTACTTCCAATGACAACATTTGTTCCTTTACAAAACTATGCAAACCTCTACTGATCATTAGCTGTAAGACAATTGAAACAGAGATAAGGCTGTTTTGTTTCAAGCTGTAATACTTGAGTAAGCTGTACTCGGTTTTGGTTTTTCTAGTCCGGCCCCCTCGTTTCATGACTCCGCCCCTGATTGTTTTCACCTGTCCCTTTGTTACTTAAGCCCTGTGTTTGCACTTTGTCTTTGCTGGTCTTTATATCGGTCTTTGTTTGATGTGTTGGTCTGTGTTAGAACTCTTTGGTTGTTTGTGTTGCTCGTCATGTCTGACCCACAATCTGCCCGTATTGGCTCATTGACCCTGGACCGTTATGACCCTGATTTTGGATTTGCCCTCAATAAAAGTCACTTACCTCCGCACATGCGTCCGCTACCTCGCTCCTCGTTATACACTTTCTTAGGACCTTTCTCAAGAACAAGTTTAAGAAAAAAATTAGGAAAATATTGGTGAATGAGGCCAGTTGTCTTTGCTTTTATCAATAACGGGGCAGTCATGGGCTGGAGGTTAGGGAACCAGCCTCGTGACCGGAAGGTCGCCGGTTCGATCCCTAGAGCCGACAGCACGTGACTGAGGTGTCCTTGAGCAAGACACCTAATCCCCCAGTTGCTGCCCGGGCGCTGCGGATCGGGCTGCCCACCGCTCTGGGCAAGTGTGCTCACTTGTGTGTGTGTGTGTGTGTGTGTGTGTGTGTGTGTGTGTGTGTGTGTGTGTGTGTGTGTGTGTGTGTGTGTGTGTGTGTGTGTGTGTTCACTAGTGTGTATGTGGTGTTGCACTTCATGGACGGGTTAAATGCGGAGGTGAAATTTCCCCATCGTGGGACTAATAAGGGTCACTTAATCTTAACTCTAATACATTAAAGACAATTACTGACTACAGTAAAAAGTTCAACAAATTCAGTTCATATTATCCAATATCAGGGATGGCTAATGGCCCAACCACTGCAGGTAACACCTTGGACCTGGCTGGCTCACAGCTAGGCAGCACAGTAAAGACAAGAAGAGAGAGAAATGGCTTTGCCATGCAGCCTAAAGACAAATGTTTTTTGTATTCGCTCGTCTGCCTTCACATGCATATCAGTGGTGCACAGTAACTGAGTAACTGAGTAAATGTAATGAGTTTCTGTACTTTAGTATTTTTGGTGTATCTGTACTGAAGTTTCTCCGTTCTGGACTTTTTCCTTTCACTCCACTACATTTCAGAGTCTAATATCCGACTTTTTCCTCCTACATTTTGAGAAATCTGTCGTTCCTTTTGGTTTCTGTGTGTATAAAACCGTAACATGTCAAAACGAAAGAGCAAAGCCAGAGCACCAATCAGGGCCCAGCGGTCACTTTGTTTAGAGCTGGTTTTGACCTGTTGGTCATACCGACCCAGTGCAGCACGCGGTTCAACGTCAGCGCAGCAGCGTAAAACTTTGGGAGAGTCTGTTCAACATAAATGATGAACTAACCTAACTTTGTGTAAATAGAGCACAATATAGAAATATGCACAGAGATATGTAGAGAGAGAAAACACCGGCCAGAAACCCCCTTTTCCAGGCCAGACAAGGAAAGGAAGGAAAATGTAGTACAGGAGGTTTCATTCCTGTTAAGGAATCTGACCATAGATGTTAATTCAGGGTGTGGCTGCACAAAATCTTATTTGAACAAAACTGATCAAATTCTGTGGAATTTTTTGTGGACTGGCACTAATAATTTGAATACTCAGGTGTTTGATCATGTTTAGCATTTGAATGTTTTGCATTTTTAAAGCTGTAAGATAGCCAAATAAAATGACTAGATAAAATAAAAATGTCTAAAACAAACTATAGAAATACAATAATTCATACCCTTAGCGTCTAGGTACATAAATCATAAACACTATAAAAGTATGCACATAATATATACATTAAAAAAAACACATAAAAACTGTATAGAAGGCTAGATGCTGGAAAAGTGGGGTGGAAGGCTGTGTCACTGCGGCAGGCAGATATCATGCCTGTACAGAGTCACCTACTTTATGTCATCCTCATACCACAGAGTCCAGTTTCAAGCAGAAACAGCTTTTGGTCCGGACATGTTCTGTCACAGCACAAACCAAACGGCTCTTCACCAAAAGGCATCAGACCATGCAGCCATGGAGAAAATGGTCTGGAACAGTAAAGTTCATGTAAAATCACGTAGTTAAATTTATTAAAGTTAAGTTACCGTTAGATGTTTAATTCATTGCATTTTTATTAATTGTGAGTTTCATGTGCAGAGATGCCTACATTTGTTTTTATATCTTGTCCGGATGTGGCATCAGACAAATGACACGTATTTTATATACATGTAAATATGTATAAATAATGTGGCTATATATCAAGAGCTCATTTGCAAAAAATGATAAATGTCATCCTTTAAAAAAACAAGCTGACTGTGGTGAGTTATTCATAAGACACAGTGCATTCTGAACCCTAAATATGCCGAATTAGGGCCTAGTTTTCACTCTGATTTTAAAAAAATTGCTTATTTGGCACAATTTTAGACAGTTGCCTACGCTGACACCAAGCTCACTAATTTTGTGCTGCTCCTACTCCGCTTTACCAGGTCAACTATGAGATTCCACACACAGCCTCTTTAACTCCTCAATTGGCAGCGTATTGGTTTGATTAAAAAGAAACCACTACTTTCATAAATACAACACATACATGTGAAACGTCTTGTTATAACAACAGTGACGTGTGCGTAGTTGCTTATTTAAGGATGAGGGAATCAAACGTGTTTTCTGACAGGTAAAATATATAAGGCAGCAATAATGTGTAACAAGGTGGCATACAGTTCATCTTAACCCCCAACCCCTTATAATGTGATGACATTGACATCAAGAGGGATTGCATCCTAAAAAGCCTGGTCATGGATTTGAACCGAGAAAAGAATCCATACACAGTCAAGATCAGCATCCGTGACATGGGGTGTGCATTAATCCACATGGCAGGGGTGACTTACCACCATTAGTGCTGAGCAGTATATACAGGTTTTGGAGCAGCATATGCATTAGGGAAGGCCTATTTCTGTAAGGCTTATTTCAGTAAGACTTGGTCAAACCACATTCTGCACCTATTACAGCAGCATGGCTCCCTAGTAAAACAGTCTGGGTGCTAAACTGACCTGCATGCAGTCCAGACCTGTCACCACTGAAAACACTTGGAGCATATGACATGCAAAATACCAAAAAGGGGGAGACAAACTGCTGATAAATCATAACTCATGCAGGAAAACATTTTACATTGAAAACTACCGTCTCCTCAGTTCTCAAACGCTTACAGAGTGTTTTTAAAAGAAGAGGCGATGCGACACAGTGGTAAACATGCCCCCCCCCCCCCACCCGCCCCCAAAGTTTGTTTGCTGTGTGTTGTTGGCATCAAATTTGAAATGAGCTCATAAATTAAAAAAAATAATGACAATTCTCAGTTTCAACATTTGATGCGTCATATTTGTATTATTTTCAAATAAAAAGAGAGTTTACATGATAAAAAATTGAGTTTGCGTTGAATTTTTTTCCTGTTGTTTTTTGGAAACAGGGTTGAAATTGAGTCTCGAGTCGCTGAGGCGGAGACTTTCCTCCCAGTCATAGGGCTTGGACCCAGAATTCCTGTGAAGCTGCTTTCTGACATCTGTTGTAAAAATTGCTCTGTAAATAAACTTGATTTATAAAGTAGAAAGATTTAGAATAGACCACTGGGCTTCGTTCTCCAATATGTTCTTAAACGTGTTCTTTAAGAAGATCCTAAGAAAAAGTCCATGTCGAATTAATGACGTGATCTTAAAGCACAGAGCTGTTCTCACCGTCGTGCTCTTGAGTGTGTGTAGATTGTGTTCTTACCGAAGAACAAACCCCTCATAAGGAAACACTGGTGAATGTCAGAGTTTTAAGAATGGTCGGTGAATGAGGACCACTTGCTGAAATCAGGAGGAGGGTCTGTAACTGTGACGTTAAATCCTCCTCCTTTATCATGTCTGTCAAGAGGTGGCACTGTTGTGTCATGAACACAAATTCAGTGCCGTCCTGTTTGTGTGTGAGAGCATCATCCAGCATCCGCACACATTCTGGCGTTGAAAGTAATCAAATGATCACAACATACCTCAAGTCACGAGATCCACCTACAAAAGCAGTAGAGTCACTTTATAGAAACACCTCAGAAAACCTATTTAAAGGTTACTTTAACCTTTAACTAATCTAAAAGTGTTCGATTAATGTTAATCATTTCTAACACTGGTGAGATTGAGGCACAACACATTTTGGCTTTTGCTAAATAATTACATGAAAAATACTGTAAATATATTAATAATATTTGAGATTGAACAATAATTGACTAATTGAATAATAATTGAATAATTTATAAATTCAAGATTAAAGAGTTTTATTGTCATTTGCACAGCAGTTACACTGTACAATGAAATATCTTACTTTGCTGTTCCTCCATTCACCAAATATAATCTTAAGAGAATACAACCCCAAGTCCAGTGAAGTTGGGACGTTGTGTAGAACATAAATAAAAACAGAAAACGATGATCTGCAAATCCTTTTCAACCGATATTCAATTGAATCCACTACAAAGACGAGATATTTAATGTTCAAACAGATAAACTTTATTGTTAAATATTCACTCATTTTGAATTTGATGCCTGCAACACGTTCCAGAGAAGTTGGGACAGGGGCGAGTTTCCCACTGAGTTACATCACCTTTCCTTTAACACTCAATAAGCGTTTGGGAACTGAGGACACTGATTGTTGAAGCTTTGTAGGTGGAATTCTTTCCCATTCCTGCTTGATGTCCAGCTTCAGCTGCTCAGCAGTCCGGGGGGCTCCACTGTCGTATTTTGAGCTTCATAATGTGCCACACATTTTCAATGGGAGACGGTCTGGACTGCAGGCAGGCCAGTCTAGTACCCGCACTCTTTTACTACGAAGCCACGCTGTTGTAACACGTGCAGAATGTGGCTCGGCATCGTCTTGCTGAAATAAGCAGGACGTCCCTGAAAAAGACGCTGCTTGGATGGCAGCAGATGTTGCTCCAAAACCTGTATGTACCTTTCAGCATTAATGGGGCCTTCACAGATGTGCAGGTTACCCTGCCATGGGCACTAACACCCCCCCCCACCATCAGAGATGCTGGCTTTTGAACTTTGCGCTGAAAACAATCCGGACAGTCCTTTTCCTGTTTGGCCCGGAGGACACGACGTCCATGATTTCCAGAAACAGTGTGAAATGTGGACGCGTCAGACCACAGGACACTTTTCCACTCTGCGTCAGTCCATCTCAGATGAGCTCGGCCCAGAGAAGCCGGCGGCGTTTCTGGGTGGTGTTGATATGTGGCTTCGCTTTGCATGGCAGAGTTTTAACCTGCACTTGTAGACGGAGCGACGAACTGAGTTCACTGACAGTGGTTTTCCGAAGTGTTCCTGAGCCCATGTGGGAATATCCGTTACAGAATGATGTGGGTTTTTAACGCAGCGCCGCCTGAGGGGTCGAAGGTCACGGGCATTCAGTGTTGGTTTTCTGCCTTGCTGCTTACCTGCAGAGATTTCTCCAGATTCTCTGAATCTTCTGATGATATTATGGACTGTAGATGATGAAATCCCTAAATTCCTGCAGTTGCACGTTGAGAAACGTTTTTCTTAAACTGTTGGACTTTTTGCTCTCGCAGTTGTTCACTAAGTGGTGAACCTCGCCCGTCCTCGCTTGTGAACGACTGAGCCTTTCAGGGATGCTCCCTTTATACCCAATCATGACACTCACCTGTTTCCAGTTAACCTGTTCACCTGTGGAATGTTCCAAACAGGTGTTTTTTGAGCATTCCTCAACTTTCCCAGTCTTTTGTTGCCCCTGTCCCAACTTCTTTGGAACATGTTGCAGGCATCAAATTCAAAATGAGTGAATATTTTCAAAAAACAATAAAATTGGGGGAAAGAATGAGTGAGTGAGGTGTTCACCAGCCTGATGGCCTGTGAATAGAGACTGTTGGTCAGTCTTGTAACTGTACCGTAGATGTTCTGTACATTTCAAATAAATACTAAAGTTAAAATAAGTAATAAATAGCGTTGGTTCCAGGAGAAACACACAAAGACGCCTGCCATGGTGGGAAAAGTAGGCCTTGTTTGAGCGTCAACATTTCAGCATTTTAAACATTTCAGCCAAACTTATCCTGAGTGCAAATGCTAAAACTTACTCCAAAGGCAGGGCAGGGCAGACTGTAATGATCAGTCATGAAATCTAGTAATAAAGTGATGCAAACGTGATTCATTTAGTTCAGTTCTGTGTTGCTTGAACATCTTTTTAATCTCATACAATACAACTAAATATATGGTACCACTTTAGAGTTAGACCTTACACCTTAAAACCATTTAAACAGTTACAACACATTAATAAACATGGCAAAAGTGAGCTGTTATGTGTGATAACCACTGAAATCTGATAAAGCTGATGGGTTTATTACAGACTGATGGAGAGGACAAGGTAATGAAGGTGGGATCACTGTCAGGCGAACAACAGATCACTGTCACCCTTTTTATTTGTGTGTTGTAACTGCATTTTATGCATTAATAAACAAATTTTAAACCATTTATAAACACTTAATAAGCGTAGTCTTATTCAAAAGTGGCATATATCATATGTTTTCAGTTTAAAGAATTGAATTGAATTAAATAAACTGCGTCACATAATGTGTCCGTTTTGCCAAATGTTAAAACGGGAATTGAGTTTGTCTCAATTTTCAAGAGTGTTTCTACGTCTTTAACCACTTTACAAACTGATCAATAATCTAGCCACGCTGTGATTTGCTTACACTGTTTGATGAGGCACAGTGATAATAACCCCGCAGGTTAATATGAACATTCTGAAGATGCTGATTACCCACGCTGTTAATTATTAGGCTATAGAACTTAAACTTGTTGTGTTGGTGTATTAGTGTCCATCCATTGACTAGGAGAGATTAATAATCGTTTGGCTAATGGAATCTAAGAGATGAAGGAATAAGGACAGATTATGGATCTGACACAGTGTTGTCAGCATGCAGATGCTGCCAGTCTCTTCAACAGGCTTTTCGAACATTGTGCTGGATTTATTGCAGTGTTTACACAACGTCACAAGTCCCCCATGAGCCCTAAAAGCATTAATTTAGCCTTGGCGACTACATGACCTTGAGAGTCTGAACAGATTGTAAAAAGCCTGGGCACCTCACTTCATCTAGTGTACGCAGAAATTCTTGGGCCAATTGAAATATTGGGGATTACACACTGCCCAACTTTTCAGATGCTGCTACACCGAATGGAGCTCACTGCAAACTATTGCGTCTTAAGTAAACAAACACGGAGCAGCTCACTGACATAGTAAAGAAGCAGCAGGTAAACATGTTTCCATGCTTACAAAACCTGGGTGTGATCCTAGACTCTTTGCCCCGCATGTAAACACGGGCACTAAAGTAGCTTTTTATCATTTAAGAAATATCACTAAAGATCTGCCTTTTATACCTCAGAGCGACGCAGAGAAACGTGTTCATGCTTTTGTTACAAGCAGACGCAACTACTGTAATGCTCTTCTTACTAGACTTCCTAAGAGAGCTACACATCCCTTACAACTCGGACAAAACGCAGCACCGCGCATCCTAACAAAAACAAAAGACTGAGATCACATCACTCCCGTTTTGAAGGAACTGCGCTGGCGGCCTGTATCGTTCAGGATAGATTTCAAGGCTCTGCTACTGGTCTTTAAAGCTCAAAACAACCCTAAAGCACCTGCTTACATCACAGAGTGTCTGTCTGTTTATGCTCCGGCACGTAATCTAAGATCTGCAGATAGCGGCCTTCTGCAGACGCCCTCTGTGAAACACAGAACACACGGAGAGGCCTGTTTCAGTTATTCTGCTTCTAAACTTCCACCTTTCATTAGGCAGTCAAGCTCAGTGCTAATTTTAACTCAGCATTTAACTAAAACTGAATGTCTCTTGGTGTGACGCCGGGGAGCGAGGAGGCGGATGATAAGCGATTTTATTCAGGGCAAATCCAGGGTCGTAGTCGAGACAGTCCAGGTTCAGATGTCCAACCTGTGTTATGTTCGTCTTCTCATTCGTGTCGTGTATTGTTGTGTAGCATTTGTCACTTTAGGTCCAGGACCCCTTCCGGTGTTCCAGTCCAGGACATCATGGTTTCCTTGGGCCAATCAGGATAGCTTGCTCCACCCTCTCATGCTGGGATAAAAGGAGGACAGAAGAATGCTGCTCTGGCTTTTGCTCCTTGTTCTTGTGATTCGTTGTCTGCTGAGTATTTGATATTGTGTGGGACTTTCTGTGTATGACCTTGTTTCTGTGACCCTTTTGTTTTGATACTGCCTCTTCCTCAAAACTAGATTGCCTGACTATCGTCTGTATAGCTTTTGTAAATATATTGGTGGTTGTTTGTCTGTGCACCTGGGTAAGTAGGAAGTGGCTGCCTTTTTGTTTGGGTTGTGGGTTTGTCCCTTTTTGTCTTCAGTGTGGGGTTTTGGTTGTTATGTTGGCCTGGGCCACTTCTGAAGGGTATCCCAGTGTACAATGTACATATTGAATACAAAGCCCTTATATGACCTAAGCTCGCTGGTTTCTTCATTATACATTGGTTTCACCGTTACACACACACACACACACACACACACACACACACACACACCCTGTTACGGCCTTGAGTCTAACCCAGGGCGTAACACATGAAGCAGGCGAGAGTCAGACATGACGAAATCTCAAAACAGACAAATCCAAAAGAACAACAGTACAAGCAAAACACATCAAACATTACAAACATCAAAGACCAGCGACAACTAGTGGCAAACACAGGGCTTAATTAATCACAGGGTAAACGAGGGACAGGCGGGAACACAGATGGAAACAATCAGGGGTGGAGTCATGAAACAAGGGGGCTGGACCAAAAACCAAAACACAACACAAACACATGGACAGGACTGGGAGGGGCCAATCGTGACACTTGGTTTATCTTGTAATTTAATCTTCTTCTGATTAAAGAATCCTCTGATTCTAATTAAATGCTAATGATCTGCAGACTAGAGCCAAACAGCACCGACTCAGCTAGACTGAGAATTGGATCTAAAACTGGGGTAAAAGTCAAACAGCGTAAGCCTGGTTTTAGGAATTGCTCTCATGCAGTTTATTTAAGCTTTTTAAGCGTCTTCATCCTTTTTTTACTGAGGGCTGATCTGTATCGCATTCATAGGATGTTATTTGCAGTCTGTCCATAAATCTTGCGGAAATAATGTATACAATCTTTAAAATGAAGTGAAATTAAACTTCCACACCCCACCTTGTGCCCTAATGGGGTCCTCCAGTTGGTCTGGACACACCACTGAGAAAATCAGCTACAAGAGCATCTTGGAACACTTTAGCGTCCAGTTTTATTTCACAGTAATTCCACAGACTATCTTTCTCCTCCTACTGTGGGAGTTCACAGCTCACTGAACTTCACAGAGCACAATTATTCTCCCTCAGCAGAGAACTTGGCCTCAGACTGCTTTCAGGGTCCTGCAACATAGAGCAGCAGAGGATAAATAACAAGGGTAAAAGAATATCTCAGCACTTTTCCTCCAAAGCATGTTCCAGTCTACAGAGTCTCTTAAAAAACCTTAGATTGGATATTTGAATGTATTTTTATGAAACATGTGCTTCTAAAAGCCGTGTTTAAATTTCTCTAAGCTTGGGCTCGACTTACACTATCTGGAAATTTTGGATGCAGAGAAGCTGGATGGTATTCTCTTCAGTGCAGTGAATAAGGACACTCCTGGGTAAAAAAATGGGCCAGGCCCAAAATATAATGTTTTTTTTTTATGTTTCTGGCTGGCCAGAGTCCAGATTTACCATTTTGTCTCATATTAAACACAAATTAGCTCAGCAGTGCTTTTCAGCTGTTTAAAGCTCTCAATGCTGAGTGGTTCAATACTGACTCTTCTTTTTGTAAAAGACTGTCTGAACATTTACACACAAAACATTGTATCATTTAAATGCTTTTCACACCGACTTACTGAAGATATATTTAATGTTTTGTTATTAAAACTATTGAGAGGTTGACGTTTAGCCATTTGATTTCCAAATCATCTTCTAAAATGTAAGACAAGGCGAACACGAGTCATTTCAAAACACAGTTTTTCAACGATCACGTGATTTTTTGGAAGGAAAAAGGTTTAGTTACACGTATGTCACCCGGATGAAAATGTCAGTACCCCTAAACTTAATAACTGGCTGTGTAGCAACAACTACAACCAAACATGTCCTATATATGGACAGCATGGACGTCTTTCACATTGTTGTGGAGGAATTCAGACCCACACCTCTTTGCAGAATTGCTATAAATTCAAGTCAGCACTTTGATTAAGCCTCTCCAAAACCACAGTCATGGTTATTTTGAGCCAATCAGAAGTAAGCTTTCATAACCCAATTGCAATTCATGAATTCATTCACCACACTACCACCACCATGTTTCACTGTTGATGTGATATTGTTGCTGAGTGCTGTGCTCGGCAGTCTTTTGGCCTTCCAAAGAGTTCTATTTAAACAGTCCACTGAACATAATACCAAAAGGCTTGGGGGTGAGTTTTTGGCAAACATGAGCTGAGGCTTTATGTTCCACTTTGTTAGCAGTGGTTTTCGCCTTGCAACTGCCTCATTTTTGTTCCCGTCTCTCTTTCTAATGGTGGAATCACAAACGCTGGTCTTATCTCAGGCACGTGAGGCCAGCAGTTCCTTGGGTGTACTGAGCTCTTTTGAGTCGTCGCTGTGCTCTTGGGGGAACTAGGCCAGCCATTTCTGGGAAGAATCACCGCTGTTTCAAAGTTTCTCCATTTGGAGATAATAACTCTCGTTGTGGTTCACTCAAGTCACAGAGCCTCATAAATGACCGTTTTTGGGTTCCACTAACTTTCCTTTCTCATCTCTTCCTGCATTTATTCTGGATTTAGCAGTGTGCTGTTTGTTGAGACCTTTTAATGTAATTCACATTGCTGGAAAGGTTCTATTTATTTCATATTCAGCAGAGCTGGCAGTAATCATGACTGCATGTGTATAGTTTAAATAATAAGGGGATCAATGAAACTACAGGCAATTCTTTTTGAATATATACAGCAAAAAGGGTTCATCTTTTGTTACAAGCTTAACATCAACTTAGCAGTATCCTTTCTGATGATATATAGAACCCTTTCAAAAAGCTTTTGTTTAGAACCATATACAACACATTCTGCATCAGTCTGAAGAACAATTTCACCATGTTAATGGTTCCATACAGAACCATGGTCTTTACTAAAAAACCCTTCAGCTGGGATATTTATATATCTTTACAAAGTTACAGGTAATGACCCTGGGATGCATTTCTTTTCACGACCAGAGGCATGCTAGACATTCAATACAATCAACCGTGTTGTTATTACATTATATATTTCTATAATTTATCTTGTGATCAAATTCACAAAGTCAGGTTGATTTTTAGTGGCTCACTTTAGCTAAAGTAGCACTAGTGACATACACAACTCTTCAAAGGTTTGGAATCACCACTTTCAGTACTTTAAAATAAAGTAGAAATAGTGTAGAAAGCTGTAAATAAAACATTTAGATTTTTTAAGAAAGTTCCAACGTGAGAAGGGGATGTAGCTCAGTGGTAGAGCGGATGCTTCGCATGTATGAGGTGCTGAGTTCAATCCCCAGCATCTCCAATGAGGCACGCTTATTTCTGGGGGGCAGTTGTGGGCTGGAGGTCAGGGAACCAGCCTTGTGACTGGAAGGTCACCAGTTCAATCCCATTGGCTGACAGTCCCTGACTGAAGTGCCCTTGAGCAAGGCACCTAACCCCCAACTGCTCCTCAGGCACTGTGGATAGGGCTGCCCACCGCTCTGGGCAAGTGTGCTCACTGCCCCCTAGTGTGTGTGTTCACTAGTGTGTGTGTATGTGGGTGTTTCACTGCACGGATGGGTTAAAGGCAGAGGTCTAATTCCACAGTGTGCAAACAAACACAGAGACAAATGGTTGTTAATTCTATTCTTCTAATTAAATTAATATTGAAATTCATCATATTTCAAAATTCAACAGTAAATCTAAGTAAATATATTGACAAATTAATGTAAATTAATTTAATTAAAAATTGTATATTATTTATCACCTCTTAACATATTTTCCCCAGAACTCTTAAAATAGTAAACAAAACATCTAAAAGCACTTTTTGAAGAGTTTATATTCAAATCCACATTGTATACATTATGGTTGTATATAAAATTACAAAAAAAATGTTAATATGCCAAATTTATTCCAAACTTTTGAAGAGCATTTTAAACTTTCCTCTCACATCGGTTGTCATACATGTCCTCTCTGGGTGGGAGGACAGCTGCGGTGATGTGTGGAGCAGTTTTGACCATCCTCTGCAGGGCCTTGCGTCCAGCAGCAGTGGCGCGGCCGTACCAGGCGATGATGCATCTAGAAGCTGCAGAGGAGCTGTTGCTGTTGTGGCAGGTTGAGTTTTTTTAGGAAAAGGAAGTGAAGGCGTCGTTGGCTTTTCCTGATGATGTGGGACGTGTTTAGCGACCAGGTGAGATCCTCGGATATGTTGACACCAAGAAACTTGAAGCTGTTCACCTTTTCCACCATCGCCCCCTCGATGCTCAGTGGTGCACTCTCTCTACTTTCCCTCCTGAAGTCAACAATCAGTTCTTTGGTTCTGCTGACATTGAGGGAGAGGTTGTTGGTGGCACACCACTCTGTGAGGAGCTTGACTTCCTCTCTGTATGGTCCTTCATCGTTGTTGGTGATCTTGCCTATGATTGTGGTGTCATCCGCAAATTTAATGAAAGTGTTGGAGCTGTTTTGGAGCGCAGCTGTAGGTGTACAGTGTGTAGAGCACAGGTGAGAGGGCACAGCCTTGTGGACAGCCTGTGCTGAGTGTGAGGGAGGGGGAGGTGTGTTCACCCATCCTAACACACTGGGGTCTGCAGGTGAGGAAGTCCATAATCCAGCTGCACAGGATGTGACTTATTCAAGTGTGTTGAGCTTGAAGATGAGTCTGGAGGGGATGATGGTGTTGAAGATGGAGCTGAAGTCGATGAACAGCATAGGTGTCAGTTCCTTCCAGGTGGTTGAGTGCAGTGTGCATTGCCAGAGAGACTGCGTCCTCAGTAGATCTGTTTGCCCGGAAGGCAAACTGGTGGGGGTCCAGGGTGCTGGGAAGACTCCTCTTTAAGTGCGTGAGGATCAATCTCTCGAAGCACTTCATGACTATGGGTGTGAGAGCAATGGGGCTGTAGTTGTTAATGCTTGAGATGGTGGTTTTCTTTGGGATGGGGATGATGGGTGTGGCTTTGAAGCAGGCAGGAACAACAGGGTGATGTTGAAAATATCCGTGAAGGTGGCAGCCAGCTGATTGGCACACGTTTTCAGGACCCGCCCTCGAACGCCATCAGGGCCTGCTGCGTTCCGAGTGGAGACCCATGTCAGTGCTCTCGTCTCCTCTTCAGTAGTCAGTGTAACCAGAGTGGTGCAGGTGGGGGGTCCTCTGTGGAGAGGGGCAGGGCAGTGTTAGCTCGTTGAGACTGAGCAGTGGTCTCAAAGCATGAATAAAAGTTATTCAGTTCAGCAGGGAGGGAGGCATCTGTGATTAATGGAGCACTGACTTTGTTCTTGTGGTCTGCAATTGCCTGAATGCCTTGCCACATCTGTCGGGGGTCTGAGTTAGTGTTGAAGTGGGCTGCAATTTGTGTGCTGTACTTGTGCTTTGCAGCCCTGATGCCAGCCTTTAGGTTGTATCTGGCAGCTTTGAGCTCCTTGCTGTTGCTAGATTTAAAGGCTGCATCAGGCTCTTTCAGCAGGCCGTGGACTTCAGTGTTCATCCATGGTTTTTGGTTTGGAAGTGTGCAGATACGTCTAATTTGAGTCACATCATCTACACACTTCTTGATGAATCCAGTGACAGATGTTGCATATTCATTTACATCAACCAGAGACTCTGTGGTTGCTGCAGTCTTGAACGTGTCCCAGTCAATACACTGAAAGCAGTCCTGTAAGACTGACTCCGCTCCATCAGGCCACAGACGCACTGCTCTCACTGTCGCTTTGACCCGTTTCAGGACCGGCCGGTACGTGGGCTTCATCAGCAGAGAGATGTAATCACTCCTACCAAACGGAGGCAGCGGGGTGGTGCTGTACGCCTATTCCACGTCCGTGTAGACGTGATTCAGTGTGTTGTCTCGTCGCGTTGGGCAGGAGACGTGCTGATGGAGCTTGGAAAGCAGTGTTCTGAGATCGGTTTGATTGAAGTCGAGACTGCTGCTTGCTGATAGCATTAGCTAAGATAGTTAGCACTAGCTTAGCATCACTTTGCGGAGGAATGTACGCGGCCACAACGATAACCACATTAAATTCACATGGGAGATAATAGGGTCTCACCACCATGTACTCCAGATCAGGTGAGCAGAAGCGTCCGACAACAGCTGAGTTGGTGCACCATCGGTCATTGACAAACACTCACAGCCCCCCTCCCCTTGTTTTGAGGGAATTGGCCATGCGGTCCGCGTGGTGCACTGTGAGCCCGTGAAGCGTGATAGCCGAGTCCGATATGCTGCTATGAAGCCAGGTTTCAGTAAAAAACAAAAACACAACCGTTCCTGGTTTGGCGATTTGACATGAGCCTGAGTCTCAGTTCGTCCAGTGTGTTTTCCAGTGACCAGACGTTTGCTAGAAGTAGGCTGGGGAGTGGAATCCGAGTTAGCTTAGTCTTCCGGTTGGAGGTGAAGCAGCGTTCATCTCGGGGGCTCTGGAGCAAACAATAGGCAGCACGGGGTCGAGAAACAGCAGGCTGAATGTTAAGTCCATACACCGTTTTCCAATGTCTAGTAATGTTTGCCGACCGTACACAATGTTAGACTTGCACATTGTGGACAAACAGTAGGTGAAACGTACAAATTACTAAAAAAAACAGACAAAAAACTGCACATTAGCGGAGAGCTAGCCCAGCTGCTGCTGTCGCCAGCGCTGCCCGAAGTAGTGTTTAAAAACAAACAGTTCCCAATAGATGTCAATGTGAGCTCATTAAATGTTAATCTTCTTGGAAAAATGTTGAGATTGTCATTTAAAACATCACCATTCACCCTGTTTAAACACTGCTGTAGTTTGAGTTGTATTGCTAGACAGGCTTGAGTTCATTAGCACTCACTTAAAGCATCTGTCAGGGTCACGCGTGTCGTTCAGACGCTCTGCACGGGGTCCAAGCATTCAGGAAGAAACTGTGCACTAAAAATAAACCACTCAAAACAACTGTCTTTACCTCATGAATATTCAGAATCAGAATGAAGCCCTTTGAGAGATGGAAACATCAGGCGAATCCTCCTTTTCTCTCGAGCATATAATTCCATTAGACAGAGCTAAATTAAGAGCCCTGCCAGTGAAAGACCAAAAGAACCACTGATGGAAGAGCTTCCTCACTCTGACTACGCTCTACATGCACGTTACTGGAAGTTATACACTGAAGTGAATCAGTGCCTGTGAGTAAATAAGTTGGAGGAGACGTAGTGGAGGTCATGAATGGTTAAGAATAATCCGATAACTATACGTGAAAAGTCTGAAAAGTGCTGAAACCCTAGGGTTTCCACCAGTAAACTGGTGTTCAACAAATTATTAGAGACATTTTAATCAGTTTTTATTCTAACTGTAGTATTGAGACAGCATTGGTTCATGTTGTGAATGATGCAGAAAATCCTTCTATTCTGGTCTTATTGCATCTTAGTGCACCTTCTCATACCATTGATTAGAAGACTGTAGTCCACCATCATGAATGTTGTGTAAGCCTCTAAAGCACAGTTTGACAGTTCTTCATTATCATCATCATCACTTTTATATGGAGCCACTTAGACCAGAAAGAGTCTGCACAGGAAGGTCTCACTCTGCCTAGAGGCCCCCCGCAGCTAGCTTCAAACAAACAGCTGGCTGGGGAAGCCCTGAGGGTCATAAATGTCCTTAGTCATGAAAGGGTAGAGTTTTCCTGCCTCCTAACACCACCAGTACAGGCAGCCATATAGCTGTGATACAACACCCAAGCCTCTTGTTCACTATCGCTCGAGCGGCTGGTACAAGCTGCATTGTAGCTGTGATGCAGCATTGCCTAGACGGCCAGCCCAAGAAGCCTCTGAGCTACAAGTGGAAAATCACTGTCAGGCACTATCTCTGTAGATATGATGACAAACTCCTTAACCAGCAAGGAAACATCAAAACATAGACACAAACAATACAAAACAAACAAAAAATTAAAAGATTAATTAGCTAAAGCAGCAGCCATATCGCAGCAGTGTACTAACACACCCACGGACACACACACACACACACACACTTCTCGCTGACGTTTACCCAAAGAAAATCAATATTTCTAACGGAGTCCCGCAAGGTTTGATTTTAGGGCCTTTTCTTTTCTCTTCATACATGTTCACTTCAGGTGACCTCATTAGAAAACATGATATCAATTTTTATATCTATAAAGAAAATCAGGACTCTGACAGGCTTACAAACCATGCATCAAATATATACACACCTTTTTCTACTAAACTGAAAAAAATGTAAATACTGATTGTTGCTGCTAAACTCATGCTGCCTTAAGCAGCTCTTTATCATGTGAGAAATATCAGTAATTCATATTTATCAATGTGATTATTCATAATGATTTTGGAAACAAATCAAAATTTTATTTCATATAAATCCAAGGATTTCAATTAAAATGTCTGCAAAATTATGAAAAATTCATAATTGCTTAAGTGTGTGCAAAGGTTTGACTGACAGTGCAGATATTAAGCTGTTTGCTAGTATATTAAACATATTATCAGATAAAAGGGAGGTGATATTGTTAAATCATCGCAGTTGAAATAAAACCTTGAATTTACAAAATGTTTCAGGAGAAAGCAAAAACATTCTTAACTTGAATGTATATTGAGGTAATGAGAATTTCATACAAGTAATTTTGGTTTATTTATTGTTGATTGACAAGCCATTAAATTCTTTTCATAAAGTAGCCATCCCTCCATCTGACCCCCAAGGCTTTGGTGACCGAGCCTTCTCCAGATCTGCCCCTCGACTCTGGAACTCTCTTCCACTACTGGTCAGACAATTCAATTGACTCTCCATATTCAATTCTAACCTGAAATCATGTCTCTTCGCACTTGCCAATGACCTCCCTCATGCCTCCAGGGTCTGACCAGTCCATTGTACAGCATTACTGGTCTTGTGTAAACTGCTGTGCCTCACCAAACTCCTGACCTGCCCTCAGTCTGTGATGCTCCTTCAGTCGACCTGCCCATGCACTGCCTTGTCTTTCTGTATGTGTTACTGTGCTCTTGCTGTCTGTGTTAATTGTGTTATCTATGTACTTTGAGTTGTAAGCGTCTTTGGGTCCTTGATGAAGCGCTATATAAAAATAAAGAATTATTATTATTATTATTATTATTATTATTATTATTATTAAAGAACACCTGGGATTTTCCAATGAAAATCTCCTGATACATCAATATTACAGTAATATATTGTCACTGTCAAAACAAGACCTTGTATCACTAAAAAGCAACTGTACTGAACTAGGCTATAAGAAGACCGCTAACACCCTGAAACTGAGCTACAGCACAGTGGTCAAGGTCATACAGCAGTTTTCCAGGACAGGTTCCACTCAGAACAGGCCTCGCCAAAGAAATTAAGTCCACATGTTCAGCGTCATATCTGACCATTGGCTTCAAAAAGTAGATGCATGAGTGCTGCCAGCATCTATGTCCTGTGGTCTGACGAGACCAAGATAAACTTGTTTGGCTCAGATGGTGTCCAGCATGTGTGGCGGCGCCCTGGTGAGGAGCACCAAGACAACTGTCTCTGCCTACAGTCAAGCCTGGTGGTGGTAGCATCATGGTCTGGCACTGGGGATCTGCGGTTCATTGAGGGAAACTGGCAGTTTTCCAACACAATAACGACCCCAAACACACCTTCAAGATGACCACTGCCTTGCTGAAGGTAAAAATGATGGACTGGCCAAGTACGTCTCCAGACCTAAACCCAATTGAGCACCTGTAGGATTGTCCTGATTGTTGTTGAGATGGAGGGATAGGGTGGTCCTGATTGTTGTTGAGATGGATGGGTGGGGTTGTCCTGATTGTTGTTGAGATGGAGGGGTGGGATTGTCCTGATTGTTGTTGAGATGGATGGGTGGGGTGGTCCTGATTGTTGTTGAGATGGAGGGGTGGGATTGTCCTGATTGTTGTTGAGATGGAGGGGTGGGGTTGTCCTGATTGTTGTTGAGATGGAGGGGTGGGGTGGTCCTGATTGTTGTTGAGATGGAGGGGTGGGATTGTCCTGATTGTTGTTGAGATGGAGGGGTGGGGTTGTCCTGATTGTTGTTGAGATGGAGGGGTGGGGTTGTCCTGATTGTTGTTGAGATGGAGGGGTGGGGTTATCCTGACTGTTGTTGAGATAGACAGGTGGGGTTGTCCTGACTGTTGTTGAGATAGAGGGGTAGGGTTGTCCTGCTTGTTGTTGAGATGGAGGGATAGGATTGTCCTGATTGTTGTTGAGATGGAGGGGTGGGGTGGTCCTGATTGTTGTTGAGATGGAGGGGTGGGGTGGTCCTGATTGTTGTTGAGATGAGGGGTGGGGTTGTCCAGTGTTATGAGAAAATTCCCAGAATGCCCTGCGAATCATCTGCAAGAGGGCTGCACAAGCGGCCAGAGAGACACTGTGAGTATTTCTCTGTTAAAAAGCCGCTGAGCTGTAAGAACCACTGTAGCAGCGTTTTATGGTCATTCCCTTCATAACACGCATAAAGTCAGCAGTAATGCGCTGATGTCTCGGTCGCTACCGGGCGAATTTTCCCGTTCCACCTTAAATGGTGCAGCAGTTACGGTCTGGTACCTGAGGTTGCCTCACCATTTAAGGTGGAACGGGAAATCGATCATGAAGCCGGCGATTAGAAAGCCAAGTTCAGCTTCATATCACTGAAGAATTCTTGGTGGCGATAATAAATAATCGCCCCCCTCTTTGAAGGCGTATGATACGTTTATATTTAAGCAGTGAGGAGCCGAACTTTCCCCTCGTCTGCTGTCACTGCAGGCCGGCAGGGTCGTCTACAGAGCAGCGCTAGTAGCCGTTAATTGATGTAGCCGTTAATGAAGTGATGTAGTTTTTCGTTTCTGCTCTTTTTTATTCAGTTTGATTGATTGACGCCTAAAACCGAAGTTGTGACTGAATCGCGAGCGCTGATGCTTTCCAGTCTCCATCGGATAAACGGCTCACGTCAGAGTGAGATACCACTATAGCTGTAGTCTGGAGACACAGCAGGAAAACACGTCCTGATTATTTTTCCAGGCTATTTTAAATACAACTCACCTGCCCTGTCATGTGACACACAAGTGAGATCACCACAGCTGGAGGCGGCGTATCGGAAATCGCCGGAAAACCTCGTCTCATCTGTTTACGTAAAAGTCGCTGACGACAACTGATGACGTGTCCGGTTCTTGAAGGTTTGTCCCATTTCATAGGGGGAAGCTTTCAACCACCACCCCTTGTAGCTCAGTTTCAAGTTGGGGAGGGTTTAAACTCGAAAACAAGCGGTAGGGGTAAAAATAAGAAATGCGGTCGGGCCTTTGAGTACAATAGTATTGTGAGGTGGACTCACTTGTGCTGCCAGCTCTTTAGACATTAATGTCTGTGTGTTGTTCTTTTCAGAGGACAGTAAATCTGCTCTGCTATACAAGCTGCACACTGACCACTTGACGTTATATCCAAGTTTCATTTCTACAGTGTTTCCCATGAAAAGATAGGATAAAATATTTGCAGAAATGTGAGTGCTGATGTATAGAGTTCACCATTTGTTAATTTCTGTTTCAGTAAAATATCTTGACCTATAAAGCCCACACAGGCTGCAACGTGCCTGAATATATCAGAGCTCTGCTGTTGGGCCCTGATGAGCCAGAGATCATTTTCCACTCTGTTAACTCTGCACGCAACACAGATGGAGTGAGACCCTGAAGGGCAGAGTTCAGCTAGTTCAGCAGAAATGAGGGAACTTTCAGCAAAAAAAAAGCTTTTAAACAAGTTGAAGCAGAGCCTGAGGTTCAGAGAAGGACTGTTTAATGCATTTAATCTTTAAGGAACCAGAAGACTCTCCTGACATCCAGCAGTTCTTTCAGGAGAAACTGCTACTAAAGTTCTCACTCAGACCACAGGAGCTGAGTTTGTTCAGAGCTCAGTGACGGGCCTATGGTGTGTTAGCTTATTAGGTGTACGATTACTATCTGTTCACTTTTATGGTATGACAACATTCTTCAGGGTGAAACTGGAGAAACATCTGTCCGAATGAGTGAAAATTCACAGATGACATTGCTATGGAAACACGTTCTACTGGAACCTGTTTAACTACCTAAAATATCCATGTTCAATTACACCCTTGTCTTAGTTTGTACTGCGTGCTCTACTAATCATTCAGACACTGTGGCGGTGAGTAATGCTCTGTCACTACATGCTGGCATACAGAGGAATCAATCCGTTTCCTAATTCCGTCTGGCTGGAAGGGAGTTCCTGTGGGCGGAATTAATTCGAGTGAGTGAGATCAGTGCATTTAAATGTTCCTACACCGTTTTTCCCGTTATTAAACTGAAGTGAGAAGTTGTGACAAGGAGTCTGTTGTGACTTTAGATTACTGAGTGTCTGAGCAGCTGTTATTGGTGAAGAAATAATCTGTTATGATTTCTAGCACAACGTTTGTACAAATGCATGTGTGCTACAATGTGAATGTTAGTGCAGGCACTCAGTTCAGGCCATTCATGTCAAATCTGTCTGTCTGCCTATCTATTTATCTATATATCACAATGCATTTAGTAAGAATTCGAAGGTGCAACGTTCGGTCAAAATAACACAAGCATGTTATTTAGTCATTACTGAATTACAATGTGCTGCAAATATTTTGCACCCACGTCCACTTCAGATGGAATGTCTTTATCAGGGTGAGGTATTTAACATTTTTAAAGATATTTCTAGGGAAATAAATGTGAGTTTCTTGATCTTGCATTTCTGATTTGACGATCATTTCACAAACTGCAGCAGAACGAATATTAACACACATTAGAAATCGACATGAAGCAGTTTTAGCGTTGACTGGCTGCCTGCTTCCTTTAGGATTAACTGTAATGTTTTAGTACTGGGTTAATGGTGCAGCTCTGTCATGCTGTCATCTCTGAAGGTTCTTGATTTCATTGGGATCATCTGGTGCTGCTTCTCCATATTCCACATTTTAAACTTAAAAACTGTGGAAGTGGAAAGTGGCAGTAGCCTTTTGCTTTTATGCTCTGCGATGATGCTTTAAGCTTGATGTTGACTAATCGGCGATCAGGTGTGACGCTAACAACACCAACTCCTCAGAGAAGACAGCAGGTGAGGAGTCTGGTGATTTTAGGTTCCGTATATCTGGTGGGCTGGCAATGCGATTCAGGGCTCAGTGGAAAGGGCAAGACATGTTCTGTTGATCTGAGGAGATTAGTTCCTTTCTAACTTTTCTCCACTGACCTCCAGTGCTCCAAATTTCACATATTGGACATTGGTTATCCTGAAGACTACAATAGTCACGTGTGGTTGGAGAGGAGACATACAGACCGATAATCCTCTTGAATCCTCTTCATAATCCTCTTGAATTTTGGGGCAGTCGTGGGCTGGAGGTTAGGGATCTGGCCCTGTGACTGGAAGGTTGCCGGTTTGACCCCCAGGGCCGACATTCCATGACTGAGATGTCCTTGAGCAAGACACCTAACCCCCAACTGCTCCCCGGGTGCCGTGGATAGGGCTGCCCACTGCTCTGGGCATGCAGAGGTGGAATTTCCCTGTTTGTGGGATTAAAAAATTATCACTTAACAAAATCAGTTACTATTATTTTCGCTTATTTTTCGCTCTAAATTTCTCATGCTCTCTGGACCTCCACCGCAGGTGAGCGTCACCTACGGTGAAGTCGGAAACACATTTACGAGATTCCAGAATCCGTATCTCTGGTTCTATGAAGGCCAGCAATGCGATCCTGGGCTCATTGGAATGGGT